>NC_090843.1:40009946-40312158 GCF_028021215.1 Eschrichtius robustus
TTGAGATGAGTTTATGCTGGACTCTCTTTCCTGTTGCAATAGTATTACTGAATAAAGTCTAGCCTCACCACTTTAGCTAGTGTTCAGCTTTGTTTATCTTTGATACCATGTGTTGTTCAGGCACACATTCTCTGCCCTTTTCTTGCAGGATCTTTTTGATCTTCAAATGTCCTTTCTTTTCTATTGCAAAATCAAAAGCTATAGTTTCCCAACGTTTCATTTTTTTTTTTTTTCCTCTAATCCATTTTGAGTTTATTTTTGTGTATGGTGTTAGGGAGTATTCTAATTTCATTCTTTTACATGTAGCTGTCCAGTTTTCCCAGCACCACTTATTGAAGAGACTGTCTTTTCTCCATTGTATATCTTTGCCTCCTTTGTCATAGATTAGTTGACCATAGGTGCGTGGGTTAATCTCTGGGCTTTCTATCTTGTTCCATTGATCTATGTTTCTGTTGTTGTGCCAGTACCATATTGTCTTGATTACTGTAGCTTTGTAGTATAGTCTGAAGTCAGGGAGTCTGATTCCTCCAGCTCCATTTTTTTGCCTCAAGACTGCTTTGGCTATTCGGGGTCTTTTGTGTCTCCATACAAATTTTAAGATGATTTGTTCTAGCTCCGTAAAAAATGCCATTGGTAATTTGATAGGGATTGCATTGAATCTGTAGATTGCTTTGGGTAGTGTACTCATTTTCACAATGTTGATTCTTCCAATCCAAGAACATGGTATATCTCTCCATCTGTTGGTATCATCTTTAATTTCTTTCATCAGTGTCTTATAGTTTTCTGCATACAGGTCTTTTGTCTCCCTAGGTAGGTTTATTCCTAAGTATTTTATTCTTTTTGTTGCAATGGTAAATGGGAGTGTTTCCATAATTTCTCTCTCAGATTTTTCATCATTAGTGTATAGGAATGCAAGAGATTTCTGTGCATTAATTTTGTATCCTGCAACTTTACCATATTCATTAATTAGCTCTAGCAGTTTTCTGGTGGCAGTTTTAGGATTCTCTATGTATAGTATCATGTCATCCGCAAACAGTGACAGTTTTACTTCTTCTTTTCCAATTTGTATTCCTTTTATTTCTTTTTCTTCTCTGATTGCCGTGGCTAGGACTTCCAGAACTATGTTGAATAATAGTGGTGAGAGTGGACATCCTTGTCTCGTTCCTGATCTTAGAGGAAATGCTTTCAGTTTTTCACCATTGAGAATGATGTTTGCTGTGGGTTTGTCATATATGGCCTTTATTATGTTGAGGTAGGTTCCCTCTATGCCCACTTTCTGGAGAGTTTTTATCAGAAATGGGTGTTGAATTTTGTCGAAAGCTTTCTCTGCATCTATTGAGATGATCATATGGTTTTTCTCCTTCAGTTTGTTAATATGGTGTATCACATTGATTGATTTGCGTATATTGAAGAATCCTTGCATCCCTGGGATAAATCCCACTTGATCGTGGTGTATGATCCTTTTAATGTGTTGTTGGATTCTGTTTGCTAGTATTTTGTTGAGGATTTTTGCATCTATATTCATCAGTGATATTGGTCTGTAATTTTCTTTTTTTGTAGTGTCTTTGTCTGGTTTTGGTATCAGGGTGATGGTGGCCTCATAGAATGAGTTTGGGAGTGTTCCTTCCTCTGCAATTTTTTGGAAGAGTTTGAGAAGGATGGGTGTTAGCTCTTCTCTAAAGGTTTGATAGAATTCACCTGTGAAGCCATCTGGTCCTGGACTTTTGTTTGTTGGAAGATTTTTAATCGCAGTTTCAATTTCATTACTTGTGATTGGTCTGTTCATATTTTCTATTTCTTCCTGATTCAGTCTTGGAAGGTTATACCTTTCTAAGAATTTGTCCATTTCTTCCAGGTTGTCCATTTTATTGGCATAAAGTTGCTTGTAGTAGTCTCTTAGGATGCTTTGTATTTCTGCGGTGTCTGTTGTAACTTCTCCTTTTTCATTTCTGATTTTATTGATTTGAGTCCTCTCCCTCTTTTTCTTGATGAGTCTGGCTAATGGCTTATCAATTTTGTTTATCTTCTCAAAGAACCAACTTTTAGCTTTATTGATCTTTGCTATTGTTTACTTTGTTTCTATTTCATTTATTTCTGCTCTGATCTTTATGATTTCTTTCCTTCTGCTAACTTTGGGTTTTGTTTGTTCTTCTTTCTCTAGTTTCTTTAGGTGTAAGGTTAGATTGTTTACTTGAGATTTTTCTTGTTTCTTGAGGTAGGCTTGTATAGCTATAAACTTCCCTCTTAGAACCGCTTTTGCTGCATCCCATAGGTTTTGGGTCGTCGTGTTTTCATTGTCATTTGTCTCTAGGTATTTTTTTATTTCCTCTTTGATTTCTTCAGTGATCTCTTGGTTATTTAGTAACGTATTGTTTAGCCTCCATGTGTTTGTCTTTTTTACGTTTTTTTCCCTGTAATTCATTTCTAATCTCATCGCGTTGTGGTCAGAAAAGATGCTTGATATGATTTCAATTTTCTTAAATTTACTGAGGCTTGATTTGTGACCCAAGATGTGATCTATCCTGGAGAATGTTCCGTGCGCACTTGAGAAGAACGTGTAATCTGCTGTCTTTGGATGGAATGTCCTATATATATCAATTAAATCTATCTGGTCTATTGTGTCATTTAAAGCTTCTGTTTCCTTATTTATTTTCATTTTGGATGATCTGTCCATTGGTGTAAGTGAAGTGTTAAAGTCCCCCACTATTATTGTGTTACTGTCGATTTCCTCTTTTATAGCTGTTAGCAGTTGCCTTATGTATTGAGGTGCTCCTATGTTGGGTGCATATATATTTATAATTGTTATATCTTCTTCTTGGATTGATCCCTGGATCATTATGTAGTGTCCTTCCTTGTCTCTTGTAACATTCTTTATTTTAAAGTCTATTTTATCTGATATGAGTATAGCTACTCCAGCTTTCTTTTGATTTCCATTTGCATGGAATATCTTTTTCCATCCCCTCACTTTCAGTCTGTATGTGTCCCTAGGTCAAAAGTGGGTCTCTTGTAGACAGCATATATATGGGTCTTGTTTTTGTATCCATTCAGCCAGTCTACGTCTTTTGGTTGGGGCATTTAATCCATTCACGTTTAAGGTAATTATCGATATGTATGTTCCTATGACCATTTTCTTAATTGTTTTGGGTTTGTTTTTGTAGGTCCTTTTCTTCTCTTGTGTTTCCCACTTAGAGAAGTTCCTTTAGCATTTGTTGTAGAGCTGGTTTGGTGGTGCTGAATTCTCTTAGCTTTTGCTTGTCTGTAAAGCTTTTGATTTCTCCATCAAATCTAAATGAGATCCTTGCCGGGTAGAGTCATCTTGGTTGTAGGTTCTTCCCTTTCATCACTTTAAGTATATCATGCCACTCCCTTCTGGCTTGCAGAGTTTCTGCTGAGAAATCAGCTGTTAACCTTATGGGAGTTCCCTTGTATGTTTTTTGTCGTTTTTCCCTTGCTGCTTTCAATAATTTTTCTTTGTCTTTAATTTTTGCCACTTTGATGACTATGTGTCTCGGCGTGTTTCTCCTTGGGTTTATTCTGTATGGGACTCTCTGCGCTTCCTGGACTTGGGTGGCTATTTCCTTTCCCATGTTAGGGAAGTTTTCGACTATAATCTCTTCAAATATTTTCTCGGGTCCTTTCTCTCTCTCTTCTCCTTCTGGGACCCCTATAATGCGAATGTTGTTGCGTTTAATGTTGTCCCAGAGGTCTCTTAGGCTGTCTTCATTTCTTTTCATTCTTTTTTCTTTAGTCTGTTCCGCAGCAGTGAATTCCACCATTCTGTCTTCCAGGTCACTTATCCGTTCTTCTGCCTCAGTTCTTCTGCTATTGATTCCTTCTAGTGTAGTTTTCATTTCAGTTATTGTATTGGTCATCTCTGTTTGTTTGTTCTTTAATTCTTCTAGGTCTTTGTTAATCATTTCTTGCATCTTCTCAATCTTTGCCTCCATTCTTATTCCGAGGTCCTGGATCATCTTCACTATCATTATTCTGAATTCTTTTTCTGGAAGGTTGCCTATCTCCACTTCATTTAGTTGTTTTTCTGGGGTTTTTTCTTGTTCCTTCATCTGGTACATAGCCCTCTGCCTTTTCATCTTCTCTATCTTTCTGTAACTGTGGTTTTTGGTCCACAGGCTGCAGGATTGTAGTTTTTCTTGCTTCTGTTGTCTGCCCTCTGGTGGTTGGGGCTATCTAAGAGGCTTGATGGGAGGCTCTGGTGGTGGGTAGAGCTGACTTAATTTATTTATTTCTTTTTGGCTGTGCTGGGTCTTCGTTTCTGTGCGAGGGCTTTGTCTAGTTGCGGCGAGCGGGGGCCACTCTTCATCGCAGTGCGCGGGCCTCTCACTATCGTGGCCTCTCTTGTTGCGGAGCACAGGCTCCAGACGTGCAGGCTCAGTCGTTGTGGCTCACGGGCCTAGTTGCTCCGCGGCATGTGGGATCTTCCCAGACCAGGGCTCGAACCCGTGTCCCCTGCATTTGGCAGGCGGACTCTCAATCGCTGCACCACCAGGGAAGCCCACCATTGGGGTTTTAATGTTTGATTTTTAATGTTTGATTTTTTGGTTTTGTTTACTTGTTTTTTGTTTACTTGTTTTTTGTTTTTCTTTCTATATATAGGTTAATTGTAACTGTACTGCAAGTTTATATCCCTATATTTTTATTTAACAGGGTAAGCAATTTTCTAAATTACCGTGGACTCTTTGTAAACATAATTTTTTTTTTTCTGGCTGTGCCACGTGGCTTGCGGGATCTTAGTTCCCTGACCAGGGATCAAACCTGGACCCCAGCAGTGAAAGCACTGAGTCCTAACCACTGGACTGCCAGGCAAGTCCCTGTAAACATAATTTTTAATAGATGCATATTTCATTAAGGATGTATAGCATGGTTTATTTGTCTTCTGATGTAAAGAACTCTCTCGACCAAACCTCCCCACCCACTGTCCTCTCTGCCAAACCACATGTGATAGGTCTGGCCAGTTCCTGTAAGATGCCCTCTTTCCCTCTAACTCATCCTGGATTGAAGCTTTGGGTGCTTGCAAACGAGCTATAGAGGGGCCATCCAGTCTGTGATTACACATGGCAAGATGTCAACCCGGGCCAGCTTCTTCCCGCCTGTCTGCACACCTCTGAACTACTCCAATCAGTGCTCACCTGGGGAAAGCAAAGTTGAGTTTTGTCTTAGGCAAAGCCCAACAGAGGTAGCAAATCTGTTTCCAAAATAAATCATATAGTGCATCTCAAAGCCAATGGGATTAAAAAGAAACCTGCAAACATCCTCAGCCATTCTATTATTGTGATAAACAATTAACCTTCAGCAAGTCAAATTTACGTATGGACTTTAGGAGGTTTCTCATGTCATAAGTCTTTTTAAAAATAGACATTTCACCTCTAGGGTAAAGGAGAGGGTTGTAGAACTTGGCGATGAAATCTATACTCTCTTGGAGAAAAAGAAAAAAAGACTGGGGCGTATAACTTTAATCGTTGATGGGTTTTAGCATTACATTCCAGTGTGTTCCACCAGCGACACAGCTCATTATTACCTTGGGCTTTTCCTTCAAAAGCCACCTGCCTGCTGCCCCAGCGCCTGGAAGGTTGCCCTTGTTCCTTGCTCACTTTCCCTTTAAGACTCGTTAGTGTTTCAGCTGGTAAAGGTCCAAGTGCCCTCTGGAATAATTGGCATGACGTGCAAATTTTCCATTTCGGAAGCGAAAGAGCCAGTTCTCCAGGGAGGGCTCTCCAAGGTAATTGCTCTCTGAGAGATTCCTGCCACTACCTTTGGCAGCCTTCACCAGAGACAAATCTCTTTTGCTGTTAGGACAACCTAGAAACCCAGAGATGGAAAAACAGGGGCTCAGAACAGACATGCCAAGACCTTTGAAACCAGTGACCTTTCCAAACAGAGGAAATGGGGGAAAGGCCAGCACAGGCCAAGGCAGGTGAATCCCGCCTCCCCGCTCCCGGCAAGACAGGCACAACAGCTCTGCCCCAACATTTCCATTGCCTTCCTTTCTCAAAAGAGCTTCCTTTTTCGAAGGAGGGTTGGTAGAAGAAGCTAAGGTATTAATCAGGATTCCAAGCAGGGAGAGAACAACACTTATTTGGAATAAAGCCTTTAACAACTTGGGCTGGAGGGAGGCACCCAAAGGATGTGCTGGATGAGGAAAACTGGTTTGCTAACCGGAGCGCGGCTCCAAGAGGAATTTGGGTGAGAAGGGGAGAGTGAGAAGGAGAGACTTGGAAAAGAGGGAAGTCCTCCCCCAGCCACCACCTGCCATGCCAGGCAGAGGATGTGTGGGGGAGCGGGGAGGGAGGCTGGAGGGAGCGGTGACAGAAGAACGGGTGGCAGGCTGGAAAGAAGCATGGAAGAATAGAAATGGAATTGTTGTCTTCTGTGAGTTGTGCGCTGGAGATCCCCTTCCTCAGCTCTGCTTTGAAATCTTCAGTAATGTTTCTGTTGTTCCCTGTTGTGGTGAGTGCATCCTTTTGGTTTTTTTGTCGTTGTTCGTTTGTCTGTTTTGTTTTGCTTTTTGTGGGGCTTTTTTGGCCCTGCTGCGCGGCATGTGGGATCTTGGTTCCCTGACCAGGGCTCGAACCCGCACCCCCTGCGTTGGCAGCGCTGATTCTTAACCACTGGACCGCCAGGGAAGTCCCGAGTGCATCGTCTTGGGGGACACTGGGGAGCTGCTGAGTTCTGTGGTCTGTCGACACTGGGTGAAAAGAGGAAGCGGCTGGACACATGAGATAGGAAAGCCCCAGCTGGGTTATGGCACTTTTGTTCCTCTGTGTGTGCACATCACAATCCTGGAAAACAGCAGAAGGGAAATGACAGCCAGAGTTGTTTTGGGGTGGAGAAGGGAGGCTCGAAGCCCCCAAGGTGAGGGGAGATGTGAACTTGGAACTGCCTGACTCCAAAGCTCATGCCTTAATTATCTGTACAGTCACATCTTCCCCCACCCCCCTTTCCCAGCCCCTGCATGGAGCTTTGGGACTGTGGGAATTCATGTCTATGAGCTTCTGGCCCCTATTTCTGGTAGGAGGAGCATAGCATGGGGCATAAACGTGTGGGGTTTGGAGCCAGACTCTCTGGGTTTGAATCGTAGCTCCGCCATTTACTAGTAGTGTGATCTTGGGCAAGTTATTCCGAGTCTCTGCACCTTTCTTATCTGCAAAGGCAAGACAATAACCGTGCCTTCTTTATAGAGTTGTGAGGGGAAGTAATTGAGATGCGTACAGAAGAATTTTAGCACAATGCACTAAGTGTTAGTTGTTATCATTATTTCTAACAACAACACAGGATCATGCCACGAACAGCCCTGCAGTTCAGTGATGATTACGGTACCCTTATATCCATCTTTCTGATCCACAGAAAGAGTTCAGGTTCTGAGGCCAAACAGACTGGGTTCCATTCTCAGCTCTGCCCCTTCTGGCTGAATCACTCTGGGCAAATTACTTAACCTCCCTGTGAAAGGGGTAAAAAAACACCTCACCTGAGGTGCAGGCTTGTTGGGCGGGTGAACTAACATGAAAAGTAGTGGACCAAGACCTGTCCATCTGTTTTGATCATGACACTGCCTGGGAGCTCCCCTGCCCTACTATGCTTTACTACACACATATTCTAAATAGCTCTGGGGGCTCCTAGCACATCAGACTTTTCCCACATTTGGTTAAGTTTGACTGGAGTCAAACTCAGTGAGAACTGTTCCCTCTGTTTTGTCTGGAAACCCAGTTGGACTCATCTTAGCATCTTGCTGGGCAGGTTGGCTGAAGTATGACAAAGGCTATTTTGAGATTGCTGGGAAAACTAAACTGGCTAAGATGGAATAAACTAAGTCAAACACATTTATTATGAGCCAGAGCCTTTTCCTCTAGCTTTGGGCAGTTCTCCACGTTAGCTGCTTCCTCTTCCCCTTCCAAGGACCTTCCCAAAGGCTTTTGTCACTGATTGCCACAATCTGTAATGTTTATTCCTCCTAGGATACCAAGCCCCATTATAGTCCCTCTAGAAGGCTTGATTTCCCTTTGTGTGTTGCCCGGGGACCAAGACATTTTGTTTGGCTGTTGAAAGAGTAACCCCAGAAAGTTGAAGGACTTGGGAGCATATATATCCCTATATATATATGTGGGTAGAGATGCATTGAAATTGTCCTAGAAGAATACATCTGAAGGCTAATACATCTCTAAATGTGAGATAACATGTTTTGTTTTGTTTTTTTAATCTGTACTTTCTAATCTTTTCTACAACGAAAAGTATGGCTTTTGCAATAGGGGAAAAATAATTGTTAAAGATAAAAGTGATATTTTTAGCTAGAAAATCCATCCAACAGATGTTTATCAAGGCTGTATTGTGGCCAGCACTGGGCGTGGTGCTGGATGAACAAAAGGGATAAGACCGCTGCACTCAGAGAGACTGTAATAAATCGAGGGAAACCTTCAGAAAATTAATAAATAGGTCATGATAAAATGAGATGCATGCTTTGAAAGAAATGACCTGGGTGCTATGGTTGAGAGTGATGGAACCTGCTTGAGAAAGCAGTTCACTAGGCTCAGATTTTTAGGAGGAAAAGGAGGCTGCAATGCACAGAGTGGGCGGAGGACAGATCCAGACACCGGAAGTGCCTGCAGGATGGTCCCGAGACAAGAGCAAGCTTGACACACATGGGAAAGAGTGTTTGGAGAGTGGAGGTGAGATTTGGAGGGGAGGGGCCAGTTCATGCAGAGCCCCTAGGCCTTGATAAAGAGTTTTTTGGTCTTTATTCTAAATGCAAGAGGAAGACTGTTAGGAGGCTCTTGAAAGAAAGGAGGCTGGGACGGTGCCCATGGAGATGGAAAGAGGTGTGTGGATTTAGGGCATTTTGAAGACAAAACATGCTGTTGGACTGGAGGTGGGGAATGAGAGAGGGCAGTGCCACAGATGGCTTCCCATTTCCTGGCTTGGAATTATCCATCAAAGTGAGACAGACTGTGGGAGGAACAGGTTTGGACTTAAACTTCACATGACTGGGTCTATTAGAAGGGCAGCATTCAGAGGTGGCTCAGACCTCTGATGTGATAAAGTTCAATGCAAACAAGAGAAACAATTCACCCAGTTGATTTGGCACAAGTTAACGGCTTTAAAAAGGTTTAGTTCCTTATTTATAGAACTGTTAAGGACTTGAAAGAGTCATGTATATGTTTGAGTTGTACTTGATTTCATTTTATGGCTGACAGTACGTGCTAGAGGGGCAGTTGGTGGTTTGAGGTTTCACAAAGATAACAGGTATAACCCTTGTGAAATAGAAGTCTTATTTTTATGGCAAGACAAGAAGAATTTAAACAAAATTCTCTGCCCTCTGGCCTCTTCTCTCCCCCACTGTGCATTGTGTATCTGCATTGTACATTGACCAGACCTCCTCCATCGGTAGAAATACCTGCTCAGCCATAAAGAACAACATTCTCCCAGCATCAACAAGACAACTCCTTAAAAGATAGCATTCCTTCTTGATCTCGTAAGGGGTCCCATGACCCACCACGATGAGGCTTATATCCGGATTATGTAAACTGTCAATAATACGTCATTTGAGGTACAGTCCTCTGTCTCAAAAAGCTTATGTAACTGTGCCTTGACTTCTAAGGGGGTGGAACAGTTTTCAGAGCTTTCTGAGATGCTCTTCCCAGGTTATAATCCTCAAATTTGGCTTGAATAAAATTTTCCATTGTTTTCTTAGATTGAATGATTCATTTTTTGTCGACACCCCCATGAAAATCAAAGGTCTACTATAGATATACTAGACAACATATTTTGGACAAATTACTGGAATAATTTCCAATAAAACTTTATGGAAAATATAAAAAACTTTATAGCCAAATATGGAAAATATATGGCTAGTTGGTATATAGTCTACGGATAGACAATAGTTGTCCTTTATCTAGCGCTTACTATGTGTTGCTCATTCTGTTATACACTGTAAATAAAAATCCTGTTTGAGCCCCACGTTATTTACCATCCAATTTACATGTGAGAAAAAAAGGCTCAGAAAGGTTAAGTAACTTCCACAGAGTCACAGAACTAGCATGGGGCAGAGTCTGTATTGGACCCAGGTCTGGGCTGACTAGAAAGCTTGGGCTTCTATGAAGCAGATGTTGTCTTTGGTTTGCAGAAAGGGTTATCTGGGAAGCATAGGCTGAGATGGGATTGGGAACAAGAAAGGTTTATTGGAGAGTGACACCCATGGAAAGGTAAGACTCCAGTGCAGACCTGTCAAAGTCTCTGGAGCCCAACATGGAGCTCTGTAAGCAAAGACAGAGATGGAGATGGCCAAGTCCTTGTACCACTACTTCAGCTTACCTGTTGGCTGGGGAAGGCGCTTAAGAAAAGTGTGATCTCAGCTTGACATCTGGGCTGGACCCCAAAGGCTGTCAGTTAATTGTACTCCTTGCATCTGGGCAGGAGTCCATCCTTAAATGGGGATCTGAACACTGCATCTCCTTGTTTGCCACATGCTCTAAAAATTGCCAGTGCTCCTTCATCCAAGAAAAGGCAGTGTATTAGTCATCCATTGCTGTGTAACAAATTGCCCCCAAATGTAGTAGCTTAAAACAGCAAACATTCATTATCTCATAGTTTCTGTGGGTCAGGAATCCAGGCCCAGTGTGGCTGGGGGCCTCTGGCTGAAGGTCTCTCAAGAGGTTGTAGTCAAGCTCTACTGGGGCCACGGTCTCATCTGAAGGCTCCACTGGAGAGGGAATACGCCTCAAAGCTCACTTGTGTGGTGGTTGGCAGGCCTTCGTCCCTCATCCCAGGGACCTCTCCTCAGGACTACCTCATTACATGGCAGCTGACTTCCCCCAGGGACAGTGAGAAAGAGGACCCAAGGTGGAAGTCATGGCCCTTTATAATCGAATCTTGGAAGTGACACCTTATCACTCCTGCCACATTCTATCAGAAGGCAGGGACCATTGGCAGCCATTGCAGAGGCTTCCTCCCATAAGCAGGTGCATATTCAAATAAACAACACTGATGACAATAATAATTTTAGCCACCATGTGTTGACCATTTGCTATGAATCAGGTGTGGGATTTGGCCCTGAATACATCATCTCACCACGACGCCTTCATTCACACAAGATTCATCAGGTATCAGACCCTGTGAGCTGCTGAGAACAGAATGATACATGAAGTGCACTTCCTGCTCTTGAGGTGCTCATGTCCAGGGATACAATTTGACAAAGGAGGAAATGAGAGGTCACACAGTTAGTGGGTAAGTGGCTGAGCCAGGAGGGCAAAACTGGTTAGTGTGACTTCAAGGCCAGTAATTTTTATGAAGACAGCCTACTCCAGAAAACATTGCTAGTCTAAGAACAATTGGGAGGAAGGAACAAGTCACAAAGAATATATGCAATATCATTCCATTTGTATGAAGTTCAAAAACAGGGGCTTGCTTAGCGGTGCACAAATAGTCATAACCCTAAAGAGAAAAGCATGGAAATGATTTCCACAGGTTAGGATAGTGACCATCTCTGGAGGAGGAGGGGAATATGATTTGGGATGGGGGCCTCACAAGGCTGAGTGCCCTTTTAGACCTGGTTGGTTGTTATATGGGTGTCCAGTTTATAATGATGCATTAAACTGTATATGTGTTTTTATTTACTCCTCTGTATATATCAGATATCTCACAATAAATAAAATGACAATAAAAAACCAATTGCATTGAGTGGGATGTTATTTGCCAGGTGCAGGCACCTGTGATGGCAGGTAAAGAGCTCTCTTTTATAGACATGAGGGGCAGAAGGTCTTTTTGCCTTTGGCACAGATAGATTCACAGCCTGGCTCACCCCTATGTTCTTAACATGTGTTACACCCAAAATAAATTCCGAGGAGGACAGCGCTTGGTGAGATCATCTTGCAATTTGATACAGCAAGTCTGAGCAAGTGGGGTTTTCCTATTGCAGAAAGGGCTGCTGGAGACTATTCCCATTATAACAATGGCCACTTAGATCAGTACAAAGCAAAGAGCAACTTTGTAGAAAAGTGCCAGGGAAAGCTCACTCCCCGGGTACCTCAGATTAATTAGGCTTTAGTTTATTCCCTTTTAGAATCAGTCCAAAAAGCAGAGGGGTCTTTTAGGGTGGGTTCTGTGTGAGGCTGTGAAGCCAGACCAGCTGGAAATACTTGAGAGGGATTTGGAAGCCAATCTCTGTCCATCGGTAGGAATAGGGGCCTGGGGGTGGGGAGCTGGGAGATGTCCTATCTCTTTGGGGGATTTTGAGCTCCTTCTAACCAGTCCCACCTTAGTCAGATGGAGCTTTGCTCTCTGAATTACCAGCCCTCTAGATGCCCTGCGCTCATGACAGCGTCCTTCCACCATCAATTGCAGAGGAGGTAGGGTTGCCAGATAAAGTACTGGACGCCTGTTAAATCTGAATATCAGATAAACAATGAATAACTTTTTAGTATACGTATGCCCCAAGTATTGAATGGGACATACTTATACTAAAAAAATTATTCATTGCTTATCTGAAATTCAAATCCAACTGTTCAACTGAGCATCCTCTATTTTTATTTGTGGATTTATTTGGCAACCCTAGGGGAGAGAGTACCCAGCATCTAGCAAAGGAAAGGACAGCTGGATGCAGGCAAAATGCTCCTGGGCTCTGTGCAACCAGCAGTGCCTACGCTTGCTTGATCTGCTCACATTTCTCTCCCTTTTGCCAGCCCTTGGGGGTTTCTACCTAGTGTGCAGGATGCACACCTGCTTTGCACTGGATATTTGATAATATTCAGGAATTATTGTTAATTATGAAGTATAATAATGACATTTGGGTTTTTTTCATTTTGTTTTTTACTGTTTTTTTGGCCACACAGTGTGGCATGCAGGATCTTAGTTCCCTGACCAGGGATCGAACCCATGCCCCCCTGCAGTGGAAGCACAGAGTCTTAACCACTGGACCACCAGGGAAGTCCTGACATTATGTATTTTTAAGGAGCTCTTATCTCTTAGAAATGTATAGTAAAATATTTATAGATTAAACAATATCTGGCATTTGCTTCAAAATAATATGAGGAGGGAACGTATGTTGTCCAAAAAAAAAAAAAGAAAAGGCAGCTCATGGTTGCCTGAGAATGGCAGCAGAGGGAGGGATGCACTGCACATGGGCACAAGAAAATTTGGGGGATGATAGAAATGTTTTGTGTTTTGATTATGGCAGTGGTTTCAAGGATGTATACATCTGTTAAATCTCATCAAATTGTACACTAAAATGGATGCAATTTAGTGTATATAAATTTTACTTTAATAGAGGTATAACGTCAATAAAGGCATACCTCAATAAAAGTGCTAGTTGAAAAACTAAAATATGGAGGGGACATGGCTGGGGGTATGGATGAGACAGGGTTGGTCATGGGTTCCTGGTTGGGGGGTGGCGATGCTTACACATAGGGTTCATTAACACTGACCATCTGCTCTTTGAACTATGTTCAGAATTCTCCATAATAAAAAGGTTTTCAAAAGATAATAAGGAAAAAAGAAGAGGAAAACTCCGAATTTGATGTTTTGGGATTTCTCAATAAGAGACAGCTGCTAAAAAAAAATTGGATTTGATTCAAATAACTGCAAATGACTGAAAGATCATTATTATCTGGAAAAATGCTATACTTAGATTTCCTCTGACTGCAAATTCTCACTGCACATTAATGAAAAAAAAAAAAAGAGAATCCAAAAGAGTGGGAATGCAAAATAGTACAGCCACTTTGGAAGACAGTCTGGCAGTTTCTTAAAAACTAAACATAGTCTTACCATATGATCCAGCAATCATATTTCTTGGTATTAACCCAAATGCGTTGGAAACTTATGTCTACACACAAACCTGTATACAATTGTTTATAGCAGCTTTATTCATAACTGCCAAAACTTGGAACCAAGCAAGATGTGCTTCAATAGGTGAATGGATTAAACTAATCATGGTACATCCATACAATGTAATATTATTCAATGATAAAAAGAAATAAGCCACTTGGGGGCAGGGGTGGGGGAAATGTTGGTCAAAGAGTACAAACTTCCAGTTATAAGATTAACAAGTTTGGGGATCTGAGGTACAACATGGTGATTATGGCTAATAATACTGTTTCATTTACTTGAAAGTTGCTAAGAGAATAGATCTTAAATGTTCTCACCACACACACACAAAAAAGGTAGCTATGTGATGGGTTGGAGGTGGTAGCTAATATTATGGTGGTTATCATTTTACAATTTATAAATGTATCAAATCAACACATTGTACACCTTAAAGTTACACAATATTATGTGTCAATTTATATCTCAATAGGCCGGAAGGAAGGAAAGAAGGAAGGGAGGAAGGGAGGAAGGAGGGAGGAAGGAAGGAAGAGAGAAAGCAAGCAAGCAAGCCACCAAGCCAGGAAAAGCCATGGAAGAACTATAAATGCATATTGCTAAGTGAAAGAAGCCAATCTGAAAAGATTACATACTGTATGAGTCTAAATATATGATGTTCTGGAAAAGGCAAAACTACAGAGACAGTAAAAAGATCAGTGTTGTCAGGGGTTGGGGGCAGGGGACGAATGAGTAAGTGGAACACGGGATTTTTAGGGCAGTGAATCTATTGTCTGATACTGTGCATGACATTATGCATTTGTCAAAACCCATAGAACTGTATGTCACAAAGAGTGAGGCTTAATGTCAACTAGGACCCTTAGTTAATAATAATGCATAATTTTTGATTCATTAATTGTAACAGGTATAACACACTAATGCCCGATGTTAATAACACGGGAAAGTGTATACTTGGGGAGAGGGGGTTATATGGGAACTCTTTGTACTTTCCGCCCAATTTTTCTATAAACCTAAAACTGCTCTAAAAAATGTCTGCCAGTTTTCTAAAAGATAAGGAAAATAGAAGAAAAAATCCAAATGAGATGTTTTGGAATTTTTAAAAAAATAAAAAATTTTGGAATTAAAAAAAAAAAATCATTGGAATTAGATTTGGTTGAGATAACTACGAACGCCTGGAAGAAAATTATTACCATCTAGAAGAAGTGTACATGCAGATTTTCTCTACAAATGTGCCCTTTGGTCTCTCTTTGTTTAGCCCAGCGGCATCTTGCCTATAACTGTCCAGTGTTTGCACCATTGTTCTCTGGTTCAGAAGGGTGACTCCTGTTCACAAAGGGTGAAAGGGCAGGGTATGCAGGGAGGCCTTCCAGAAATTTGACAAGAGTGAGGGGGACTTTGAAATATTAATCCAGCCACACTCACAAATCCTGCTGACAAGGCTGGGAAGTTGGGATACTGAGCTGCTATAAGCCTTCTCTCAGCAGGGGTGGCCCCCTTTAGCTGTTGGGAACCAGCCTCCAGCCTCGTGTCCGGGAGGACACACCCAGTTCTGACTAAATGAGAAAGTGAAAGGTTCTGACTGGATTCTGCTGGCTGGGAATGGAGCCACCTGTCTGGAGGAAGAACAGGTCGTGCCTAACTCAAGGGTGCTCCCAAGTGGCTGTGGACCAGCAATGGTCCCCTGCAGAGAGGCAAGAAATGTGAGCCCAACTCTACGTATCAGGACATGGAGAACATGGAGAAGCCTGGGATACAGAATCCTTGACTGCAACTTCCACTAGTGGGCTGGGTATGTGAGCATCACAGGGTAAACCAGAAGTTCAGAACAACTACTGACGATAACTAATATTTATTCAGCACTTACTCTGTACAGGCATTGGGCTACATGTTTATGCGAAATACCTCATTTAATCTTCACAACCATCACAAAGCAGTTACTATTTGCATCTCCATTTTAAGAGATTAAGTAACTTGCCCAGGTCACATAACTATTACGTGGTAGAGCTGGGATTTGACTCTGCCTGCTGGACCTTCCAGCCTATCCTCGTAAACACTGTCCTAGTGAGGAGGAGGGCAAAAAGATTAGAAAGAGGGAGTGTTCTTTAAATGGCTACAATGGCTTTGAGTCATTACTGCTTGATGAGGGCTATAGATGGGTCTAGTGATAATACAAGAACTTGAAAGTGGGGGTGGGGGGGTGGGCAGGGGGTCGAGGATGGAGAACAGCTGTGATGAGTGCCCTCTTGCTGGATGAAAGCTTTTCAAGAGCAAAAGTGTGGTCTCTGTAGCCCCAGTGCCTAGCATGGTGATAGGCATATAGTAGGTGCTCAATAAAAGTCTGCTGAATGAATGCAAGAAAGAATATTTTTGGCCATCAGAGCCATTTACATGGAACTATCCCATAGGGCCCTAATAAATACCTGATTGCCTGCTGGTGATATTTTTTATTATGATAAAATATAGATAGCATAAAATGGACAATTTTAACCTTTTTTTTCCAGAAGAAAGTAACCTGGCCTTTTAATGATATCTTCAGAGCTGTCATAGGGCATCATACCATATCCGAACTGGAGAGTGGAATTTTGAAATTTGGTATTGTTCATGGTTACGGTCCAATCAGAAACCTCATATATATGCCCCTGCATTGCTCTCTGTGCTCTCTGTAGTGGGATTGAGGATGGACAGAAGTGGAAGGGGCTACATCAGTCTGGTGCTGAGCTATGTGAGAGTGAGCAACTTTAAAGTGTAAATGAAGAGCATCATTCATGAAGGTGACTGATGTCACAGCTCCGGTACTTGGGATCACAGCCTGCAGTAAAGTGGTGATGACACTGTAACCCCCTTAAAGGGGCTGTGCCATTTTAAACATTTTTTAAGAGTACAGTTCAGTGGCATTATGTATATTTACATTATTGTGCATGCTGACGATTTTTAAATGATACACAGATTAACAAAGCAATAATCCCTTTCCTTTCTAAACTAGTCTATATTAGTGTTGGTCAGGATGGCATAGGTTATGCTGTAGTAACAAAAAACTCCAAAATCTCAGTGGCTTGAAAAAAATAAAGGTTTATTTTTAACTCACGCTACATGTCCATTGCAGGTCAGCTGGGAACCAGGCTGATGGGAGAGACGCTATCTGGAGTATTGCTGGTTGCTACGGCACAGACAAAAAAGTGGCAGATCTTGTACTGGCTCTTAAAATATCTGTTCACACGTAATTGGTCAAAGCAGGTCCCATAACCACCCCTAACTTAAAGAGGATGTGGAAATACAGTCTTATCATGTGTCTGGAAAGAAAGAAGCAGAGTATTTGTGAAAAGCCCTGTGAATGCTACAAGTCTCTTTCAGTTACAAATGGCAAATCATATTTGAATTGGCTAGAGCAGTAAGGGGAATTTGCTGACTCACCTGAATCTAGGGGTCGTTTGGCTTCAGACACAGTTGGATCTAGGTACTCAGAGACGTCTTCAGTGATCCAGCTCCCTTTTGTTTGGGCTTCATTCTCAACTAGTGTCTCCCTAGTCATGATAAAAATAGCAACCAGCAGTTTCTTATTATCCACCAACTCTGAAAGGAAAAGTCTCTTCCCATTATTTCCTACAAAACTCCCTGGAATGATTTTCTGGTCCTCCATTCTCTGGGGCCCCCTCCAGTCTTGTGGATACTAGGGCCATAGGAGGGAGAGAGGAGGGGAGGAAGAGGAAGAGGCTGACGGTGGGGGGGTTCCCTCCAGGACTGGAGGATCAGGGGTGGCATGGAGGGCATCTCCCCCACCCACTTGGCCCCAGGAAGCCTGTTGGGCTTCCGGGTCTGGTCCCCTCCCTGCCTTCTGGGGCCCCCTCTGTCTATATGGCTACTAGGGGCATAGAAGGGAGAGGAGGGGAAGAAAAAGAGATGCCAATGGGGAGGGGCCCTCTGGGATCAGAGGATCGGGGGGAACGTGCCTAGCATTTCCCCCACCCATTCGGGCCCAGTGAGCCTGCTGGGGTCCTGGACCTGGTCCTCCGACCTCCAAGGCCAGAGGCACTCCTGGGCCCCTCCTGCTGAGTTAAGCCTAAGCCCCACACCCCAGCCAAGGCCTTTTCCAGCTTCTTCTTTTTTTCTTGTCTCCCCTTTTTTACTATAGTGGTTCTGTTTTACCTTCTGGTTGTTGTTTCATCTATATTTTTACTTTTTTATTCTTTCTAACGTATCTGTTAATTTTCTAATCTTATTTTATTTTTTACTCTTTGTTACAGTTCTGTTCCTTTTATTCTTTTCTTTTTTTTTGCTGCCCCACACAGCTTGTGGGATTTTGGTTCACAAGCCAGCAGTCAGGCCAGAACTCATGTGGTGGGAGCTCTGAGTCCAAACCACTGGACTAACAGAGAGCCTCAGACCCCAGGGAATATTCATCAGAGTGAGGTCTCTGGGAGGGCCTCACCTCGACACCAAGACCCAGCTCTATCCAACAGCCTACAAATTCCAGTGCTGGAAGCCTCAGGCCAAACAACCAGTAAGACAGGAACACAATCCCACCCATCAAAAAAAAAAAAAAAATGAGATGACAAAAAAATATGTCACAGATGAAGGAGCAAGGTAAAAACCTAAAAGACCAAATAAATAAAGAGGAAAAAGGCAACCTATCTGAAAAAGAATTCAGAGTAATGATAGTAAAGATGATCCAGAATCTCGGAAATAGAATGGAGGAACAGATTGAGAAAATACAAGAAATGTTTAACAAAGATCTAGGAGAACTAATGAACAAACAAACAGAGATAAACAACACAATAACTGAAATGAAAAACACACTAGAAGGAATCAATAACAGAATAACTGAGGCAGAAGAACGAATAAGTGAGCTGGAAGAAAGAATGGTGGAAATAACTGCCAAGGAGCAGAATAAAGAAAAAAGAATGAAAAGAATTGAAGACAATCTCAGAGACCTCTGGGACAACACTAAACATGCCAACATTCGAATTATAGGGGTCCCAGAAGAAGAGAGAAAGAAAGGGTCTGAGAAAGTATTTGAAGAGACTATAGTGGAAAACTTCCCTAACATGGGAAAGGAAATAGTCACCCAAGTCCAGGAAGCACAGAGAATCCCATACAGGATAATTCCTAGAAGAAACACATCAAGACACATATTAATCAAACTAACAAAAACTAAATTCAAAGAAAAAATATTAAAAGCAAAGGGAAAAGCAAAAATAACATACAAAGGAATCCCCATAAGGTTATCAGCTGATTTTGCAGCAGAAACTCTGCAGGCCAGAAGGGAGATATACTTAAAGTGATGAAAGAAAAAAACTTACAACCGAGATTACCCAGCAAGGATCTCATTCGCATTCAATGGAGAAATCAAAAGCTTTACAGACAAGCAAAAGCTAAGAGAATTCAGTGCCACCAAACCAGCTTTACAACAAATGCTAAAGGAACTTCTCTAGGTGGGAAACACGAGAAGGAAAAGACCCACAAAAACAAACCCAAAACAAGAAAATGGTAATAGGAACATATATATTGATAATGACCTTGAATGTAAATGGATTAAATGCTCCAAACAAAAGAAACAGGCTGACTGAATGAATACAAAAACAAGGCCCATATATATGCTGTCTACAAGAGACCAACCTCAGACCTAGGGACACATACAGACTGAAAGTGAAGGGATGGAAAAAGATATTCCATGCAAATGGAAATCAAAAGAAAACTGGAGTAGCAATACTCTTATCAGATAAAATAGACTTTAAAATAAAGACTGTTACAAGAGATAAGGAAGGACACTACATAATGATCAAAGGATCAATCCAAGAAGAAGATATAACAATTATAAATATATATGCACCCAACATAGGAGTACCTCAATACATAAGGCAAGTGCTAACAACAATGAAAGGGGAAATTGACAGTAACACAATAATAGTAGGGGAATTTAACACCCCACTTACACCAATGGACACCAATGGACAGAAAATAAATAAGGAAACACAAGCTTTAAATGACACAATAGACCAGATAGATTTAATTGATATTTATAGGACATTCCACCCAAAAGTGGCAGAATACACTTTCTTCTCAAGTGCGCACAGAACATTCTCCAGGATAGATCACATCTTGGGTCACAAATCAAACCTTGGAAAATTTAAGAAAATTGCAATCATATCAAGCGTCTTTTCTGACCACAACACTATGAGATTGGAAATCAATCACAGGAAAAAAACTGTAAAAAGTACAAATACATGGAGACCAAATAGTGTGCTACTAAATAACCAAGAGATCACTGAGGAAATCAAAAAAGAAATAAAAAAATACATAGAAACAAATGACAACAAAAACACGATGACCCAAAACCTATGAGATGCAGCAAAAACAGTTCTAAGAGGGAAGTTTATAGCAATTCAATCTCACCTCAAGAAACAAGAAAAATCTCAAATAAACAATCTATCCTTATACCTAAAGCAACTAGGGAAAGAAAAACAAAGAAAACCCAGAGTCAGTAGAAGAAAAGAAATCATAAGGATCAGAACAGAAATAAATGAAATAGAAACAAAGAAAACAATAGCAAAGATGAATAAAACTAAAAGTTAGTTCTTTGAGAAGATAAACAAAATTGATAAGCCTTTAGCCAGACTCATCAA
Source organism: Eschrichtius robustus (assembly GCF_028021215.1). Taxonomy (NCBI): domain Eukaryota; kingdom Metazoa; phylum Chordata; class Mammalia; order Artiodactyla; family Eschrichtiidae; genus Eschrichtius; species Eschrichtius robustus. The sequence goes on from NC_090843.1 coordinate 40,030,388, forward strand.
GAAAAAATGGGAGAGGATGCAATTCAATGAAATTATAAATGACAAAGGAGAAATCATAACTGACACTGCAGAAATACAAAGGATTATAAGAGACTACTAAAATAAACTATATGCCAATAAAATGGAGAACCACACAGAAATGGACAAATTCTTGGAAATGTACAATTTTCCAAGACTGAACCAGGAAGAATTAGAAAATATAAACAGACCTATCACAAGCACTGTAATTGAAACTGTGATTAATATTCTTCCAACAAACAAAAGTCCAGGACCAGATGGCTTCACAGGAGAATTCTATCAAACATTTAGAGAAGAGCTAACACCTATCCTTCTCAAACTCTTCCAAAAAATTACAGAGGAAGGAACACTCCCAAATTCGTTCTACGAGGCCACCATCACTCTGATACCAAAACCAGAAAAAGATATCACACAAAAAAAGAAAATTACAGACCAATATCACTGATGAACATAGATGCAAAAATCCTGAACAAAATACTAGCAAACAGAATCCAACAGCACATTAAAAGGATCATACACCATGATCAAGTAACATTTGTCCCAGGGATGCAAGGATTCCTCAACATATGCAAATCAATCAATGTGATACACCACAATAACAAATTAAGGAATAAAAACCATATGAACATCTCAATAGATGCAGAAAAAGCTTTTGACGAAATTCAATACCGATTTATGATAAAAACTCTCCAGAAAATAGGCATAGAGGGAACCTACCTCAACATAATAAAGACCATATATGACAAACCCACAGCAAGCATCATACTCAATGGTGAAAAACTGAAAGCATTTCCACTAAGATCAAGAACAAGACAAGGATGTCCACTCTTGCCACTCTTATTCAACATAGTTTTTGGAAGTCCCAGCCACAGCAATCAGAGAAGAAAAAGCAATAAAAGGAATACAAATTGGAAAAGGAGAAGTAAAACTGTCCCTGTTTGCCAATGACATGATACTGTACATAGAAAATCCTAAAGATGCCATCAGAAAACTACTAGAACTAATCAATGAATTTGGTAAGGTTGCAGGATACAAAGTTAATGCACAGAAATCTCTGGCATTCCTATACACCAACAGTGAAAAATCAGAAAGGGAAATTAAGGAAACACTTCCATTTACCATTGCAACAAAAAGAATAAAATACCTAGGAATAACCCTGCCTAAGGAGGCGAAAGACTTGTACTCAGAAAACTATAAAACACTGATGAAAGAAATCAAAGATGACATAAACAGGTGGAGAAATATACCATGTTCTTGGATTGGAAGAATCAATACTGTGAAAATGACTATACTACCCAAAGCAATCTACAGATTCAATGCAATCCCTGTCAAACTACCAATGTCATTCTTCACAGAATTAGAACAAAAAATTTTACAATTCGTATGGAAACACAAAAGACCCCGAATAGCCAAAGCAACCTGGAGAAAGAAAAATGGAGCTGGAGGAATCAGGCTCCCTGACTTCAAACTATACTACAAAGCTACAGTAATCAAGACAGTATGGTACTGGCACAAAAACAGAAATATAGATCAATGGTACAGGATAGAAAGCCCAGAGATAAACCCATGCACGTATGGTCACCTAAGTTATGACAAAGTAGGCAAGAACATACAATGGAGAAAAGACAGTCTCTTCAATAAGTGGTGCTGGCAAAACTGGACAGCTACATGTAAAAGGATGAAACTAGAACACTACCTAACACCATACACAAAAATAAACTCCAAATAGATTAACGACCTAAATATAAGACTGGACACTATAAAACTCTTAGAGGAAAACATAGGAAAAACACAGTTTGACATAAACCGCAGCAAAATCTTTTCTGACCCACCTTCCAGAGTAATGGAAATAAAAACAAAAATAAACAAATGTGACCTAATTAAAGTTAAAAGTTTTTGCAAAACAAAGAAGCCATAAAGAAGACGAAAAGACAACCCTCAGAATGGGAGAAAATATTTACAAATGAAGCAACGGACAAAGGATTAATCTCCAAAATATACAAACAGCTCATGGAGCTCAATATCAAAAAAACAAACACAAAAATAGGCGGAAGACCTAAATAGATATTTCACCAAAGAAGACATACAGATGGCCAAGAGGCACATGAAAAGGTGCTCAACATCACTAATTATTAGAGAAAAGCAAATCAAAGTTACAATGAGGTATCACCTCACACCAGTCAGAATGGCCATCATCAAAAAATCTACAAACAATAAATGCTGGAGAGGGTGTGGAGAAAATGGAACCCTCTTGCACTGTTGGTGGGAATGTAAATTGATACAGCACTATGGAGAACAGTATGGACGTTCCTTAAAAAACTAAAAATAGAACTACCATATGACCCAGCAATCCCACTACCGGCCATATACCCTGAGAAAACCATAATTCAAAAGAACACATGTACTCCAATGTTCATTGCATCACTATTTACAATAGCCAGGACATGGAAACAACCTAAATGTCCAAAAATAGATGAATGGATAAAGAAGATGTGGTACATATATACAATGGAGTATTACTCAGCCATAAAAAGGAATGAAATTGGGCCATTTGTAGAGATGTAGATGTACCTAGCTGATTCACTTCATTGTACAGCACAAACTAACACACCATTGTAAAGCAATTTTACTCCAATAGAAGAAAAAAAGAGTTAAAGGGGAACTAAAGGGTAGTTTCTACTTCTCCGAGACATCCACAACTTATCCAGGGAAAGAATGAGAACATTTTCTACATCATTGCCTCTGACCTTACTCGCTCTTCTGGTTTTCCTTCTTTTGATCCTGGATTATATTGTTTTTCTGTGTGTGTGTGTGTGTGTGTGTGTGTGTGTGTGCATGCACGTGTGTGTGTCTACAAATACCCATGCACATCCATGTATATGATGACATGCTTGACTGTATTTACATATGTTATGTATATCTTTTGGTTGTTGATCTACCTACTACCTGTTGATCTATCCATGTTTCTAACTAAAAGGTTATTAGAACACTCAATTCTGCTAATCAGAATTATTATCATATTGGTTAAAAACCTGAGTTCTGTCAGCAGAGAGAACTGGGCTCCAGTCTGCTATGCCATTTACTAACTCTTTGGCATATTTTAACTTATTCAATCTCTCTGAGACTTACTTTCCTAATCTGTGAAATGGGGATAATAATACCTACTTCCCAGGGTCACAGAAATGATTAAATGACATAGGTGAAGTGCTTAGTATAGCACATGGCACATAGAAGTAGCTATCATATACTGAGAATTCATTTTCAATAATAATAATCATAATAATATAGCAGAAGATTCGAAGCCATGAAAAACCATTCATAATATTATAGATTAAAAAGTCAGATTGTCAAAATAGCATTTACAACATGATCTCATTCTTATTAAAATACACACACACACACACACACACACACACACACACACACACACACACAACTGGAAGTTTACACCAGAGTTTACCAATGATAGTGTGGGTAGAACTACAGGTGATTTTTAAAATTATATTTTACTTTGCACATATGCAGTTGATTGTATATTATTTTGCCAATCTGTAATTCCACTAGTTTGTACAATACATAGCAACTCTTATGGAATGATAAAAAGAAACAAGAAAAACATGTCACTATAAAAGAAAGAGAAACAGTGAGTGATTTTTCTGGAAGATCTAGCAAAGCTTCATGACCAGATGCCATGGGATGGATAAGGTACCAGCCTATCTTGGCAGGCTTCAGTTGTCCTATTTTTTTGTTTTGTTGTGTTTTGTTTTTTGTTTGTTTTTTCACTCTCGCAGTCTGTCTTTGACAAATACAAGCACCACTCTCAGGGAAATCCTACCACACAGACTCAAGGCATCAAAGAGCCTGGAGCAGTTTGTCGCTTATCTGGATGTGGGCACAGCTTGCCACTAAATTCTTCTCTTTGCAGCTACTCTTAAGGATCTGTGATAATAGAAAGGAGCAGTGATATAAAACATGAGGAGAGATACAAATAGATGGAGAGATATACCATGTTCCTGGATTGGAAGAATCAACATTGTGAAAATGACTCTACTACCCAAAGCAATCTACAGATTCAATGCAATCCCTATCAAACTACCACTGGCATTTTTCACAGAACTAGAACAAAAAATTTCACAATTTGTATGGAAACACAAAAGACCCCGAATAGCCAAAGCAATCTTGAGAACGAAAAATGGAGCTGGGGGAATCAGGCTCCCTGACTTCAGACTATATTACAAAGCTTCAGTAATCAAGACAGTTTGGTACTGGCACAAAAACAGAAATATAGATCAATGGAACAGGATAGAAAGCCCAGAGATAAACCCACACACATATGGTCACCTTATCTTTGATAAAGGAGGCAAGCATATACAGTGGAGAAAGGACAGCCTCTTCAATAAGTGGTGCTGGGAAAATTGGACAGATACATGTAAAAGTATGAAATTAGAACACTCCCTGACACCATGCACAAAAATAAACTCAAAATGGATTAAAGACCTAAGTGTAAGGCCAGACACTATCAAACTCTTAGAGGAAAACATAGGCAGAACACTCTATGACATACATCACAGCAAGATTCTTTTTGACCCAGCTCCCCGAGAAATGGAAATAAGAACACAAATAAACAAATGGGACCTAATGAAACTTAAAAGCTTGTGCACAGCAAAGGAAACCATAAACAAGACCAAAAGACAACCATCAGAATGGGAGAAAATATTTGCAAATGAAGCAACTGACAAAGGATTAATCTCCAAGATTTACAAGCAGCTCATGCAGCTCAATAACAAAAAAACGAACAACCCAATCCAAAAATGGGCAGAAGACCTAAATAGACATTTCTCCAAAGAAGATATACAGATTGCCAACAGACACATGAAAGAATGCTCAACATCATTAATCATTAGAGAAATGCAAATCAAAACTACAATGAGAGATCATCTCACACCGGTCAGAATGGCCATCATCAAAAAATCTAGAAACAATAAATGCTGGAGAGGATGTGGAGGAAAGGGAACCCTCTTGCACTGTTGGTGGGAATGTAAATTGATACAGCCACTATGGAGAACAGTATGGAGGTTCCTTAAAAAACTACAAATAGAACTACCATACGACCCAGCAATCCCACTACTGGGCATATACCCTGAGAAAACCATAGTTCAAAAAGAGTCATGTACCAAAATGTTCATTGCAGCTCTATTTACAATAGCCAGGACATGGAAGCAACCTAAATGTCCATCGACAGATGAATGGATAAAGAAGATGTGGCACATATATACAATGGAATATTACTCAGCCATAAAAAGAAATGAAATGGAGGTATTTGTAATGAGGTGGATGGAGTTAGAGTCTGTCATACAGAGTGAAGTAAGTCAGAAAGAGAAAAACAAATACAGTATGCTAACACATATATATGGAATATAAGGGAAAAAAAAAAAAAGGTCAAGAAGAACCTAGTGGTAAGACGGGAATAAAGACACAGACCTACTAGAGAATGGACTTGAGGATATGGGGAGGGGGAAGGGTAAACTGTGACAAAGTGAGAGAGTGGCATGGACATATACACACTACCAAACGTAAAATAGATAGCTAGTGGGAAGCAGCCGCGTAGCACAGGGAGATCAGCTCGGTGCTTTGTGACCACCTAGAGGGGTGGGATGGGGAGGGTGGGAGGGAGGGAGATGCAAGAGGGAAGAGATATGGGAACATATTGTATATGTATAACTGATTCACTTTGTTATAAAGCAGAAGCTAACACACCATTGTAAGGCAATTATACTTCAATAAAGCTGTTTAAAAAAAAAAAAAACATGAGGAGATCCTCCAAACCATTGGTGACTGAACCCAGGGTGTTCATCTACAGGTACTTAGTTTTTGTTTTTTGAACCAGCAAATGTACTGCTCTGACAATTTGAAAGAGCTTGTATCCCACAAGAGAGTGGCTGATGAGAGAGGAAACCAGGCTGGGGACTTTGGGCAAAGGTAAGGGTCTAATTCATACAGGAGATCAGTAATTTGAATAATTAATACCTAACTTCCCTGACTCTACACAGCCATTTGAGTTCACACAGATGAATGGCCATGATGTAATTAGGCTCTGGGTGAGGAAGATTAGTATAAACTTAAATCTCTCTTCACTTCCCATAGGTCTGGTACTCCAAACACTAGCTGTCTGGGAGTCTAGAGTGTGTGAGAAAGAAGTAGGATCATTTCATCAGCTGGTAAAAGTGTTCATCTGTGAGGCTGTTCCTCACACATGGTTGATTTAGTATGTTTTACACTTTGGAGACTTTTATGGTAGTTACATATGTGCCCTTGTGCCTGAGACCTGATGGTACATCAACAACTAGCTATGTGGGTTGTGGAAGAAGCTGGGAATTGGTGTGACCGGGACTTGGCAAACTGGTGTAGCTGCAAGTTGGGTTCCTAAAGGCTCTGAGTCTGCAGACCTGAGAAAGGTGGTGGGTGGCAACTGGGTCTACACCTAACATTTGCTGGGCCCAAGTAAGAATATTAAATAAATTCATGTACCATATGTCTAAATAATTAAGAGTTTAGAATCAAACTAATAAACAGTTAAATGAAATAAATTCTAACTCTCTAACACATACAGCTTCATCACAACAAAACAAATATACTTTCATGACAACAAAATTTTTAAAAAACCCATAAAGCTGTGGTTTTTAACATGACTTAAAGCCAGCAAAATAGCAAAGATAACTGAATGTAATTATTACTGCAGTGAATATCAATTTCAATTTCCTTGTTTTTTTTTTCCTTCTGGTGGTTCATCAACATATATAATATATATTACTTGTTTTCCATGACTTTTGAAATGGTACCTTTATAATAATAAAGAAAAAGAAATAATACTTTTGATTATATTCTGTAATATAATCTAAGTAAGTTGAGTACCTAAGTAAAATTTACTTCTGAGTATGTTGTATATGATTTCTCCTCTTACTTTAAAACACATTAAATTAATAATCTCATTTTGAGTCCTCCATTCTATATAGTGATCATCTGATGCATTTTTTAACCTATATTACATGCTGAACATTTTTTCCCTTTTTTGTAGTTGTTTTTTCTTTTTTATCTTTTGTTTTTCTGTTTTTAAATTTATTTTTTCTTTTTTTCTCTTTTTCCATGCTGAACATTTTTGCATTATGTTGTAAAATAATTTTTATGAAACTGAGAAAATTTCCATTGTTTTCTGTAAATATTGAGCTGCCGTTGCCACAAAAAGCATCATTATGCTTGATTAAATATTGGACACATACAATTTTATCCTCTAATTTTAAAAATTCTTTTCCATTATGGTTAATTACAGGATATTGAATATAGTTCCCTGTGCTATAGAGTAGGATCTGGTTGTTTATCCATTCTATACATAATAGTTTGCATCTGCTAATCCCAAACTCCCAATCCAACCCTCCTCCATCCCCCTTTCCCTTGGCAACCACAAGTCCATTCTCTATGTCTGTGAGCCTGTTTATTTTGTAGATAAGTTCATTTGTGTCATATTTTAGATTCCACATATAAGTGATATCCTACGGTATTTGTCTTTCTCTTTCTGATTTACGTTGCTTCATACGATAATCTCTAGGTCCATCCATGTAGCTGCAAATAGCATTCATTCTTTTTTACGGCTGAGTAGTATTTCATTGTATATATGTACCACATATTCTTTATCCATTCATCTGTTGATGGACATTTAGGTTGTTTCCATGTCTTGGCTATTGTAAATAGTGCTGCTATGAACATAGGGGTGCATGTATCTTTTTGAATTATAGTTTTGTCTGGATATATGCCCAGGAGTGGGATTGCTGGATCATATGACAACTCTATTTTTAGTTTTTAAAGGAAACTCCGTACTGTTCTCCTAGTGACTGCATCAATTTACATTCCCACCAACAGTTTAGGAGGGTTCCCTTTTCTCCACACCCTCCCCAGCATTTATTGTATGTATATTTTTGATGATGGCCATTCTGACTGGTGTGAGGTGATACCTCATTGTAGTTTTGATTTGCATTTTTCTAATAATTAGCGATGTTGAGCTTCTTTTCAGGTGCCTATTTGCCATCTGGACACATACTATTTTATAAGAGCATCATACATAATATAAGGACATCATTTGTCTCTGTTGAATACTATTTTTGTTTTGCTGTTTATTCAATCTTTTAAAAAATTAATCATAGTAGTTGCATATGTAATATTTTTTGTATGCAAGTGGTGTTTCATTTTAGTCAAGAACCTAAGTGATTCCAGACACAAACACCTTAATTGGCCAAAACTGATCATGAGGCTTGCTTTAAAATTTTGTCACAGCGGTAACAAAATACTGCTTTTGGACCTAGGATATAAAAACATATAACAGCTATTTCTACAATTTCTTTCTCCATCTAAGATAATTTTGCTGTAAAATTAAATACTAAATTTAATTCTGCCATATTCATGCAATGGAAAATTGTAATCATTAATTTGAATTGGATTGCATCTTGCTAGAAATATATTTACACTGTCGGAAGGACGTGACAGCCATTTTTCAGGCTCACTGTCCAATAAACACAGTAAAGCTCCAGAGGTTTTTCGTTTTCACATTCAATTTCAGCTTTTATAAATGCAGTTTTCTTCATATGCTATCAGACAGGCCAGAATTGCATTTGGCTCCCTGAGTCATAACTTTGTTATGAATAATTCTTTTTGTTGCTGTTATCATTTTAATCAATAATTAAGCCTTTATTTAATGGAGAATATGAAGTTGCAGGGATTTCATCTAATCTTTCCAAAATATGAGTTGGAAATTTTTTTGTTCACTGTTATTTGATTAGTAATGAAATCTTTATTAGGTAAAAAATTTGTAAAATCCTGTCTGTCTTTTTATGTGGGTCATGCTCAGCAGAAATCTGCTCACTTTCATTGTTTCTAGTTTTTAGAAATTTAAGCACTGATTTTTTTTCTTATTGAAGTATAGTCGACTTACAACGTTGTGTTAATTTCTGCTGTACAGCAAAGTGATTCAGTTATACATACATATATGTATGTGTATATATATATATATATATATATATATATATATATATATATATATATATATTCTTTTTTATATTCTATTCCATTATGGTTTATCACAGGATATTGAATATATTTCCCTGTGCTATACAGTAGGATGTGTTGTTCATCCATTCTATATATAATAGTTTGCATCTGCTAACCTCAAACTCCCAATTAGTTCCTCTCCCACCCTCTCTTCCCCTTGGCAACCACAAGTCTGTTCTCTATGTAAGCGGACTGCTTTCTATCAATACTTCCTTTTCCTTCATCATTTTTCTTCACTGAGCTTCACTTTTGTATTTTCTATCTCTATGATGATCTTGTACTCATTTTCAAAATTATTTAAATAAAGCTGAAATGTATATCTAAATTTTGGAAAAATTTACATCTTATTCAAATGTTAATGAAAATTCATCATTTTTGCATTCAATATGCATCTAGTTGCCACTGTATTTGTCCACCTAGTTGCCAATTCATATAATGTTTCCTGAATGTTGCATCTAAACATGCATATATACAAATTTAAGAGTAATATGAATTATTTAGTGTTACAAAGTATCCCTTAGCTTTTACTTGCAACTCTTGCAAATACCAGAACCTGCACCACCGGGAAATGATAACCTTGTTATGCAGGAATCTGTTGCATTCAAGCTAGCTGAGAGGAAGGATTTGACAAGTTAATTGATTTGTCTTTTTCTCTTAAGTGCTTCCTCCTCCTTGCGCTCAGAGGCAATGTCTAGCCCTATGTTAGCGGTAGCACCACTGACAAATCTTCATGGCATTTGGTCTCAGTCCCTTTGTATTTCAAGAACATAGGGTTAGAAATGTAAGGAAGCCATTTCTTGGGACCTGAGCAGTGTGAGTCATGAGAACAAATGTTTAGGGTTTATGGATTGTGCTGTGGTAGCACTGACCGCCAAACCCCAAATGATGGGCACTCTTACATTCCTTAATACACTTATCTGTTGTGTAAAGCTCAAGGCTTGGGCCCCTTTTGCCTGGATTAAGGGCTGTGGTGTCCACTTCAGATGTTGTCTTTGTAATAGCGAGAATCTATGGAGACTGGAAAACCTGGCAGATCAACAACTAGGAGAAAGGAGACCCGCTAGGTGAGATTTGGGAGAGGGGGCAGAGGCAGATCACCATGAGGCTAAATGAGGCTTAAGCTTCCAAGCCCTTTATTTGCACAGACTGCTCCAAGACCCATACCTAATTTTCTGTTCTTTTTCTTAAAGGTGGCCCCCAGTCCATAAAACTTTTAAAATGGAATACAAGGACTCAAGACAGGCAGGGAACTTCAGGACTGGTCCTCCTTCTGGCAGCATCCTGGAGTACTCAACAGGGACTAGAGACATCTGAGCTGGAAGCAAAGCCTGGTGCAACCCAGTCAGGTTTCACAGTAATAAAAGAAACTCCAGCAGCAAGATTCATCCAAATCCCTAAAACAGCGCTGATCAATAGACATATAATGCAAGTCACAAGTGTAACTTTAAATTTTCTAGTGGCTACATTTAAACAAGTAAAAATAATCAGGTGAAAGGAATTCTAATGGTATATTTTATTTAACCCAATGTATCCAAAATATTAATGAAGTTCCTAAGATCTGGTGTGTATTTTACACTGGCAGCACATCTTAATCCAGACCTCCCACATTTCAACTGCTCAGTAGCTGCATGTGGCTATGGCTACCATATTGGGCAGCACAGCTCTAGATAAGCCCTCTGTCTCTACCTTCTAGTCAATGTTGGCTGGGGCACTGTATTAGTTTCTTATTGCTGCTGTAACAAGTCACCCCAAATTGAGTGGCATAAGACAACAATTTATTCTCTTATAGTTCTGGAGATCAGAAGTCCAAAATGGGTCTTACTAGGCTAAGATATTGGTCAGGTTGCCTTCTTTCTGGAGACACTGTTACCTCGCCTTTTCTAGCTTCTAGAGGCTGTCCACGTTCCTTGGCTCATAGCCCCACGTCACTCCAACTTCTGCTTCCATAGTCACATCTCCTTCTCTGGCTCTAACCCTCCTGCATCCCTCTTATAAGGACCCTTGTGATTATGTTGTGCCCACACAGATAACCCAGAATAATCTTCCCATCTCAAGATCCTTCACTTAATGACATCTGCCAAGTCCCCTTTGCCCTGCAAGGTAGCATATTCACATGTTCTGGGGATTAACATGTGGACATCCCTGGGAGGTACTTAGGAGAGGCTGAGACTTCGGGGAAAAGATGCTAGGGCCTCTAGCCAAAGTAGGGTCAAGATAAAAAGGAATGGCTCCATTTTGTCCAGAGAAAGAACGAGAATGAGCTGAAATTCTAAGGGAGGAAAACTAGGGGAAGCTGAAAGTGTTGAATCTTTGGGGGAGCCTGGCTCAGGGTCATCCCAACCAGCAGGCTCTCTACTTTTTTTACCATTTGGGAAACCTGTCACACTTATCAGTCCTAGAATAGAGCTTCTTCTCCAAGGATCATGTCCATTCCACACCACCCCTTCCCTCACTATTGGCTATACACACACACACACACGCACACACACACACTCAGTGCACAAATCAGAGGCAGACTGCTCATAATGTCCTCAGTAGTAGAATGGATCATTTAAACATTAACATATTCATTGAATGAAAAAATAAAGATGTATTTCATTTCTTCATAGGAATACTATTAAAATGGGACAGTGGGCTCCTGACCAAGGACTCAGCATTAAATAAGTCAGAGACATGGTCAAAAATACATCCTAGGAGAAAAGATTATAAAATCTGTAATCACCTAGAACAATAAAATTGTGCTGCTCCAACTTCTATAAAACAGACTTAAATATAGCTGCAGTGATTACACAAGAGCCCAATGAGCTGTAAGTGCATAAAAGTGCCATTGGATCAGACACTTGAACTAGAGCCTAGTTTGATGGCTATAAAGGGTAAATGATAATCTTGCTCAACTTGTTAGAGTTTAGATGGCTCATAAGAGGTGATTTAATGATCTAAGATATCTTACAGATTCCTGTATTTTCTCTTGATATGTTTCCCTGGAACCAGCAGAGGTATTTAAAACTATTTCCATGAGTCAGTATATCCAGTGTTCAATGTGTTATTGGTAATGGCAGCCATCCTAGCCAATCTGGTCCAGAGCATTAAAGAAACAAGGTGCACTGGAAGGGGTGGGGACCTGGCACTTGACACACCCACCCAGGATATGCCCTGGGAATGCAGCCCACAGGTTTGGGTGCTAGGAGGCTCTCCAGTGTGGCAGGCAGAACATGGAATCTGGGGAACAGGGCAATCAATGATAAGCAGTTGTTTTGTAAAATAGGAGACATCAGGGTCATCTGATATGACAAGAGGCGGATACAGGGTAGCAACAGAGCAGCTAATAAATTAACACCCTTGGCCTGCTTGGATGTCACAGTCACCACTTAAAATACTTTTGAGTGACCCCAAAGATCCATGACATGCAGCCATTTGTCATTTTGCCAGGACAAGCATCTTAAATACCTGAGCACGTGTGAGCTAATTGAGTGAATGACTGGTCTTCCATCTCACCATGACGCTGTGGTTCTTTGCTCAGTGTTGGGCATACAGAAATTTTCCTTAGGTAATTAAAAAATAACAATAACCACAATGGTTTTTTCTTTGAAAGAGTAAGTTAGCTGCTGATGCTGGTATTAAACTGAAGAGAAATTTGGTCAGAAAAATGAAATATAACTGAATGTCAAACTCAGCTGTGCTGGGCTGGAAGGGATGAACAGGTCCACTTGTGTTCTATACAAAAAAAAGAAATTAAAGAAGCTGTTTGAGTATAGCACAGAAACTGGTCATCAAAAGAGAGTTAAATTTTAGCAAACGTTGAAAGGGAGGTGAGTAGGTGATGAGAGGCTACTCACGACAAGCAGGTGACCCTTTGATTCTGGAGAACAAGAGTCACTTGTACCACGTTGGGGCTCGAAATGGCTTGGAAGAGTATTGCTCAAGCATGTCATGTCAATTGCATTGCTGCAATTGGAAATCAAGCCTGTAGGCGCCGGTTTTGGGAAAGCATGTTTGCAGGTAGCAGCCATTTCTCCCAACTGAAGTTCAGAGACAGGACTTGGGTGGGGCTTGGGGAGAGCCAAAGCCAGGTAGGGACTTAGTCCTGGGAGGACTAGGATGATAATGAAAAGGGCCTTGTTGGCCCCAGCCAAAGGAACCTAGGACAGAGCAAGAAGTCAAAGATGATCTCAGAGCAAACTTACCTTTATGTTGTGTCCCCGATCATCAGACTAAACATTAATCTTCCTTTTCTAAAGTTAGAATTGGTCCTAGAAATTGTGACAGGGCTGAGTCTACAGATTTGGGAGGAGGATCAAGGGCTCTTAGGTATAAGAGAAGAGGGCTGCAGAGCTAAGAACCTGGAAGGGGGTGAGAAAAATTGCCCGATGAGAAGTATCTGGAGGGTCAGACTGTTGCAGAGCCCACGGTCAAGTCAAGTGCAGTAGCGTCTGGTTGTCCTTCTTTTACAGGAAGTTCTCAATGTGTGCCTCCTGGATAAAGTTAGGATAATTTGTACTGTGTCTGTTTGGGTAAGTTGGGATGTACATTTCCCAGGATCCCCTTCTCTGTATGGTTCCAGGTAGGATTTGGCCAAAAAAGGAACTGGCATGAGATTTGGAAGGTGCAGGGGAAGCAGCAGCCATCACCCTCTGCAGGTTGTTGTGGTCAGAAGCGGTTACAGATAGATGCAGAGGTGCCTGTGGGTTCCAGCTCGTCCCTGTTCTCCTCTGCTCCGGATCTGCCTCTTCTTACCAACTGCTAACCCTGATGACTAACAGTGGCCCCCCACACCAGATGCTTGACAGTGATCCACAAAGGCAGTCAGTCGCTCCCCAAAGGCACAGCTTCCCACTGACCTCCCATGAGACTTGGCTTTGCCATCTATCTCATTTTGGTACTGGATGTGCTTAGCTTCTCAGATTGACCAAACAGTGATCTCTTCTCTGATCCCCAACTTTCCTCCTGGTCCTTCTCTTCACCAGTTTCTCCCACCATTGTGTAAGTCTCCTTCCTATAATAAATTCCTACTCTATGACTTGGAGCATTTCTGCCTCCCTGAATAACCCTGACTGCATTGCTAGTAGCCTGTGGAGACTCCTGGGAAATCGATGCACGGAAGCTTCCACCTGCTTACTTATCGTGAAGAGTCTTTGGTTGCAAGAGATGGAAAGCCATACTGAACTAATTTAAGCAAAAGGGGGACCTTTTTTGGCTTATATCCTCAACCCATGAAAGAAGAGGGGTGACTGGAGCCAGGGGTTCAAAAACTATCAGTCTCTTATCTCTTCTGCTCTTTTCCTGTTAGCTTTATCCTTCCCTCTATGAGGAAAGGCTGATCAGCACAGCTCAGGTCATGTATCCACCACTGGTCCAATTACAGGCCTGAGGAATGAGGCATTATAACTAACCCAGGTGGGATTGCTTGCCCACCTCTGTGACTTGAGGTTGAGTTTATTATCAGGGGAACTGTAGCACAAATGTGGCCACTAGGAGTATTATTGTGAACCAGGAAGGTACCTTCATTTATCTCTATCGCACCCTGCTTAGTAAATTAAATTGGCAATTTCGAACACAAGAAAAGCCCTTTCTAGCTAAGCCATCCAAAGAGATATCCAATGGTTGGAAGACACAAATAAATTGCCTAGGCCCCTCACAGAATCTGATATTACACGAATATTACACTGGAAACCTTAAAAACAACTACCAGGGTACCATTGGGCATCTTTTTTTTTTTTTAATTTTACTTATTTATTTATTCATTCATTTATGGCTGTGTGGGGTCTTCGTTTCTGTGCGAGGGCTTTCTCTAGTTGCGGTGAGCGGGGGCCACTCTTCATCGCGGTGCGCGGGCCTCTCACCATCGTGGCCTCTCTTGTTGCGGAGCACAGGCTCCAGACGCGCGGGCTCAGTGATTGTGGCTCACGGGCCCAGCCGCTCCGCGGCATGTGGGATCCTCCCAGACCAGGGCTCGAACCTGCGTCCGCTGCATTGGCAGGCAGATTCTCAACCACTGCGCCACCAGGGAAGCCCCATTTGGGGATCTTTAGATGGAGATCTAAAATGTGTCTCACTAGAGGCTTATTAAGATAGGCAGAAGACATTCTGGCAATGAAAGAGCTACTACCTTCTTTGTTTTTGGACATTACAAGAAACAAGAAAATGAAAGGATGAGAGGTAAAGGTCTTCATTAGGAAGAAAAGGAAGTGAAAGATGGAGACTATTACATCTTTACTACATTGAGTCTCCCCAGCCACAAACATGGTATCATCTCTCCATTTGTTTAGGAATACTTTTAAGTCTTTCAGTAAAAGCTTTAAATTGTTTTTCATAGAAGTCTGACCATATTTTATAAGACTTATTCCTATATAGCTTATAGATTTTTGTCCTATTATGAATGGTATTTTTAAAATCAAATTTTCTAATTATTTGCTTTTTTTTTTTTGGCAACTTTCTTTTTACTGGAAATTGTAGTCAACTTTTTCATCAGTTCTGAGGATTTGTCTGGAGAGGCTCTTGAATTTTCTAGAAATTTTATCTCCTAATTTTTACACAAAAGTTAATTTTCCTTAGGTGAAATATGCAAATTTAGTAATGTAAACCTAGGATCATAATACCCTGTATTAATTTTCTTTGACTTAACAACTAACATTTATTTAGCTCTTACTGGAAATCATATGGTCTATGGAAGTGTTTTGCAAATCATGTCTCATCGACCAAGAGGAGGTTTTCATATTTCATACTACAATTCTTTCTCAGAGATTCACAAAGGCCCTGACAAGTCCTGCAAAGAAACCTCTCTACCTCAGTTAAATCCTACATTCCAAATTTATTTCATCACGGAACCCTTTTCAGGCAATACCTTTCAGCCTTCTGAGGAACTGCTTTTTACAAAGAGCTCACTTTGGGAAATGATGGTCTCAGGAAACAGTTACTGTGAAAATTGGTTAACTCCAGGATTTTCGCAAAGAATCTACTGTCTCTTTCACTATATTCTGTGGAAACTAAGTTGGGTAGAACAAGGCTCTATTTGGCTTTATCTGTTCATACTCTTCCATTTTTAACAATAACTGTCTATGTGTTAATGTTAGCAATATAAAAAGAAAGAAAAATATGCATATTAGTTTTCATGAGCCTACCCACTATCTCTATTCCTCAAGAAAGGGCCACAGCTGGTCACAGTGGGAGATGATCCTTGAAATTCTGTCAATATCTTTTGACTGATATGGAGATGAGATTTTTTTTCTGGTGCTATTACTCTTCCTGCTAAACCCCAGGTCATCAGCTCTTATGTCATGTTGTTTCCTTACATTGTACAGAACCACACATGTTTATCGAAAGCTGTCCTTTCTGTGTTCTGGATTATGTACAAAGGGCACAATTTATCAGAGTACAACTAAATAACTGGAAATGGAGAAGGCCCACAAGTAGGAACAAATTTTATTAGGCAAAAAGAGTTCTAGTTATGTAAGTTTTCCTTGTATTGCTATTTCTGATCAAACAGAGTGTTTATTAGATCATTTGAAAGGATAATGATGAGTTTCACCCTCGTGTACATCAAAATCATTTGTGGAGCTCTGAAAAAATATAAATAACTGGGCCCTATCTGGGACCTTCTGAATTAGAATCTCCAGGAGGAGCTTGGGCATTTGTATTTTTAAAAGCTCTGCAATTTATTCTCTGGCTTTTATGATGTGGCTTTTTTTTTTTTTTTTTTGTAAAAGGATAATGGAATTATTATTATTATTATTTTCTAAACATCTTTATTGGAGTATAATTGCTTTACAATGGTGTGTTAGTTTCTGCTTTATAACAAAGTGAATCAGTTATACATATACAATATGTTCCCATATCTCTTCCCTCTTGCATCTCCCTCCCTCCCACCCTCCCTATCCCACCCCTCTAGGTGGTCACAAAGCACCAAGCTGATCTCCCTGTGTGATGCAGCTGCTTCCCACTAGCTATCTATTTTACATTTGGTAGTGTATATATGTCCATGCCACTCTCTCACCCTGTCACATCTTACCCCTCCCCCACCCCCATATCCTCAAGTCCATTCTCTAGTAGGTCTGTGTCTTTATTCCCATCTTGCCACTAGGTTCTTCATGACCTTTGTTTTTTAATAAACCACTTTCCCACATGGCCTTGCCTAAATTTTTTTTCTGATTTTGATATAAAAAAATAAGGAATATTTTTAAAGAAAATAAATCAATTTCAAAACCACTTCCCAAACACTAACAAATTTTTTTTCCTTGTTTGTCTCTAGTTTTTGTTTATGTAGAGAAATTCTTTAATTCTAAATTTGTCACTTAGCATTTTGTTAAAAAATGTTTCCATGCTTTCATGTAGTGATAATAATTGTCACTTTAGGAATCATGTAATATTCCAATAAGTTTTTATTCATATCATAATTTAGCTAACCATTTCTTTATTACTAGACATTTAAGCTGTTTCTCTATTTTTAGCCATTCTACAGAAAATGGCAATGAAGAACTTGATGTATATGGATTTTGCTTTTCTTTTGAACCAGTTCCCTTGGAATAATTTTCTTGAAATCTGGTTATTGGGTCAAAGAATATGAACGTTTTTTACAACTCTTGTTAATGATTACTAAATTGCTTTCCAAAAAGTTGAACAAATTCACAAAGCCATGCCTCAACTCCACAGCATAATTGCTGAGGTTTTCAGGGAGGGGCAAGCAATACTAGAGGTCTGTTAGGTGTTCCCCTGACAGGTAGAAGAAACCACTCTATTACCAGTCCTATTACCTTACTTAAGAAGAAAGACAGGGCTTCCCTGGTAGCACAGTGGTTAAGAATCTGCCTGCCAGTGCAGGGGACACGGGTTCGTGCCCTGGTCCAGGAAGATCCCACATGCCGCGGAGCAACTAAGCCCGCGAGCCACAACTACTGAGCCTGCGCTCTAGAGCTTGTGAGCCACAATTACTGAGCCCGAGTGCCACAAGTACTGAAGCCCACGCACCTAGAGCCTGTGCTCCGCGACAAGAGAAGCCACCGCGATGAGAAGCCCGCGCACCACAACGAAGAGTAGCCCCCGCTCGCCGCAACTAGAGAAAGCCTGCACGCAGCAACGAAGACCCAAGGCAGCCAAAAATAAATAAATAAATAATAAATATTAAAAATAAAATGTTTCTCTTTGCCCAGGAAATGGTCAAAGACCGGAAGATAACTGAAAAAAATTAAATTAAATTAAATTAAAAAAAATAAAGAAGAAGAAAGGCAGTCTAATAACAACAGTATTACAGAACTGCTCAGCTATCTCATCTACCAGGCGCCAGCACTTTCCATGCATTCTCTCTAATACTCAAAATAACCCTGGCAAATTAGATCTTACTGCCCCTCATTTTACAGATGAGGAAAGGGTGGGAAGAGAGGTTTGATAACTTGCCCGAGGGTCATACAGCAAGTTAGTACTGAAATGAGGATTTGAACCCTGTGTTCTATCATTGCTATACCACACTGCATTTCACGCCACTGATTTCTGAAGCAGCCACGGAATCTCACCAATTATTGATAGATACCTCCTAAGTCATAAATCAGCTGTAATGGGACTTCCCTGGTGGCACAGTGGTTAAGAATCCGCCTGCCAATGCAGGGGACGTGGGTTCGAGCCCTGGTCCGGGAAGATCCCACATGCCGCAGAGCAACAAAGCCCCTGCACCACAACTACTGAGCCTGCGCTCTAGAGCCCGCGAGCCACAACTACTGAGCCTGTGTGCCACAACTACTGAAGCCCGCACACCGAGAGCCCATGCTTCACAACAAGAGAAGCCACTGCAATGAGAAGCCCGTGCACCGCAAAGAAGAGTAGCCCCTGCTCACCGCAACTAGAGAAAGCCTGTGCGCAGCAACGAAGACCAGTGCAGTCAAAAATAAATAAATAAATAAATTTATTAAATAAATAAATAGGCTGTAAAATGGAATATGATATAACAGGTGGTGGGTTAAACATGTCCCCAGTTCTCTGCCTCTTCTCCCACCCAGAGGTGGAGTCTATTGGTGCTTCCCTTGAACCTCTACTGGCCTGGTGACTTATTTTGACCAATAGAATTCAGCACAAGTGATGCTGCCTAGGTCTGGACCTAGGTCTTAAGACACCTGGCAGATTCAGCCTTCATCCTCTTGGAACCCCAAGCCACTATATAGACATGTTCCACTTCCTTGCTGGAGAGACCACGAGGAGGGAGAGGTAAATGCCTGGCCAGCCCAGCTGTTCCAGCCATCTCACCTCAGGCACCAGACATGTGAGTGACGCCATCTTGGATCCTCCAATCTCAGTTGAGTCACCCCGCCAACAACATCTGGAGTAGAAACAAACCCTCCTGATGAGCTGACAATCAATGGTTGTTGGTTTTTTTTAAGTTATTTATTTAATTTATTTATTTTTGGTTGTGTTGGGTCTTCGTTGCTGCGCGTGGGCTTTCTCTAGTTGTGGCGAGCGGGGGCTACTCTTCATTGCAGTGCGCGGGCTTCTCATTTTGGTGGCTTCTCTCATTGCGGAGCACGGGCTCTAGGCGCGCGGGCTTCAGTAGTTGTGGCACACTGGCTCAGTAGCTGTGGCTCACAGGCTCTAGAGCACAGGCTCAGTAGTTGTGGCGCACGGGCTTAGTTGCTCCGCGGCACGTGGGATCTTCCCGGACCAGGGATCGAACCTGTGTCCCCTGCATTGGCAGGCGGATTCTCAACTGTGCCACCAGGGAAGCCCTCAATGGTTGTTTTAAGCCATTTCAGTTTGGGGGTGAATTGATACGCAACAATAGAACTAAAGCAATACATTTTATTTTGGTGAATGTCAAATGCAGAAGGAGTACCAATGATATAGTCAAGCTTCTTTAACCCTAACACAAGCAGAATGAAACTCGTTGACATTTACCACCTCTCCTCCCACCTCTGTACTGACCTCTGTCACAGCCCTGATCCCGCTGTACACAGCCTTTGTGTACATTCACGTCTGCCTTCCCTACCACACTGGGGGTATTCACCTTGGTAACCACAACACCCTACACAATGCCTGGCACAAAATAGTTGTTAATACATATTTGTTGAATGAACCTTGACTTGCTCTTGATTGATTGATGAAAGAACTTGAAATGCAATAATTGTTTTTATCCTTGGGCTCAGCACTGTGCAAAGTATTTTATGCTGAATATCTCACTTAATTGTCACAACGATCCCATGAAGTAGGTCTTATTATTATCCTCATTTTACAGATGAGGAAACAGAGTCTAGGCAAAGTTCCTTGAGGTCACAAGTGTACCTGTGCTGAGCAAGGCAGTGCTTTAGGCTTTGGCAGCAATTAGATGAATGAAGCCACTTCAGTATGGTGCCCAAAACCCTCAGGCGTCTGGTTGGATGACTGTGTCATGGTAGACAGCACTCGCTCTGTGAAGGCTGCCTCCCAACTACAGGAATGTCATGGAGGGTTGTGCAGGTCAAGTTCTGCACAAGGGTATCCAGCCCAAGGGCAAGTAGGGACTGAAATCTAGGCTGTGCTATTGCACTGCGCTCACCATGGTGCCTGGCACAGAGCTGTCTGTCTGGGGGAAGGGACCCTTGTTACCTAATCTGCACAATGCCACTGGGTAGACTAGTGATAGTCCTGGGTAGAATGTGCTAGTCTATGGGAAACCTGAATGCCTGATCAAACAGAAGACAGAGATGACTAAGAAACTTGCCAGGTTTTAGAATGGATAGAGCAAGGAAATGGTTCCAGAGAAATAGCAGAGGGTATGCGGAGGCTGGGGGCAATTGAAAATTTGAGGGGGGGGTCTGAGCCCCCATAGTGCTATGTGCTCTGCCCCATCCCTTCTAGAGGTGGGTCACCTTGACGAAATGTCTCATCCCCAGGGAAGTTCCTGTCTCTCTGCAGTTACTTGAAACTTCCGGATCTTGCTGTTTCAGACCATCCCAGCTGCAGTGGTGCACAGCAAGGTATGCAAACTAACAAAAATATTTCATAAAGATTATTAACCTTACCAGAGAGGGCTCACTGCAGTTTTTCTTATAGAGTCCAAGCAATTCAAACATTCATACAGCACCCAGCATGTGCGGCCTTACGGATCCCAACGGTTGGCCCCAAAGAGATGCCTCTCGTGGAACAAAATGAGGTAGGTAACAATCTATCTATAGAAGGTTTAATTGCTTCTCTATATGCACGAGCTTGGCTATAGTTGAAGGACCTAAATTGGTTTGGGGTAGAATTTCACCCTGTCTGGAGTAGCTTGCAGAGTTTCTCAGGCTCCACTTCAAAACTGGAAGAAGCTGGGAAGAGTGGAGGGGGCTCTGGGAAACGGCCAACCTGCCAGACACCCACTGAAGAGAACCAGAATTAAGATCTTAAATATGTAGCTGGAAAATTCCCAAGAACTATGTAGTGGTGATGGTGTCAGAGCCTGGGTAGTGCCTATTTGAGGCCCTTTCATCATAGCCACTTGGATGAGGCCTCTGCCTTGTGAAGCCATGGCACCTTGGGTCCAGATGGGAGGAAGGGGACAGCCACCTTTTATCAACTGCTGAATGGCTTCACATTCTCTTGTACCACCTGGCATCCGTGGGTTCAAGAAAGAAGGGCACTGTATCAGTTTCTTAGGGCTGCTGTGACAAAGTACCACCAACTGGATGGCTTAAAACAATAGAAATGTATTGTCTCACAGTATAGGAGTGATTAAGTCCAAAATCAAGATGTTAGCAGGCTCTGTTGCCTCTGAAGCCTGCAGGGAATCCTTCCTTGGCTCTTACTTGCTTCTGGTGGTTTGTGGGCAATCTTTGGCATTCCTTGGCTTATAGATGCATAAATCCAATCTGCTGTCATCACATGATGTTCTCTCTGTTTCGCTGTCTTTGCATGGCCATCTTCTTATAAGGACACCAGTCATATTGCATTAGGGGTCCTATCTACTCCAGTTATGACCTCAGCTCAACTAATTACATCTGCAACAGCCGTATTTCCAAATAAAGTCACATTCAGAGGTACTGGGGGTTAGGACTTCATCATTATCTTTTTTTTGGCGGGGGGCCACAATTCAATCTATAGCAGACACGTTCCTGTATAAAACTGCTCTCTGGATCCCTAGATCCGCCTCTAGTATAGTGAACTGGTTAACCCATGGGTTCCGAGCCAAATTTCTTGGGTTAAAAACTTTGTCTCTGCTGCTGTGTGACTGAGGTTTGTGGAGGTTAGAATAAGGTGCTGTGAACGGTGCTGTGCGTTAAGTGCTCATTAAGTATTAGCCATTAGTGTTGTTACTTCCCAACTCTTTCCATTGACTTCCCTAGAAGGAGATCATTTATTCTTCCCTGCAGACACACATGTCCTGGGGCAGAACCAAATGCTTCTGCAGTTTAAGGGAACAGGGAGTGGGATGGAGAGTAAGAGAGGTTTGTTTCACTTTGTTCGGGGTGTTATATTAATCTAATAAGACAAAAACAATATATTAAAAAAAAAACTTATTTCCACAGAAAATACTATACTTATAAAACTATGTGAGCAATTTCGGGGAGCTCATGGACATCCAGAAGCTTGGGCAACCTAGCTTAAAATCCCTGCCTTAAGCAGGCTTTTGCCCATTATGAGCTCCTGTTGGAGTTTAAGTCTAATAATAGAATCCTATTTTCTTCATGGCCACGTTCTTAGACTCACATTCCATCCTCACCTCCCTTCTCATTCCTCTATCTTCTAATCTCATACTAGGATCACTCTTTGACCTCTGAACTGCCCTGACCTTGTGGCCACCTCCTCAGCCACAGCTGCTGGGCTGATTTCTAGTTGTGATTACAGTTAATCTGTGTTCTCACCTCTCCCCCTTGGACTTGAGTCTTGTACCTTCCCTAGTGTTCCCGTTCTCCCACTCCTCTTTTCTCCCCTCATTCCTTTTATCCTGGCAGGCTTTGCCCTCATCCCCAGGCATAGATATGACTGACATCTCCGCCTTCTTTGCCCCTGCTTTCTGTCCCTCCTTCTCATAACCATACTCACAGCCCCATCTACCTCTTTCTTCCTCTTCCTCCCCTCTGCCTCCGTCCCCCCATTTTTTCCTGCCACCTTTCCAGGTCTCACCCCCCTGGCATCATTTTTTCAGTTTCTTCCTTGTGGACATTTCCTACCTCCACCACCACCAGGGCATTGTCTTCCTTTAAAATATCCACTTTTTACATGGTTTTCAATACATAATTTTATTTCCCATCCACTCCTCTGAGCC
The DNA here is from genome assembly GCF_028021215.1 of Eschrichtius robustus. Lineage (NCBI taxonomy): Eukaryota > Metazoa > Chordata > Mammalia > Artiodactyla > Eschrichtiidae > Eschrichtius > Eschrichtius robustus. The sequence continues at coordinate 40,053,699 of NC_090843.1, forward strand.
CAAGTCCTCTGAGCTGCAGGCTTGCATATCCAGCTTAATTACTATTTGCACTTGGATGTTACGAACACATTACAAACTTAATGGGTCCAAAATGAAACGAATGATTCTCTGCCCCCATCTTCCCCCGTCTCAATAAACTGTACCCCATTTCACACAGTAACTCAGGCCAGAGGAAGCATTGCCCCCTCTTCTTTACCCCCAACAACATGAGCGAGTCTTGTTGCTACTACTTCTAAAATCTGTCTTGAGTCCAAAGCAGTCTCTTCATGTTCACTGCCATGACTCTCGGCTCAGCCAACATCATTTCTCACCTGGATCACTGCACCAGCCTCCCAACTGGTCTCACTGCTTCTATGCTAGTGTTCCTCTAGCCCATTCTTTCCACAGTAGCTACAGCTCCCATATCCAAACAGAAATTATACTGTGTCACTCTCTACTTAACCCTCTTTAATGGCTTCCCATTCATTCACTAAACATATTTTGACTGAGTGCCCTCGATGTGCCATACCCTCAACAATGCCTCCACTCACGAAGTAAAAGAAATATGTAGTATGTAGATAGTGGTAAATGCTGTGAAGAAAAATAAAGAAGGCGTGAAGGACAGGGAATTGTGTGTGTACGTGTGTCTTTACAGTTATTAAACAGGGACTCCAAGGAAGGTTTCACTGAGACTGAGTAGGTGATCTTTGAGCAAAGGACTTGAAAGAGGTGAGGGAGTTGAGCTCTGCAGAATATTCCAGTTGGAGGGAATAGCAAGTGCAAAGGCCCTGGGGTAGAAGTATGCCTGAGAGCTAAACAGAGTAGAAGAAAACCTAAGCTTTACTATGGTTTATAAAGTGGTTCCCTCACACCCCCTGCCCCCCCAAAAAAACCCCTCCTCCCTTTATAGTCTCCAACCTTCTTTTCTAGCACTCTCCCCACCTCACTGTAGTCCATCCACACCCATCTAGTTCAGCAAACGCTGTTTCCTGCAACACAGGCAGTGTTGCTGCCTCTGCTGGAATACTCCCCAACCCTTATTCTCAAGTACAGTTTGCAAGGCCAGCTCCTCATCAAGTAGGTTTCAGTTTAAGTTTCACCTTAGGCCTTTTTGAACCACAGAACCTAAAATAGGTCTCTTGTTATTTCTTTCCTGATTGTTTCCTTCATGTCCCTAATCACACCATGCAATTGGGATTCATACACATATATGAACTTATACTTACAACTCAATAGGTATCTCATCATCATTTAAATTTGCATTTGATAACTAGTTAGGATTAACCATGTTTCCAAGTAATAGTTCTTAGCATGATCTCTTTTCACTTAAAGTCCCTATGTCTCTGGCCAGCTGGAACCCCACCCTGTTCACCTGTTTGGGGGCAATTTATTTTCCCAAGTTTCCTCAGGGAGTCACTGATAGATCATGATGACTATCTCTTGGCAGGAATTATTCCAAAACCCAACCCCCTTTAGAGGAAAGTTTGTTTCACTTTGACATCACCAAGCTGTGAAAATGCGCAAGAATGCCGCATTTGAGTGGTGCCACGTACTCCCGTTACGCGGTTATTATCGTGCAATTATTAATATCACTAAATCATGCGTACAATGTAATGATGAATTACATTGAATATATCTATATAATATAGATCTATATTCTATCTATAATATATAGTATATATAGGCAAGGGAGGCAAGAGGAGCCCTGCGCATCACCTGCCCCTCTGCCTTTTCCAGGGGCCTCTCTATACAGAGCCAGGCAGACGGTCTAACTGGCCCCTCGAGATTTCCCACACCCGAGGCTGGCGAACTCGCGCAGGGCTGGGGGGCCAGAGCTTCGAGGTTCGTAGGTGGGGGAGGAGCGAGGGGCGTTCCGAAGACTCCAGCCAGGCCTCTTTCCCGAGCCCAGCCGAGATTACAGCTCATCTCGCGAGAGCCTGAGCAAGGCCCGGCTGCGGGCGGCGGGGGCGGGATGTTGGGGGAACACTCTAGACCGCGCCCCCTCTGGCGCAGCTGGCAGAGGCGCTGGCGGGAGCGGCCGGCGGCGCGCACGCGCAGGTGAGCCGGGAAGGCGCGGGGGCAAGAGGGCGGGGGGCGGGGCCTTGCGTCGCGCCGCGGGCACGTCTCTGCGCGTCCTCAGTATTTAATGTCTCTGTGCTCCACGGGTGTGGGTGAGCACGTGGGGGAGCGGCCGGAGTGGAACGCTGCGGGGTCGGCCTGGCCGAGGGGCAGAGGCGGGGGGGGGGGCCGAGGGGCCGGGGGGCGGCGGCGGCGCGAGGACTCTACATCCCGACGGTCGCCGAGGAGCTGGTAAGTTGGGGCCGCAGGGAGCGGCTGAACTGGGGACCACCTGCCGGGGCTCCGAGGGCGGCGCCGCTGGGGTGATGGTGAGCCTAGGGTGCAGGTGCAGGGTGCGTCGCGTGCTCCAGAACTCACGGGGTGCGAGGCTCCCGACGCTGAGGGCGTGCAGGGGGGTTCCGGCCCGTCGCCTGCTGTCAAGCAGGCCCTTTCTCTTTCGTCGCCTGCGCGCTCCCTCGTCCTTCTCCGCCGGGCTCTTGCTGACAAATCGCGTGTGCTTGGCTGGGGCCGCGCTCTGCAGCCGCGCGGTGTTCCCCACGCGCGTCACCATCCTCGGGGGCGGGAGGCGAGGGCGCGACGCCCGGGATACCCCTCTGCGGCTTAACTTTCCCCAAGCGCGCACACTCTCCCGAGAGACGGACCTGAGTGTGTTCCACCCAAGGTCGCCCAACCCCACACGCGTTTACTTTTCAAAGGTCGTGTGTACCCAGTCTGAGCCGGGAGAGGCGCCGGCGGGCGGGCTGTGGGCAGGACCAGGTGCTCACAAGGGCGAGGAAGTGTCCCAAGGCCTGCGGGCACTCCTTCTCCCCTCCTGAGGGATTGGAGTTGAATTGGTCACTTCAGGAACCTCGCCCAACTTCTGGGCCCCTTCATCTCGCCCGGGGGTGCTCCCCACCGAGGCCGGCGGTGGCACACCGGAGCTGGTAGCTCTGCCCCTGTGAGTTCAGTGCGGCGAACCAGGGGAAGGGGCTCGGTTTGCAGAACCGGGAGGATGAGCTAGGAGATAGGTCGTGATTGGAACCCTGTTGCGGGCGGAGGGAAACCGTTTGAACCGAGTTGGGGTCCCGATGTAAAAGGCTTGGTGTCTCTCAAGAGGATTAGCTTTTGCAGCCCCTTAAAGGGTGTCGGAGAGGCAGAGGCTGTCCTGTCCCGTGTGCCCGCTGACTTAATGCCCGCGGGCTTGTGGGTCACGTGTCGGGCTCCGCCTGCACCCACCTCCGGTCCTCGGGCCGGAGGGACCACGCTAGTTTCGGGGTTCCGGATCAAAGTGTGTTTGGGCAGGCCTGGGTCTGGACGCCTTGGGGGCGGGCTTTCACCAGTTTTACTATTTTGTGCCCTTGGGTGCGGTTCCTCCCATTTCCCCTCCAAGGAAGGCATGAGAGACGGGTAGGAGCTTTTGGTGGTGGGTGGTGCCGAATCGACCTGGGACTGCTTGGAAGCCCTGGGAGTTTCGCGGTCTCCCTTCTCCGCGGAGATGCAGAGGTTGGCCGGCGCCTTCTTGCCCCTCGGCCTCCGCTAACACAAACCCGGTGCACTTAACTCCAGGTGTGAGAGGAGGCCTCTCAAGTCGGGTAGGGTGTGTGGGCAGGACAATTAAGTTAAACTAGCCATCTTTCCCCTATGAAGTTCAGGCTGCTTGGTGTTTAAATTTATTTCCTGCAGGGAAATCTGGGTTGCTGGACCCTTGGTACAGTCATATCTGTTGGTTGGTTTGCTATCGAAGCCCCCCACCCCCTTTGTCGAAATTATTGATCAAGAAACACCATTCACAAGAAGCTATTAATTCTGGCAACTAGTAACCTTACCTTGCTACCCTGTTACTGTAACTAAGACCTTCCCAAATTAGTTTTTTTTTCTTAAATTCTATTTAGAAGTTTGGGCTCTTAGTAAGCACCACCCACCCTCTTTGCTCTTAAAGGTACAGAGCATCTTTGAAATGCAGAGAGGGCAGCATGATTTGACCATTTATCAGATTCCTCTTTTCTTGAAGTTCAGGTGGTTCACCTGCTGATTATTTAAGACTTTCTCAGCACTGGAAACAAGTGAAGTAACTTTGGGGGAGCTTTTCTGACTTGTGTTGAACCTTTCCTCTTGAACCTCAAAACTAGTTTTGTGGGTTCTGGGTAGTAATTCCTGGGTATATTCTCGGATGAAGAATGGCCCTAGGCTAGAGTAGGTTCTCTGGGTCCTACAGGTATGCAAATCTTTGAAGCCTTTGTGCCTACCTGGATTAAATAGGCCCTATTGTCATATGTATTGTCAGGTGATGGCCCAGAAGTTGCAGGTAACTGATCCCCTCCCAGCCTGTGAGTGAGACTGGTCTACTGTCTAGCTGGAGCCCAGCTGGAGGAATATCATTTCCTCCTCCCAGCTGTTTCTAGGAAGTACACTCAAACTTGGCCACTGCAGGGTGACAGTGAAGGTGTCTGTTGGAAGTGGCTGCTCAGGTGCCAAGGGGATGTGTCTCCAGTATAAGGTTGCTCAGCATCAATATTTTAAAGTAATTTGTTTTGCTCTACCTGGTAACCCAGATTATTCTTGGGCTTTGAACCCAGGCCAGGTTGTAACCATTGTTTGTGGGTGAAGGCTAGTTTTAGGCTTTTCAGTGTTCTCTCATCCTAAAGACAAATTAAGATAATATTTGTGGCGCATGGCACTGTGCCTGGTACATGATGGGTGCTCAAGCATTGATTCCCCCCCCCCCTTCCTAAAGAGTCTCTGAGACTGACTTTAAGTTTCCCTTGAATCTGTTAAGTGAGTTGAATTTTAATAAAAGTACCCTACTCCCCAACCTCTGACCTGGAAACTTGGTTGGAAGGAGGGGGAAAACAAATTGGCTTCCCCACAGTTTGCCAGCCAGCCTCCTGGCTCAAGCCTACAACACCCCATGTGCCTGGTGAGCTGGTGCCTTCCAGCCCGCTCTCCCCAGGCTCCTCCTTCCTAATCTTCCCTGTGAGTCTAGAATGAGTGGGCTTCTCTGCAGTTTGGACTGCTGTGCTCTTGTGGGGAAGTTTTGGGTGTGAGTTAATACCTTCAGCTTGCCTTTCTAGGGAGTTTTCCTCTGCTCTGGGCAGGTGGTGGTGGGTCCTTATGGGGCTCTTATCCCACTGAAATCATTTCATACTGTTTGAGTTGCTAATCTTTGTGGGATGTATTTTAATCCTAAACCTTCATTTCTAGGGCAGGTTGTTTCTTCCACATCCCTTTCTGGTGTAATGTCTCACACAGGTTTCACCTTTGATCATTTAACATCAAGTACCCATTGTGTGTGGCATTTCCGCCGAGCAAACCTGCTGGCCCTCGTACCTAGTTTTAAACTTGGGCCGTGTAAAACAGTGACAGTGTTTCGGGTAGGACAGAGTAGCTGCAGAAGTAGCTGGTGGGGACAAGGAAACTAAAATTTAGGGGACACCTCTTCCTTGATAGTTACTGTGGGAGGTGAGTTACAAGCAAACGCCTCCCTAATCCTTTAATCCTGACACCTCTGAGTGCAGTTGAGGAGGGTGAAGCTAGAGTTCATTCGGGATCGTTTCAATGACTAATAAAAAATACAAATAGAGGGACAGAGAAACCGACAAGTGTGGGTTTGGACTTAAACTAGGTCCTCTGGAGGGCTTTCGTGAGAAGGACAAGGAGTCATCAAGTCCATGGGCTTTTCACCTAATCTTTCTGTTGCTTTCTAAGCAGCTTGTTGCAGTCAAGGAATGTGTGTTATCATTCAGCATTCTGAGGACTGGCTTTCAGTTATAAGGAACTTTCGAGGTGTCCTTTTCCTCCTCCTAAATGGTTCTACTAAGTGGTCTTCGTTCTGTCCAGTTCTTGCCATCTGAATGTTTCTGCAGCTCGGTTTGATAAGTTTGCAGCAGTTGACAGTAAACATTCTGTCCCCATCTGGTAGTACAGCCTGGCTGCCTTCACTTAGCCGGTCCTCACTGAGGCCCATGTACTTAGAACAAAGCAGGGCCCCAGAAGAGTTCTGGAAGTAAAGGTATGCAGTGCTGAGGGCTGATGAGGCTTGTTTCACCCTGGGCTTAGCAAGAGCCCTGGATTGGGGGTTGTGGGTGGGGTGGAGGTTGAGATCTGGGTGCCGCTTTCAGGGTTGAAACCTGGCTGGGGTTCCAGGCAGGTCTGTTGGCCCTCAAGGTCTTAGTTTCTTCAGCTGGTGAAAGAAGGTTGCTCAACATCAAAGGCATTCAGATTGTGCCCCTAAGAGCCCTGGAGTTAGTCAGCCCCTTAGGGCTGCTGGGAGGTAGAGTTTGCCTGCAGGGTTGGGTATGGGAGGCAGGGTGTGTTTGGGCTGGGGATGCCTGGGTAGTACCAGCCAAAGTCTAAGAAAAAAATGACAATCCACTGTTTTAGGTGCATTTGAAGTTCACTTAAATCTAAGGTGCTACTGTACTAAATATTTTTATTTTTTACAATATCTTTATTCTCCTAAATCTGTCTTTAGGGTTGAGGGTCTAGAGCTGCCTTGTCCTATAGGGTAGCTACTAGTTATGTGTAGCTAGTTAAATATAAATTTTTTAAAGCATTAAGTAAAATTAAAAAATTAGTTCCTTGGTGACAGTAGTCACATTTCAAGTGCTCAGTAGCTTCATGTGGCCAGTGGCTGCAGTACTGGACAGTGCAGGTTCTGGAACATTTTCATCATCACAGAAAGCTCTGTTGGACAGCACTGGACTTAGTTCTTTGCCCAACTCTAAAAGCTTCATTGTCTCGCCTTGTAAAGCATCATGTGTTTGGGCTTAGTCTTCCATATTCCACAAACCCAAGAGCTTTGGTAACAAGTTATTTATCAGCTCTCTCCATGGCATGTTCAGAACAAGTTTCGGTCTGCCAGCTTGGAGGGCAGTGATCAATTATGAAACAGTTTGAGAAAGGAGTGTAGTGAGGGGTCTCGGGATGGGAGTGTGAAGTGAAGGGGCCAGATGCTAAGCCTTTGGAAAGCTGTTTTGGCTTGAGAGCCTGTTTATCAGTGTAAAGGTCCTCGCTGGTTCTCCAAGGCATGTGCTCACTGGCCTTGGTCGTTACGTCAGGAGACTTGCTATTTGGTCCTTCACTCACCTGATGACTTCCTGCAGGTCTTATTGTGGGCCCTGTGCTGAACCAGGTTGCAGACACCTTACGGACAAGCGTCATTTTCATTCTGCTCCTCCAATCCATCTCAGTGTTAGGAGGCCTGGCTTTACTGAAGGCCTCGGGGAGAGTTGGTCCCCAGTGGGGATCCCGAAGTGTTGGTGTGGGGCCGGCTCTGGGGAGTGGGCTTTATTTCCAGATGCCCCTCATCTAGTCCTGGGTGTGCTTAGTTTGAACCCTGCTAGACTGGCCTTTGGCATATAATGTGAATTCTTTTTTTGGACCCCAACAGCAGAAGATGCATAACAGACACTTATTGAGCACCTACCGTATACCTGATAACTTAGCAGGGTTTTTGCATGTTATTCCCTTTTTATTATCTCTCAGTCCTATGAGGTTAAGAATTCCTAGTTTGTGGACTTCCCTGGTGGCGCAGTGGTTAAGAATCCGCCTGTCAATGCAGGGGACCGGGTTCGAGCCCTGGTCCGGGAAGATTCCACATGCTGAGGAGCAACTAAGCCGTGCGCCACAACTACTGAGCCTGCGCTCTAGAGCCCGAGAACCACAACTACTAAAGCCCTCGCGCCTAGAGGCCGTGCTCTGCAACCAGAGAAGCCACTGCAATGAGAAGCCCGTGCACCGCAACGAAGAGTAGCCCCCGCTCGCCACAACTAGAGAAAGCCCGCATGCAGCAGTGAAGACCCAGTGCAGCCAAAAATAAATTAATTAATTTAAAAAAAAAAGAATTTCTAGTTTGTGTATGTGGAAACGGAGGTCCTGAGGAAGGTAAGCTGATCCTAGGGCACAGGACTGGGCTGTCTTGGGGCTTAGATCAGGGTTCAGTATCTCTAGCTCCATGCTTAGAGGCTGTTTCTTGTTAACTGCCCCATTACCCCTCCATCCTCATCCAGAAAGTGAAACTGGGTTTTTAAAAGAATAAAATCCCACAAACTGAGTCAAACTGTTAGGTCATTACAGCCTCATTCAGCCCTAGGAGGGAGGTATTTGTATCCCATTTCTTTGGATGTTATCATTTTACAGGAAACAGAAGTTAAGGATCTTTAAGGCAAGTGTTTTATCAGAATTATGCAACCGTCCAGTGCCTTCAAGCTGCACAAGTAGTGACACCTGCACAAGTAGTGATTGTGACCAAGGGCAGACAGCCTCCTAGGCTATGTAACCATGCCTTAGGGCCTGGAAAACTGCTCTGAAGACTCTGGCTTAGTTTGGTCACCTGGTTGAAAAGGCAGCCTTGAAGTCACTCATTCCCGGGCTAATAATAGTGTGGCCTCTCAGACCTCACAGTGTTGTGAGACCATCCCCTGGCCTCAACGGGCCATCGCCTGAGAGTAGCTCGGCTTGCTCCCTGTTGGAGCAGGCAGCAGGATCCTTCAAGCCCAGCCCTCAGCCCTCAGCCCTCAGCACGCTGCCCTCCACACCCCACCCCCCCCCCCCCCCCCCCCCCCCGCCCCCGCCGCCCCTTCCCTCCAGCCTTGGCCAGGAAGACAGATCTCCTGCCCCTCCCCCCTTCCTAACCCTCCTGAGAGATAGGAGTGGCTTGCCCTGAGCTGCACTGGGATGGGCGTGAGCTTGGTCTCTAGTGAGGAGAGATCATGCTGAGACTAACCTCCTTGCTTTGTCCTTTGACTTTGGTGAGGCCCGCCCAGCCAAGCATGTGCTGTCCTGCTATTTTTAGCAGGTGGTATCCTTTAGGAGGGCCAAGTGCATGTGGCTTCAGTGTACGGGGCAGGTCCTGGTGCCAGAGCTGCTGCCTCTCCTAATCAGGGGAGGAAGGAGAATAAAGCCACCCTAGAGACTGTCGTGGGGGATGTGTATGTGTGTGCGGCCACTTATGAGGTCCCTGGGCTGCCTTTTCTATCCGGACCTGTGGCAAGGACCCACCCCTGCCTCCTGGGCCAGGCAGGCATGTGACCGAGGCAGCCCAGTGAGCGGGCACTCCTAGGTCAGGATTGCTGTCCTAGGGAAGGACGACCCAGCAGCCGATTTCTCAGGAAAATCACATTAGTTCTGTCTTCATGGGAAGTCACCCAACCTGAGGACAGGGCACTAAAAACTCTGTAAAACTGTGAATCCACGGCAGCCTTATAACTGGCATCCTCTGACTTAAGCCAAAATAAAACCACGAGAGAAGGCAAACCCATGCCCTTCAGCAGGAATTCTTACTGGGAAGCCACTGAGGCTGAAGAGATACGAAAAAGGGGTTTGACAAACAAGTTTTGTTCCTCGCTGCCCTCCTTTCTTCCCCCTTTCTTGTCCCTTCTTTCCTCTCACTTGGAGCTGCCAGCTCCAGCCCATCTCTCTTGTTTCTGATTAAGAAAGCTTAGAGCCATATAAGGTCCTCTGTTGCCTGTGGTTTATGTTGGCTGGAGAACAAGGTTGTTTTCGCAGAGTCCGATTCAAAGAAGTGGCAAGGACTTCTGTCTGTCTCTGTCCTCCATCCGCAACCGCCCCCCCCCGGAGGGGGGCTGGGCCACCTTACTGAGACAGATTCATTTGAGGGTGTGGAGGCGCTGTGGGTGAGGGCTTAGCTGCGGTCCTCCAAGGCTGACGACCCCAGGGCTTCCTGGCAGATGCATTCGCTGAGAAGTCAGGGGACCTCTGTTGGCTCACACAGTATGTACCCGTCATGCTACCAGCCACAGAGGCACTCTGTCCTGGAGTGGATGCTGCAGTCAACTTCTGTTTATTCAGAAACTACAGTCCCCTGGCTCTTGGGGCAAGTTGGTCCCCCTCTCTGGAGGGAGTTGGGTGAACCTGTTCTTCCAGGTTCTTAACCTTCAGCGTGGCTTCTGCGCAGTGGTGCCGGGGAGCAGTGTCTCTGGCAGCAGCCCTCCAGCCTCGCCTTTGCCTCCCCTTCTTGCTGTCTCTTGAGTCAGCCAGGCTTGTTCCTGCCTTAGGTTGCTGGCACGTCTTCTCCCAGCTGGAACTTTCTCCCCCTCTCCTTTCCGTGTCCTCTCAAGATCTTGGCAGAGCTGCTCCTTGCTGTTCACTCTCCTGCCACCTCTGCAGAGAGACCTTCCCTGACCATTCTGTCTAAAGCTCCCCCTCTCCCAGGCACACTTTATCCAGCCCCTTCGTCAGCCTGGGTTCCTTGTTTAATCTACACCACACGGAAAGTGATTTGCTTTCTCAGCTCTCCCAACTAGTACCGTTCTGGATGCACAGGAGTATGGTTAATTCATTACATGCAGGGGATGCCCGGGGCTCAGCTGTCTGAATCTGTTGAGAGAGGCTGCAGGTTCCGGCGTCTTTGCGGTATTATCTCATCATCTGAAATGTGACTCCCTACCCCTCCCTCCACCTTTGCTTCCGGAGGGCTCCCCCACCTCCCCGCCCCCAACCCCAGTGGAACCTGGCTCGCTGTGGGTATTAAAATCTTTATTAAATGGCTAGCCCTGGGGGGTTCTGCTGCCTGATGCTGGCGAGAGCTCAGCAGGGTGGGGAGATCATACGCCTTGTCTCTGAAAGGGTCTAGCTGTCAGTAAGCCTGTTCTCTTTCTGATTGTTACGGTACATCAGCGGGGCAGTTGGGGGTTTCTGAAGGAAGATTGGTATCAGTTATTATGGGAAAATAAAGCAGTACAAGTTTGTACATAGATGAGTTGGCACTAATACATGTTTGTTATAATGGTTAACAAGAAACATAAAGTTGTATGGTAGTAGAGCATCCGTTGTAGTTAATACTTAAGAATGTATTTTTCTATCAAAGCGTTGCTTGTAGACAGATTTGACTTTTGACTCTGCTAAGGTTTGAAAGAACAGCCCTTTGCCCGGAGTGCTTCCGCACCCTGTCCTATTCTCTTCTAGAGGCAGCCGTCCTCCCTGCCATTTACCTCTACACAGTTGTCTCTTGGTCTCCTGGGGGATTTGTTCCAGGACCCCTGCAGATACCAAAATCTGTGGATGCTCAAATCCCTTACAGTCTCTATCCTTGGGTTCTGCATCCATAGATAGGGAGGACTGACTGTATTTCTAAATAGTATACTACTCCTTTTTTTCCTTCCTTCCTTTTTAAAAATATTATGTTTTGTTTTTCTGCTCTGAAAGATAAGGACTTGGCCCATTCCTACACTTTTTCCCCCCTCATCCTCTCAGTATAGAGGTAACCCAACATTTGGTTACATTACAGTGTTGTGATCTAAATATTGCTATGGCTGCAATCCATATTTCTTCTCTTGTCTCCCCCCTCCCTTCTCTTCTCCTAGTTAATTTCCTTTGTTTCCTTAGCTTGGTTTTCTTTGTATGTCTCACCAGTTCTCTGACTCTCCCCTGGGCCTTGGCCACTGCAGTCGATTGCCGGGAAGCTCCTCTCCGGAAGCTCCTCTCGTGCTTAAACTTACCGCAGACTCAGCAGTTCCGAGTCGCTCCTGGGAAGCGTCCCCAGTCCCCTGGCTCTGCTTCCCCTGCATCCTGGGACTTCCTTCTCCCCTTCTCTTGTGTTGCTTCCTGGATTGGTGCCCCCCTCCTTTCTTGTTTTACTCCCTCGTCTTGGTGAGAAAGTGTGCGAGGGTGGGCAGCCAACCAGAGGCACGCTGATCTGTGCCCAAGGACAAGCGTCTTTGAAGGCAGGGGTCGGAGCTGTGCAGCTGAAGGCGGAGGGTTGGTGGAAAGACGGCAGAGACAACCAGGCCCCCAGGTCCCTTCTGCCACACCAGCAAAAGGCCGGGCTTTACTTCAGGAGTAGTTGAAATGAGAGGGGATCTGGACCTGGGTACCAAGTCGTGGTGAGAATGAAAGTCTGCATGCTGAATGGGACACCCCAGCCCCCTTGGCTCCCACGGCACTGCCATTAAGGCTAACATCCTTTCATCTCTCACCCCAGGACACTAGAACATCCTAATTTGGGGTGTCTGGCAGCCTGATTCCCACCCCCGCCCCCTGGCCCAGCCAGGACACTTGCCTGACTTTTGGGCTGTGGCAGACTTTTGGGCTGGCTTTTGGTCAGTGGCAGAGGGTGGCAGGACCAGGCCCACTGGAGAAGAGGTCATTGGGGGGCTTTGCCCCCAAAGAAATTGAAAGGCTTGAAAGAGGGCAGTGCGTTTGTTGATTCCTGTCTGTGTCCCACCGAGCTTTGTACCCTGTTGGTACCAATAAATATTTGTTGAGTAGAAATTACCTTATGCCTTTATGTGATTTCTGAGTTGGTCATATTGCACTGTCTGCCATTTGGAAAGTCAGTGTCTTACCTCTTTGCTTTTCCCACCCGAGGCGGTGGTGGGAAGGGTCTTTCGCCTCATACCAGCATCTTTTCTGATTCCTTCTGAAGGCACATGCCGTCCTTATTAGCTTTCAGGTGAGCTTGTTGTCAGAGCACACCTTCATACCTTTTGGGCAGTCTTGTGTTCTGTGGTCATGGGTGGGAACTCCATGTGCCTGGGAACAGTTTCCTGGCACCTGCTCTATCACTGTCCTCAGAAACCTGTCAGAATTCACTTGTAAAGCAAGAAGGTTGCCAGGAACCAGGAATAAGGGGCAGGATGGATGTGACATAGTCGTTCACGTTTTTAAAAACCACATCCCTACCCCTAAGGGAAGCAATGGGAAGCCCTTTGTAGGAGATGCTGATTTTCCCATATCATCTGAAGCCTAGTGAGACTGGATGGCTGTGGGTTTGGTCAGAGGAGGAGGAGAGAGGTTGGGCAGTTAACCCTGCGTGGGTCCCTGATTTCTCGAGTTTTCCTAAGTGGAACTTTAATTTTCAATTGAGCTGGAGGAGAAAGAGCTCTTAATTTGAGACCATGTCCAGATGGGATTTTTTGCTTCTGACTCTTCTTACCTGGAGCTCAGGTACTGGACGCCGAGTTTCCGCTTTGGTTGGAGAAGGCTTCAGTGAGCAGGTTCTCCCACCCAGATGTTACTGGGGGAAGCCTCTGGTCTCCCGGAAAGCAGACTGGAAGTGTTCCATGACTTTTGTGGGACAGCTGGTCCACCCAGAATGGGCAGTGTGGTTGGTCTGGCCGCACTGGCTCCCCTGGCCGCTGTGCTGGGCCATCACAATGGAGGGTGTGGGGAACAGTCCCCACTGTGAGCTAATTTGGAGTCTTTAGGGTGCCAACATGAGTCACAGCCCATCCAGGCCCCCTAAGGATGAAGGTAACAACCCTGTGAACATGGGCCGGGCGGGCGAGACCAACCGCCTGAGGCATGGCCCCAGCGCTGTGATTCCTGGGCCCCAGCCATGCCGCTGAGGGTCAGTGGCCCAGCTCACCATCGTCCCCCACCCCCAGGGGCAGGACCAAACTCAGCTCAGCAAGGTAGGCGCTGGCCATTGCAGCATTTATCCAGCTCTTGTGTTTCCTTCAGGTCTTTGGGGACACCGCCTAGCACTGCGCTGTACACTGGGTAGCCACCAGCTGTATGTGGCTATTCAGACTTAAATTAACGTCAAATAAAATTTAAGATTCAGTTCCTCAGTCACACCGGTCACATTTCCAGTGCTCAGGAGCCCCCTGTGACTTAAGTGGCCACCAGTCCTGGACTGCAGTCGCCCCTCGGGGATGGCCCAGGCCTTTGCCTCTTGGCGACCTGCTCTGCTTTGGCTGTGTCACAGCGGCCACAGCCTCTTCCCGTTGTCCTGACAGTAAAGGTCAAACACCTTTTGTCTGGCCCCGCCAGCTATTCAGCTCCAGCTCCCACTCCGGGACTCATCCTGCTCTACTCTGCTGCCCCCTCCATCCCCCAAGGCATCTTGGATTTAGAACCTTAATTTATGCTGTTAACCCACCATTACAACCTAAGGAAATCATGGCCTTCTTTGAGACAGCCTCCTTGTGTTCTCTTTGCCCACTTCTGAAGTCAGGCTCAGCTTGGTGCATCTGTGTGTGAGAGACACACAGAGAGATTTCTCCATCGGGATTGTGAGCTTCTGGTGGCCAGAAGCGTTTTCTTGCAGCGACTTAAACGTATTTGTATGTGCGGAACCTCAGCCTGATGAGGAATTGGGTAAATGCATCCTGTACAAACCCAGAGACACCCTTGTAGTCTTGTAAAGACCTCTGTGTATGTGGCCTTCCTCTGGGGTGGGGAGCAGGTGGGGGACGACAGGGGCCTAGCCAGCAGCCTGCTGTTATTCTCTGAATGCAGTGGCAGCAAGTGCTAGGCTTTAGGTTCTGAGTCATGTAGCTGTTCCCTGTCCTTGGAAGGCCCCCTTCAAGAGGGGAAGCCCCTTAGCAAGAATTTGATGTGCTGGACACTCTAGAGATGGGCTGTCTTGCGCCCCCTGTTGGTGAACACCCAGGGACCGTCTTCAGCAAAAGTGAATATGTAACGCTGGAATAATGGAAGAAATGTTCAGATTTCTTGGAGAGTGTTTAAAAGTCCACTCAGAACACAGAGTAGGGACTTCCCTGGTGGCCCACTGGTAAGATTCTGCGCTCCCAGTGCAGGGGGCCTGGGTTCAATCCCTGGTCAGGGAACTAGATCCTGCATGCATGCCGCAACTAAGAAACCCACATGCCGCAACTAAGAGTCTGCATGCTGCAACTAAGACCCGGATCACAGAGTAGATCTGGCTTCACTGGCCAGGCCCAAGCCCACACTGGACTTGTAAGGCTCTTGGCACCCTAAGCTCTTGTTTTAGGATCGATTTTTTTTTTTCCCCCATCATTAATCACATGCAGCTCTTTTTCCACATAACCACAGCCAAATTGACTTAGTGGAACCAACACTCTTTGTTTTCTTGTTTAGTAAATCTCCCAGAGATTTGCCTTCTTATTTAGCAGAAGGCTCTAGACTGCAGTGACTGCACTGGTCATCATGCTTGGGAGTGAGACCATTACTTCTCCAGAGGTAAGCTGTTCTGAGAAGCTGCCTGCTTCTCTGGGAGAAGGAAGAAATCTTTTTAGAACCTGGACAGACCAGGTGAATGCTGCAGCCTTGTGGGGCTGTGGCACGTGCCTGCCTTGAGCTCTGTGTGACCACTGGGCAGCCAGCCAGCCTGCATCTATTTCCCAGCAAATGGACCTGCTAAAAATAAGCAGGCAGCTATTCAGTGCCACCAGATTCAAAATAGCCAGGTCTCCTCCCCACCAGTGCTAGGGCCGGCTCTGCATTCTTCTGCGAGGTTTTTCCTGCCGGCGCCTGAGTGTCCTGGCCCTGGGGGAGGAGGCCGTCTTCGTTAGTGAGTGAGTGTGAAGGCCGTTAGACCTCCAGTGTTAAATGCCACTTACATCTTCAGAGGTTCAGGTTTAAAAAAGAAAAAAAACCACATGCACACAAAACCAGGGCAAAGAGAGCAGCTCATGAGTCTGTGCCCAGAGAAGGAAGGTAGCAGTGGGCCTCGTGAGGGCTGCAGCTGTGTGTGCGAGTGAAGGCAGCCCCGTCAGGCTTCAGGGAAGGTGGGTGCGTCCTGCACCAGCTGTCCAGGCCCATCAGACCGGGTAAAGCAGGGAAAACGGCGCCATACCGATGCACAAGTCCGTCTGAGTGAATTGGCTCAGGTCGGGCCCTTCGAAGTTGAAGGGCCGAGGAAGTGAGGGACTGTTCTTGACTGGTGAGAAGCGGGGCTCTCCGTGAGGTGCCCCCAGGCCGCCGCGCCCTTGGTGAAACCCACTAGCCTCCTGAACCTGCCACCTTTGGGCGGGGTGTGTGCTGATCCCGGCGGCTCCTGGCTCTGTTCTCGGTGGAGCTGGCTCCTGAGACGACTCACAATCCCCTGGTTGCTAGGGAAAAGTGAACGAGCCCCGCGTTCTCCTTCTGTCTGGGGCTCTCACACCTCTTTTCTCAAGCGCCTGGAGCTCTCCCTGTCCCGGTGGGCGTGGAGAAGAGGGGCCGCTGCTGCTCCTCACGTAGAAGCAGCGGCTCCTGGTGCCTCAGTTCCAGTCCCTGGGGTGAGTGCTGGGCACCGGGATCAGGTGGGACATTCAGGGTTCTGTGGGGTGGGTGACACTGCTTCACGGTGGCAGTATCACCCGCCTTCTCTGAGGCCCTTCTGGCACAACAACGGGGTATTTGTCTGGCTTGGAAATGCAGAAAGTGTTTCCTGAGCTGTCATTAGCTGAGTAGCCTGTTGGGGGGGCGGGGGGGGCTATAGATGGTGGATCTGGGGGCTTGAGCCTCAGTCCCTTGGGGACCGAGCTCGGCTGGCAGGGTTAGTTGGGCAAGTGGCAGCGGTGTCCCTGGGCTACAGAGCAGCAGGCAGGGAGCACGTGTCATGGCCCCAGGCGGCTGGTTCTGTGCGTTCAGTCTGAACTAGGACTGGGAACGGAACAGATGAGGTGGCAGGAGGTGGCCCGGGAGGCCCGGGACACAGTGGGCTGTGGTCTGGGTCGCGGTGTGGATCTCCTGGAGTGCAGAACCAAAGCTAGACTGGTGGTTTGTGTTGGGCCTCTGCCTTATTGTACTGTAGCCAACTTCTGAGATCTTGGGGGTGGGATGGGGACACCTGCTGGAGAGCAGACCCCTGTGATCAGCTTTTAGTTCCAAAGTGGGGGGTGGGTGGGGGCTTCTTCCAGCTATTTTGAGAAGCAGTTTACGTCTTGGTAACAACTCCCCCCTTACACACACACACACACACACACACACACACACACACACCCCAATGTAAGTCTGTGGCCTTGGGTCCTTGGTGTGTAAAGTGAGCAGACTGCCCCCTATGGGTAGTTAAGACATAGGATTCTTTTTCTTCCTCTCCATCCCATTCCATTTAATCTTTTACCTGAGAGCAGAGAATTGCTAGAATACTATGGGAATCACAACTCTAAGCCCTGCTGAAATGGGATTAGAATAATAAGGAATTAGAATATAACTTCACTGACGAGAAGAAAACCTGTGTTCAGACCCCAGCCCCACTTCCTGTTGCACGTGATCTGTTGGGTGGGACTTGATTTCCCGATAACGGGCCGCGGACAGACTGCCTTATCCTGAGTGTGCCCGTCCCCCATAATCTCTTTTCCTTCTCAAATTTCTTTTTATTTATTTATTTATTTATTTAATGTGAAGGACATTGAACAGAAAGCAAATCTCCATAATCTACCACCACCTTTTTGCGGGTGTGTGCAGGTTGTTACAGAACAGTGATTTCCCCAACTTGACTGCACATTGGAATCACCTGGGTTGAAAAAAACCAAACAAACCCAATGCCCAGGTCTCACCCTCAGATTCTGATGTAATTGATCTGGGTGCCACTGTGAGATTTTAAAAGCTTCCCAAGTGATGCTGATGGGCAGCCAAGTTGGAGAATCTCTGTTAAAGAAATTTAAAAATCTCTCTTTCCAAAAGGAAAAAGGGAAGACTATCTCTCTTTGCAGATGAGGAAAAAAAACAAGTTTGGGAAGGTTTGTAGGATACAAGATCAATGTACAAACCTTCCCCTCTTCCACAGCTGAAAGGCTTGGTATGGCTCCTTCCCAGTTTTTCCATGGGATTATGTGGACATAGACATCACATACCCACAGTGGTCTACAGCTTTTATTTTCTGTATCACGGCAATTTTTCCATGTCAGTACGTGAGACTCAGCTTCGTTCTCCAAAACTGGTATGACCATGGAGTCTACAGTAGATTTAGCAGCCATTGCTTCGAGTCTTCTTTCAAATGATACCCCAGTGAGCACTCTTATATAGATCTCTGCCTGTGGTTTTTTTTTTTAAGGAAAGATTCCAGGTGTGGGATTTTTGGGTCATAGGGTAGGGTCATCAAGGTGTTTTGTTTTGTTTTTTTTAAATTGGGGTATAGTTGTTTTACAGTGTTGTGTTAGTTTCTGCTGTACAGCAAAGAGGAGTTAAGTTCCCTGTGCTACGTATAGCAGGTTCTCATTAGTTACCTATTTTGTACATAATAGTGTATATATGTCAATCCCAATCTCCCAGTTCATGCCACCCCACTCCTTTCCCCCCTTGGTGTCCATTCATCTGTTCCCTACACCTGTGTCTCAATTTCTGCCTTGCAAACAGGTTCATCTGTACCGTTTTTCTAGATTCCACATATATGTGTTAATATACGCTATTTGTTTTTCTCTTTCTGACTTACTTCACTCTGTATGACAGTCTCTAGGTCCACCCACGTCTCTACAAATGACCCAATTTTGTTCCTTTTTTATGGCTGAGTAATATTCCATTGTATATATGTACCACATCTTCTTTATCCATTCATCTGTCGATGGGCATTTAGGTTGCTTCCATGACCTGTAATTAGTGCTGCAGTGAACATTGGGGTGCATGTGTCTTTTTGAATTATGGTTTTCTCAGGGTATATGCCCAGTTGTGGGATTGTTGGGTCATATGGTAATTCTGTTTTTCTATTCTACTGTTCTCCATAGTGGCTGTATCAATTTACATTCCCACCAACAGTGCAAGAGGGTTGGTTTCCTTTTCTCCACACCCTCTCCAGCATTTATTGTTTGTAGATTTTTTCATGATGGCCATTTTGACCGGTGTGAGGTGATACCTCATTGTAGTTTTGATTTGCATTCTCTAATAATTAGTGATGTTGAGCATCTTTTCATGTGCGTCTTGGCCACCTGTATATCTTTGGAGAAACGTCTATTTAGGTCTTCTACCCATTTTTTGATTGAGTTATTTGTTGTTTTGATATTGAGCTGCATGAGCTGTTTGTATATTTTGGAGAGTAATCCTTTATCCATTGATTCATTTGCAAATATTTTCTCCCATTCTGAGGGTTGTCTTTTCGTCTTGTTTATGGTTTCCTTTGCTGTGCAAAAGCTTTTAAGTTTCATTAGGTCCCATTTGTTTATTTTTGTTCTTATTTCCATTACTCGAGGAGGTGGGTCAAAAAATAGGGCCATCAAGTTTTAAGAGGGGTACAAGCTTCTCCTTTCCTTGGCCTGTACAATGCCTCGTCTGCACAGACTCATTAAAGTGGGTTCTAGATTTAATGTGGAGTAGAACCTGAGTTCAACCTCTTGGCTGTGTGACCTTGAGTTACTTTAACCTTTAGGATGGTAATACATATTCCAAACCCGGTGGTTGAGGATTAAGCAATGCAAGGGAAAGCATCTAGTGAGGTTCCGTGTTTGAATCTGAAGCTCTAAGGTAGCATCATTGAAGTTTTCTGCCTGAAGGGATTAATACAGTCTTCTGAGCCCTGGCCATTGTTTAACTCTGCTTTGTATTTTCCAATCCCATTGCTTCATCTTCAAATATTAGCAAGAAGGTTTATCTTTACAGATGAAGGAGTTTCTGGAGATGACCCCTCCCACCCCTCCCCGACCCCCTCACTTTGGAGCAGAACACTTTTCCTCGATTCCTTCACAAGCTGTCATGTTGCTTGTGAATCCTTTGCTAGTCTTGTTCAGTGGTCTGGGGTAGGGCTGAGATACTGTATTTATAGCAGGTTCTCAGGTGATGCTCAGTGCTTCTGGTCCATAAACTGCACTTTGAGAAGCAAAGTCTCCAGGACTTTTTTTTTTTTTTTTTTTTTTTTTTTTGCAGTGGTTGAACTTTTGTTGCCTTGCCTGAACATTAGAACCACCTGGGGAACTCTGTGCTCTGGTTTTTCCCGAGAACATTGATACAAGTAAATTAAACATTGACATAAGTAAATAAGAGTTGTTAAAGCATTTACATTCATCTCTGCAACAAAGCACAAACCAAATTGAGTAATTCACCATATCAGTGGAGGATTTTTGGTTTTAAGAAGACTTACAGTTTTTGCAGACAATAAAATTTGCTGTATGGGAGGCAGAGGATACAAGTGTGTATTCTAGAATAAGTTTGTCACATACCTCTAATGAGAGCTAACCCTGCTTTACAAGGATTAGCACGTATCTCAAGTGATCTTATACCAGCCATCCTTTACAAGGTGTGTCCCCATCTTACAGGTGAAAAAAACAGTTCCCTGTCTCCTTTATGTGTCTACCGCCTTCGTCTAGGCTCTTATTTCTGCTTACCTGGATCTAACGGACTAGGTCTTCAGCTTTCTTTCGCTTGCTATATACTCTTTGTCCTGCTCCCAGAATAAGCTAGAAACACAGTTTGGTGTGTGTGCCTTGCAGACCAAAGCTGGTTCTCTGTTGTCTACAGGAAAAAGTCCAGACTCTGCAGCGGGTGCAGGACCCTCATCGAGCCCACTAAATGACTTGACTCTCAAACATGACCCTATCTCCACGCCACTGTGTGTTTTACTGGTCCCTCACCTTGGAGTATCCCCTGTCCTTTTTCTGGGAGGGCTGCGTTGTGTCTTTGTTGCTGCGTGTGGGCTTTCTCTAGTTGCAGTGAGAGGGGGCTACTCTTCGTCGCGGTGCGCAGGCTTCTCATTGCAGTGGCTTCTCTTGTTGCGGAGCACAAGCTCTAGGTGCACCAGCTTCAGTAGTTGCAGCATGTGGGCTCAGTAGTTGTGGCACACGGGCTTAGTTGCTCCGCGGCATGTGGGATCTTCCTGGACCAGGGCTCGAACCTGTGTCCCCTGCATTGGCAGGCAGATTCTTAACCACTGTGCCACCAGGGAAGTCCTCCCCTATCCTTTTAAAACTCTTACTCATCCTCTGTTCTGACTTTACTGCTGCGAAACTACTATTTCATTGACTCATGATTTTGGGCGTGCATGCGAGAGACATGTACACGTGGATTCCATTGGTATTTAAAAATGCTCCAACACCATCTGAATAGATAAGTGTTCTGGGAGTTTAGAGAACTAAAGCACTAAACATAACTAGTCCCTTGGGGGAACATAGGGAGAATTTGGCGTCAAGAAGTGAGGCAGGAAGGGATTTGGTTTCCAGAGAAGGCTCAGCTTGTTCCAAGGGAGTGTGCGTGGATGAGGGAGCAGGAGTGGGGGGAGGCGTGTCTTCCTGCCCACCCACCTCCAAGGATCACCCAGGGTCAGGGAGAGTGGGGGAGCAGAGGCTCTGCCGTCACCTCTTGGCTGTCTTTGCTGTGCAGTCATATCAGGATCCTCTTACCTGGCTCTCATAGCATCCCCTTCTCTCTCCTGTTCTCGCAGGTATAACTGCTTCAGGCCTCCAGGATGGCGATCCAGTTCCGCTCACTTTTCCCCTTGGCACTGCCTGGAGTGCTGGCGCTCCTCGGCTGGTGGTGGTTTTTCTCTCGTAAAAAAGAGCACATCAGAAGCCACAACAAACAGATGGGGACCAGCGCTGTGAAGCTGAGGGCTGGCCCTGCCGCGGAGGAAGCGGTCCCCGTGGAGGACCCGTCTCCCGGAGCAGCGGCCCCGCCCCCCGGTGCCGCCCAGCCGCCTGAGAGGGAGCTCCCCACCGCCAGCAAGCCCCCTGGGGAGCCGCCCGCCCTGCTGCGGGCACACCCGGCCTACCGGCGATCAGAGTCCTCGCGCGGCCTTCCCAGCGCCGCGGACACGAGGTTTCGTCCAGGACCACGCAGAGAGGACAGTGCAAGGATGGAGCTCGCTCTGACGGGTGACGAAGCTAAGTCTGCTCCTCTAGAGTGTCCCCTGCCGTCCCCAAAAGGCGTTCCGTTCCCCCACGAAGCGGCTGAGGTGTGTAATCGAGAGACCGTGATGGGCAGGCCGGCAGGGTGGCGCCGGCAGGGCCCGCCTGCAGCCCCCGCAGAGAAGGTGGGCCCCGGGGAGAAGACCAGGGAGATGGGTGGCGCCGAAGGCACAGGTGACGCGGTGATGGGAGAAAACATGCTGGAAGAAGGTCCCGTGTCCCGGGAGCAGGGCCCCGAGTTGCCGAGCAGCAGAGCCCCCAGCCTGGCTCCCTTGGGAGGAGGGGGAGAGAAGGGGAGGAGCAGCCTGCTGGCGGTGGGCGAGGACCCTGTGGGGCAGTTGCTGAGTAGCTTCGTGGAGTCGGCCCACGCGGAGCTGGCGACGCCCGATGAGACGCCGACGCCCCGGGTCACGGGGAGCGGAGGCTGGGACGGAGACTTCAGCCGCGAGCTGGGCAAGGAAGAGACCTTGGACAAAAACGAGAAGGTTGAGCAGGCTGCCTTCCAGATCATCTCCAAAGTGATCTTGGAGGCCACCGAGGAGGTGCTGACCACCACGATGGGCAGGATTGCGGGTCGGATGTATCAGGCCTCGGCTGCTCAGCCCCAAGGGCCGAAGGAGGAGGAGAGCTGTGCCCGAGCCAACCAGAAAACTGCCCTAGGCCAGCGTGCCGCGGAGCCTGCTCTGGCCACAGCGGAGGCAGCCACGGGCCCGGTGGGCTCCGCCCTCCCCTCCGCAGACCTGCCGGCAGAGGATCTGCCGCCACCAAAGACCTACGTGAGCTGCCTGACCAGCCCTCTGTCCAGCCCCACCAAGGACAGGAAGCCAAAGAACTCCACACACCACATCTCCCTGGCCACCCGCCCTCCACCGGCTGCCCCGCTTGGAGAGTCACTGGATGAGGCAAGCATCCTGGCAGAAGATGCCGCTTGTGTTACCTGCATGTCCAACAACAGCCAGGGTGTCCCCTCAGTGGCCTCCTCTGGGCAGTGCTCAGATTCTGTCAGCACTTTGGGGCTCGAAGACTCTTGTACAGAGACCACCTCCAGCCCCAGGGACAAGGCTACCACCCCGCTGCTGCCAGAAAGTACTGTGCCCTTCAGCAACGGGGTGCTGAAAGGGGAGCTGTCGGACCTGGGGGCTGAGGATGGATGGACCGTGGATGCGGAAGCAGATCATTCGGGAGGTAGGAGGGCCTGGGGTGTCCCTCAGAGGACCAGGGGGTCTCCCTTTATTTGGTCGGGAAAGGCAGCCGGCCTGCAGAAAGTCGGGGTACAGCATAGAGCTGGTGGGTAACTGCAAAGTTAAGCTGCCCTGAACCCCAAAGCCACGGGAGCTGTAACTTGGTTCGTCAGCCAGGGACCCTTCCCAGTCCTTCCGAAGGAACCAGCTCAAAGTTGGGTTCACCCATTAACCTAAGTGTGTCTCTCTCTCCTAAACGCTAACCTCGTAAATAGCTTTTTTCAAAAAAAAGGAGAGGCCTCCTCAGCTTTAATTCCCTTGAGTACCAAGAATGGGTAAGCTTTTTTAATGATTTATTTCCTTTTAATCATGTGCTTGTTCCCATGTCTTCGCCTGCTTTCCTTCTCCAGAAGCTCTTTCGGGGTAAGTGCCCAGAGAATGGCCACAGCCTTGAATCCTTGCGGGAGGCTCGCGCCTTCCTGCGTGTTGCTGTCACCTATTCCTTCGCAGAGAACCTCAGCCATTTCCTTTCTGTGCAGCTGCAGTTCCACCCCCGGGAAAGGGGCACTTTGGTAACGAAGTGTCCACTGGGTTTTTCGAGTGCTGACCCCAGCGTAGACAGTTCAGACCGCTAACTTACAGGTCAGCAGCTCCTGACCCTGGTTTTGCAGCTTCCCTGGGGTATTTTCATTTATCTCACGGAAAGAGGCCATGGATTCCCTCTGTGGGTATCCAGCTTGCTTGTCCTGGAGCCACTCCCTGCCGTTTCAGCTCCAGGAAGGTTGGGACTCTTGGGAAGTTTACTGCTTTCAGCAGCATCTGGTGTGTACCACACACCTGTAAGATGCTATTGTTGATTAAGACACTACTGTTTTGTGTGTACCTCTAAAAGAAAAAAAAATGCTACTGCTCATGAGTGTAGGAAGCCAGAGACCGTAAGATGCACCCAACTTCAGGGATGTTAAAATGTTTTAAAATTACTTTAAAGCATCTTAAAATGGGTGAAAACCTTTTAGGAATAAAGGAGTTTTTCCCTTTGCCTCTTGCCCCTCAGCCTCACCATGCTGACTCCAGTTTGATTGTAGTGGCTACTCAGATGTGTCCAGGCTGCAGGGGAGAGAGTGGTGAGCAGGGGGGCGTGGGCATGGCAGGTGGGAGCATGGTGGAGCCACCCACTGAGCACTAGCTGTGCCCGGCTCCAGGCTCGAGCCTTCCAGCATTCTCCCGCAGTAGCCCTGCCTTGGGCGCGAGGAAGTCAAAGCTTAGAGTGGCCCGGGGACCACCCAGCTGAGTGGAGCCGGCCTTGCCGGAGTCCTGGTGTGGTTGGAGCCGCCTCTAGGTGTCACTGGGGTGACAGGCCCGTCCTGTTCTGTCGGGCAGCGGCTGGGGGCCGTGTACGAGCCGAGCCCCGCGTCAGCCGCCTCCGGTTCTAGCAGGTCGGCTAAGCAGGCTTCTCTCCGAAGGGGTGGTGTTGCCTGCGTGAAGCCCGACTGAGCCCCCGGGGTTGAAGGAGTCACTTTGCGGTGACTCGTCCTTAGCTGGCAGCAACGCCTGCCTCCTCGGCATCCAGGTAGAATGTGGATTGCTCGGCAGAGGATTATGTCCGTCCAGGGTTTGGAGAAACCATGTGGAAAATAACCTAGTTAGTAGACTCTCAGGGGTGATCTCCTTCTGGCAGTTGAGTCTTCCATATTTAAGCCAGAGCCACTTCTCTGAAGCTGGTCTGGCCCCCGTTTTCCTGTGATGGGCCCCTTGGCACACCCGCATGGGAGTAGGGCAGCCCCTGTCGGAGCCAGTCCCGCTCCCCGCTCTCTCCTCTCGGGACCGAGCTTTCGCTCCGGTTTTGAGCGGGGGTCCAAGACCCACCCTGAGCCCAGAAGAGCATTCAGAGGGGCACGAGTCAGGCCTAAGCAGAGGGAAGGGGGGCCTCCTTCAGTCACCTTCTCTGGCAGGGCCCTGTCCGGGATGAGGGCGATGGAGGACTGTCTCTAGCTCTGCTTGGCTGAAGGCCACCGCTTGTGTACACAGGCCTGGGGCCTTGGGGACCAGGGGCCCTTCGTCTGAGGGGCTGCATAGTTGGAAGGGTGCGGACCAGCTGTGACGGGTTGGTCTCCATGGGGGCCTGAACCTCCTTCCAGCTGCTGAGACTGTGGGACCTGCTGGCCCCCCCCACACACACCGCCCCGTGGACCCCCCTTCCTGGGCCAGCGTCGGTCTCTTCCCAGTTCACCACTTGTCTCTGCTCCAGCAGCTGTGCTGGGCGCGGCTGCCAATTAAGCAAGTGGGACTGCAAGTGACAGGCTAAAATTAGGTGTCTCTACACCCCCAGGCCTCCTTTCATTGGGGCTGTTCTGAGCCTTCTAGACTGCGAGTTGACAGTCGCCTGCCAAGTTTGAGGGAGGGGGCATGGGGCGGGGGCCTCCCAGGAATGCGAGTTTGGAAGTTGGATGTTATTAACTGGTCTGGCTGGTGTCTGTGCGTGTTGCTTCCTCCCCTGCAGGTTCGGACGGGAACAGCATGGATTCGGTGGACAGCTGCTGTGGCCTCAGGAAGCCTGACGGTTTCCAAAATGCCCAGGCAGGCTCCCATCCCAAGAAGGTCGACCTCACCGTCTGGGAGATCGAGGTGCCTAAGGTAAGGGCTGCGAGCTCTCGGTGCCCCGAGGCGCAGCGTCATCGGGCTGGGGGCAGGGGTCTGAGGGAGGGGCCGTAAACCGGAAGAAGCCCCCAGGGAGCCAGAGGCTGAAGGGATGGGAGCGCTCCACTTCGCCAGGGTCCAGAGAGCTTCCTGCAGAGTGAAATCCCTCCAGCTGCCTTCAGGAGCGTCCTCTTCAAACTCGCAGGCCTGCTCCCCTCCTCTGGGGCTTTTCTTTTGGTTCTGGGGCTCAGATCTGTTTGGAGATGCCAGCAAGACCAGACTGAGGGCAGGGGCCGGCCAGGAGTCCCCTCACTGTGCCCTGCTCATGCTCTCCAACGCAGAGTGTGTTTTATAATTGAGCACAGCATACATACATCTGTATCTTAGAGGGCTTGAGAAGTATAGCAGTGTAGGAAGAAAATAAAAATCAGCTCTAATTCTACCCCTGAGAGTGACTGGGAAGACTTTTATTTCCTTCTCGTCTTGCACCCTGTGGTTTTTAAACAAAACTAAGATTATGTTGCTTTAATTAATGCTTTTAAATATTTAACAATTTAGTTTTCCTGTGTTATTCTTTGAAAATGTAATTTTAACTGCATTATACATTGTGTGAATGTCAATTTACTTCACCAGTCCCCCAGTTCCAGGGTGCTCAAGTGGTTTCTAGCTTCTTTTCTAACTTACATCTTACTAGCTTGGTCGTGATGTTTGTCTCTGGGGCTCAGAAATAATTGGCCAGCTGCATTCTCCTGAGGCTCTTAGCCTCCCACCGAGGTGGAGACTTGGATTGGTTTGATCTCGGGGTCTAGGGGGCTGCTCTGCCCTGTGGTTCTGGCTCCCTCAGCTGTTTCTTCCCCTGGTGACCCTGATGGCAGTCCTGCCCTCTTCTTCAGTGGTTGCAAAGGGCACACCCAGGCAGCTCTGGGGGAGGAGTGACCACGTCCCTAGCAGCTCCTCGGGGTGGGGTCGTTGGGGAATGTTTCAGGGCTTGTCTTACACTGTGGCTAAGTTTGGCTCCTCTGGCCTGCGGGGCACCTGTGTTCTGGAGTTGGCAGCAGGAGCCCAAGGGTTCTTTCATAGACCTTTATTTTCAAATCGAGCCTCTTCTTCGGACCTGAGCAGACTTGGAGAGGTGGACGACTTGTAAATCAAACGTCGTGCTAGTGAAACATCTATCTTACAGTGTGGATCTGGGAGGAGAAAATAACTGCCTTTGCAGCTTCTGAATATGGGCCCCACTGTCGGGGATGAAATGGAAACTGCCGAGGCCTGGAACCAGACTGCCTAGTTCAGCCGCTTAGTAGCTGTGTGAGCTTGGGCGAGTTACTTAACCTCTCTGGGTTTGTTCCCTCAACTGTACAATGGTGATAAACACATGCTGTTTGTTTCATACATTTACTCTGAGTAAATGTGTAAGTGCTTAGAACCGTGCCTGGCAAGTGAGTGCTGACGTGTTAACAGATATTATGTTCGCGTCTGACCTGGTATAAAACAAAGGCAGGTCTTGGGGATGCAGGGAATTGATTTCTCATTAAGTTCTCATCTTTCTTTCTCTCTGGAAGCACCTAGTTGGTCGGCTGATTGGCAAGCAGGGACGGTATGTGAGTTTTCTGAAGCAGACATCTGGTGCCAAGATCTACATCTCAACCCTGCCATACACCCAGAACATCCAGATATGCCACATAGAAGGTCAGTGGCAGCTGCTGCCCTGTGTTTAGTTTTCTTACCTGAAATGTAAGTAACTTGAAGCATTTGAGTCCCAGTTGCTCCCCTTTCGGAATTTAAGCCTCTGAATGGAAAGCCCTGCTTCTCACCCTAGGTGAAGGGAGTGGGGCTTCCCTTTACCCTCATCTCCACTTCTGGTGCTTGAAGGAGACTTGGGTCCCCCCTGAGTCTGGTCTTCTGGTCAGGAAAGGTGTGGGCACTCGGGCAGGCCAGGGGTCCTGGGTTGATGGTGGATGAAGGCCGGGCCTCGCTGTCTGCTAGGCTCCTGTTACCTTGAGTGTAGTCACAACAATAGAGGTCTCGTTTGAAAGGTCAACAGGCGTCAAGCTTCTTTAGATGCCTTTCATCCTAAGGCGAGGCCGGGCATTTTGGCACATTAAGGATGTACCTGAACTCTAGGAAAAGTCCCGTGCAGTGGGAGGTGTGCCTGAGTTCACTTTTTGCTGTTTGTCTTACCCCTGTGACTGTGTCCTGCTCCCCACACCCCACTCAGGCTCTCAGCAGCATGTGGACAAGGCACTGAGCTTGATTGGGAAGAAATTCAAGGAACTGAACCTCACCAACATCTACGCTCCGCCACTGCCTTCGCTGGCGCTGCCTTCTCTTCCAGTGACTTCCTGGGTGAGCACGCTCCTGGGGACCGGGGCTGCCTGTGCCCCTTTGCCCCAACCTGCCCCAAACAGGAGACTCCCAAGACCGTGGGCCAGGAAGGCCGGGAGCGCACTGGTGCCTGTGCCCTCTCACCTCTGCCCTCCACCAGTCAGTTCTGCTTCTAGCCTGTGTTCTCTGGATCGGGTTCAGGGCCGGAGTGCTGGTAGGAAGCCACAGGCCTCTCGGTCCCTGCTTGGAAGGACCACTCTCCCCTGGCTCTGCCGCCTGGGCACCCTTTGTGTTTTCAGGGCATTCGCCTAGAAAGGATTATAGTCTGTCCAGACTGGGTGTGTGCAGGCTGGCTCGGGACTCCTTAAAGCTGGTGCTGTGTCCTGGGTCACCTCTGAGACCTGGTTGGGACCCACCGTTTTGGGCTCGAACGGGCTCTTGCTGTGTCGTTGTTCCTTCCTCCTAGTTGAGCCAGGTCTAGCGGTGGCCCTGGCGAAGGATCCCCTTCGCCTTCCTGCCTCGTGGGAGGTTCCTGGGTCATAAAGGAGAAGAACCCCTGCCTCCGCCCCCACCCCGGAAGCCCTGGCAGAGGGGGAGCGGGCGCATCGGGGGCCCGCGTGCTGGGGCTGCAGGCTCTCTGGGGCCTGTCACCCTTCTCTGCCGTGTGCCCCCAGCCCTGCTGAGCCCCGTCTCACCGGGAGTGGAGCTGTAGGGTTCTGAAGGCCGAGAACACTGCATTTCACAGGTGGAGTGAATGTGCAGCTCCAAGCAAATGGCCTCTCTGGATTTTGTTTAGGGGAGGGTATCTTCCTCCTTCCAAAGACCCTTGTGCTTTGCGGGAAGAGGTGAATGTCCCTTTCCTTTCCCATGGGTATTTGGGAATGGGCTGAACCCCACTCCATGCTTCACTTCTGAGTCATAGGGTTTTTCCCACGAGGTTCGACCCCAGACCCACTCTTTTTTTAAGTAATTGAGTGGTTGGTGAGGCTTCCTCCCCTTGTGCTCTGTGGCTGGGTGGGACCGGAGAGGTGCCTCTCAGCCAGCAGCACTGAGAGGACGGGGGCGGGAGCAGGGGGGAGGCACAGAACTCCCAGCCAGTGGCTCTTTTTGTGGCCACCTGGCTGGGAGGTGGAGTAGATGCCCTACTGTGTCCAGCGCACCTGGATGTTGCCTTAGTATCAGGGAAGCTAGTGCCTTAGGGACAGTTTGTTTTTTTTTTTTGAGAGACCGATCTTGGCCTCTTCTAGGGTCTTTAACATGGGACCTCGCACCGAGCAAACCTACATTCCGAATCCCAGAGTGGGAATGAGTTGGGGAGGACGTCTGTGGAGAGTCGAGAAGAACAAATGACTCGGACTATGCAGACCTTGACAGTGGACCTGACCTCAGGCCGCTGCTTGCTGGTAGAAAGGCAGAGCAGAGAGATGCTGTCAAACTGGAACTCCTGGGGTCAGCTGCCGGTCCCACCAGTGAGCTAGCTGGCTGAGGGGTCCAAGGGCCGGTCTACCTCTTATTCTTGTTCTCAGTGGCCACCTCATTCCCGTTTGCCTTCCCTGGCTCTTATAGACTCTTGAAGGGGCGAGGGAGGGAAGTTGTGCCCAGGCCAGTGGGAGGCGGGACGTTCCATCCACAGCTGGCTCCTGGGAGCCTCTCTGCCCAGCTGAGCTGAGGCCGCCTCTAGTGGTTACTTGTGGTATTGCAGGGCAAGGGCCCCAGTGGAGCCAAACACTGCACGGCTAAAATAGTTTTCCTTGAACCTCTGTCATCTGGGTGCCATGTTGCTTTGGGTAGTCATGCCTTTTTCAAAGATGTGCCAGTTCAGAGACTTGCCCTGGGGCCTCAGTGCTTATCCCAGACATGAGAAGAGTTGCTGCAGTGCTCACTACCCCTCTCCTCTCTGCAGCTCATGCTCCCAGATGGCATCACTGTGGAGGTGATCGTGGTCAACCAGGTCAATGCTGGGCACCTGTTTGTGCAGCAGCACACACACCCTACCTTCCATGCGCTGCGCAGCCTGGACCAGCAGATGTACCTCTGCTACTCTCAGCCTGGAATCCCCACCTTGCCCACCCCGGTGGAAAGTAAGTGCTGCCCTGGGGGTCAGAGGGGAACCTGGGCTCTGGCCAGGCTTGGGGAGAAGCGTTGGGGGTCTCCTGTTGTTCTGCCCTTGGTCTTGAGCGGGAGGAGGCTGCTCTGGACCCTTCATGGGAACAGCGTCCCTGGGTTCTTGCTGTTGGCATGGAGTGTGCTGGGCTGAGTTTCCTGGCTAGCCCAATATGGCGTTTCCATCGGCTGATGGAGGAAAGGGGTCAGAGCAGAGTGTTGGCACCTGGGTTTGGATCCAGCTCTGCTACTTAACCTGTTGAGTGGGGCTGATGCCCACTTGATCTAGGAATTGCAGTTGGCTACTGTGTGTGTTAACACATGCACAGTACCTGATGCAGATAGATGCAGGTCCCATAGAAGATCCCCAAGTGCAACAAAGTCCTGTGGTGGGTTGGGTCATCTCTAGTCGACAGGTGAGAAAGTCATTGACTTGCCCAGGTGGTCCCTGTGCAGGAGCTTCAAGTCAGTGAAGTCAGTGACTTGCCTAGGTGGTCCCTGCACAGGAGCTGTTACCTTTGTTGCCCTCGTTAGCGGGAATCGAATGTCGAAACATGTCTCTAACCCACCCCATCAGGGACTCCTAACCTGGAGCCCCCAGAGGGCTTTAAGGCGTAAAGAAAACCTTTGAAATTTCGGTAGCACTTTTTTTTGGTTTTTCTTTTAGAGGAATAAGGATTTCACTTTTGTCAGATTCTCTGATGTTGCTTCAACCCAGAAGTAAAGACCAAACCGGAGGCCAGGAGGTGACTGCGCCAGGGGCTGCCTATAAGGGTTAGGACACAGTGTGGCCAGCTGTGTCACAGGCCCCCACCCCTGCTACCCCAGGGTGCGGTTGGTGACACTTGGGGGCACTTGCTCTCTGGCCTGGTTGGCTGCCCCGGGCATTAGTGCTCTCAGTACCTTCCTGAAGCAAAGGCCAGAAGAAGTGGGGTTTAGGCCTGGGAGCCTTCTGATGAGCCCTCCATCTGAGTTGTCGTGGGCCAGAGCAGGTGCTAGCTACCAGCCACTGAGATCTGCACTTGGAGGCTCTCTTTTCTTCTGGGACATTCCCTTAAGAGTATAAGGCAGATTTGCTGGTCCATTCCCTGAAGTTTGGAATTTACTTGGTTTATTCCAATTATCTGTGTCTACCTCTGGCTTCAGTAAGTCTCAGAGTAAACAGATGTGGATGAACACTTTTTGGTCTGCGTAGCTTTTTGGGCGGCACAGACGCAAGGCGGGCCAAGTCCTTCCCTTGGGGGATGCTTGCTGTCGCCCTGCCCTGCGCCAGGCCTTTGCACGTGCTCTCGTCCTGCCCTGCAGTAACGGTCATCTGCGCTGCCCCTGGCATGGACGGTGCCTGGTGGCGAGCCCAAGTGGTAGCCTCCTACGAGGAGACCAATGAAGTCGAGATTCGCTACGTTGACTACGGTGGATACAAGAGAGTGAAAGTAGACGTGCTCCGGCAGATCCGGTGAGTCGGGTGTGGTTTCTGCAGAGCTGGAGCCTGGGACGTGGGTTGATTCTTCCCTGCTGCTGCCTACTCTGTTTTAGCAGAGTATGATATAAACAAACTCCATGCTCGCCTCAGCCAGACGGAGCTAGAAAGGCCCGTCTGGTAGAAGAATTCCCCCACGTGTCATTCGGCAAAAGTGAGGCGGCTTCTCTTTGGGAGCTGGATGCAAGCAGCGCCTCTGAGGCCAGGCCTGCGGCAGGGCGAGCTGGGCGCTGTGGCCTGCTGCCTGTCGTGTGTACCTCTGTGTGGCTTCACCCTGGATTGTGGGGGTCACGGCGCTAAGCAGAAGGTGACCGTCAGCCCAGAGTGAGTCAGCCGTGAAGTCCGTGTTCAGCTTGTGCCCTTCTTGCCTTTCTAGGTCTGACTTTGTGACCCTGCCGTTCCAGGGAGCAGAGGTCCTTCTGGACAGCGTGATGCCCCTATCAGGTAACAGGTGGGGCCTCTGGCTTGGGGGGGTGCAGGCAGGTGTTGAAAGTAGGTCTTTCTCTTTGAGACCCTTGTTCTCACCTACAGGGCTTAAGCAAACACAGATTGCTGCCACTGCTTGATGGAGTAGGTCTGGGCGGAAGCCCGAGAACTTGCATTTCTAACAAGTTCTCCAGTGATGTCAGTGCTGCTGGTCCGTGGACCACCCTTCCAGGTCCACTGTTCTAGACTCTACCCAGGCCTCCAGCTTTGAGAGGCTTCCAACAGAGGCACCTCCCAGAACGTAGTTCATGAGCCGTTCCCAGACCTTAATCCTGCCCCTCCCGTCCTCACTGCCTCTCGCCTTGGGTTTGTCCTTGTACAAGGACGTGACCTGTATAATCTGACAAAGAATGTGGTCTGCGTGCCCTGCCCACTTAGAGTCACTGCCTGAATTGGGCTGTGTGGCCAGCTGCCTGGATCTGAGTTCCACCTACATCGCTCTGGGATCTGGTTGACCTCTGGCCACTGGCCTGTGTCTCCGTGTTCTCGCCTGTAAAGCGTGTTCTTGATTCGGTGTGAGAGTGCATACAACCTGCTCAGTCCACTCGGCCCCCAAATAAGTGGTGGTGGTGGTGGTGATATTTCCGCTGAAGGCAGGGTTTCTGTCCCTTTGGCCCTCCGTCCCCCAGTGGTTGGCATGCAGCAGGCACCCCGAGTGTACCCACTTGGAGCCCCGGGGAGGCTTGGGGCTCTGAACCTGGCGTAGGTGTGGCTACGCCCCATGGAGTTCTTAAGTCCGCCGGAGCGTGTGAAGTCTTCTGCTTGGAAAACACCTGCCAGCTGTGTGAGTGACGAGTACCTCGCCTCAGTGAGAGTCTAAATGCTGCTTTTCCTTCTCCTAAAGATGATGACCACTTCTCACCTGAGGCGGATGCGGCTGTGAGCGAGATGACGGGCAATACAGCACTGCTGGCTCAGGTGTGTGGCTGGGGGGCGCGGGGCAGGCTGGACAGGGTCTGTCTCGGGAGCCTCCGGCCTGGCATCTGCAGTCCCTCCCGGCCTCGCCTAACTCTCTGGGCTTCTTGGGAACCGACTCTTCGGAGCCTGCTTTCCTGTGGCTCACACCACGGCTTGGCCGGCAGTCTTTAAGGAGAAGTGCGTGGCGTAGCTCTTAGACGTGCTGTGGAGGGTTTTGTTTTTGTTTTTTTCAGGTGACGAGTTACAGTCCAGCCGGCCTTCCTCTGATTCAGCTCTGGAGCGTGATTGGAGACGAGGTGAGTTCTGTCCTCCTTCCCCTTTTAACGTCCAGAGACGCGGTTGGTGGCCACAGTTGGGAGTAATGCTAGTGTCATCTTCGTGGGTAGAGGCCGGAGATGCTGCTAAACATCCCACAGGGCACGTGACAGTCCCCAGAACAGAATGTCCGTGAGCCTTCCTGGACCTTGTCCATTTGGGTTTTCCCCTTCATCTCCTGGTCCTAAAGCCTAGATTTCCTCAGCCTATTGGAAAGGCTGTTTGCATGCCGACAGAACCTGTAAGTGAATCCCCTGTTGGCCCAGAAGATGAATCACATTTCCACCCCATGACTCAGGCGCCTGCAGGGGCAGCCTGGGCTGTGAGGGGGGAACCCATGCTGGCTTGGGAAGTGGTCCCTGGTGCCGTGGCCATGCTCTCAAGGGACCTCTCTCTCCTAGGTGGTGTTGATAAACCGGTCGCTGGCGGAGCGAGGGCTTGCTCAGTGGGTGGACAGCTATTACTCGAGCCTCTGACCCCGTCCCCACGCCGCTACTGGAGTCTTTTTTGCACTGTTGAAATTGGGCTTGGTACTCAAGGCAAAGACTTTACATCAGAATTACAAACATTTGTCGTCCCCAGAAATCCTTTCTTTCTGTACTGTAGTCATGTTGAGGTGTTTCGTCTCTGAGACAAGGAAAGAACTGTGGGTTCTTTTCAAAGCCATAGATAGCATGGCGTGTAACAAGCCAGTCTGCTTAACCTGGTTACAAGCTGTTTATTTAAAAAAAAAGTGGAAGGAAAACTGTCTCAACTAGGTTGTCCGGCCCCCCTCCATCCCGTTCCTCCCTTATTCCTATTTCCTCCCCTCCCCAAACCCAAAACCCTCTAGCAGACAGGCCAAGGGAGGTGTTGCTTGTGGGGAAGGGTTTCTTTTACCTTTAGAGTCTCTCTTCAGGGAGCAGGACATGAACTGACTGATGGGCATCGATCACTTGTACAGCTTACAAATGAATTTATGATATTTAACCGTTTTTTATAAATTCCATCTAGGTCTCTAAGAAGGCAGACTTTTTAATGCATCTGTAAATACAAAGCAATCATACCTCCAGCCTCGGTCAGTGGGAGAGGGGGGAACTGTTGTCTTGCCAAGCCCGGTTGTAATTTGTAACCATTTTCTATTTGTGCAAACTCTGTAAATATGTTTAAAAAATGTAATTATTTTGTACAAGATACACTGGAGAACGAAGGGAACCCACGATTTTTCCACATCCCATGTTGTCTGTGAGCAGAAGTTACTTGTGCCAGCTACCGCTGCCCGTCCCAGCTCCCATCGCGTCCTGCGTACCTGACAGCGTGACCGTATGGTATAGGTGTGATCCGGGGATTTTTTTTTTTTTTTTTTTTTTTCTGTACAAATTTGTTTAAAAAAAAAAGAAAAAAAAGCAGCTCATTGAATTACCTTGCAGTGGTCTGTGTTTGATTCTTTTTTAGACTGCATTCAGCATTGTGCAGTTTAAATAACTTAAAACTTATAAACTTATATAAATCTCAAATTGTATACACTATAACTTTGAGTCCTTTTTTTCCATGGTGAAAAAGGGGAGTGAAGGATGGTTGTAAGTGTGATGGGCTGTAGGATCCCAACTAAACTAGGAGACCCATGGCTCTTTGAAGACAGTTTAGCCAGAAATTTCCATCTGGTGTTTTCCCCGCCTTTGCCCCACACGGTGGCAGCCAAGCTTCCTCTGGCTTCCTCCAGTGATGGTCTCAAATAGCCAGGCTTGAGTTTAAAGCACTGGTTTCCCAAATTCTTTGTGCATTCTTAATAGATCTGTGAAGTTATTTAAGGTACTGCAGTGCTAAGAATGATATAAAAAAATACATTTACATGGTGAGAGCAGAGCTAAGTCTTGATCCAGGGGCCCCTCCTCTTAAAGGTAGGCCCAGGCCTCTGTGCCTCTGGGCTTGCCCACCCCTCCAGGGGTCTCTGGAGAGCTGAGCTGGCCCCGGGGTCCTTCACACTGAAGGCATTCTCCTGCAGAGCTGCAGCCACTCTCCTGGGCTGTGGGTACCAAGTGGTTAAAATAAAAGCCTCACTTTCCCTCATCTGTGGGATCAGGTAATGGTACCAACCTCGTAAGGCAATGAAATGAAATGGAAATGTTGGGTTGGCCAAAAAGTTCATGTGGGTTTTTCCTGTAAGGTGTTGCGGGAAAACCCGAATGAACTTTTTGGCCAACCCAATATCTCTGCTTGTACAGAGCTTGGCCCACTGCCCGCTCTCATGTGGTCTTACCCGCCAACAGCCCTAAGTCCCAG
Organism: Eschrichtius robustus; assembly: GCF_028021215.1. NCBI lineage: Eukaryota > Metazoa > Chordata > Mammalia > Artiodactyla > Eschrichtiidae > Eschrichtius > Eschrichtius robustus. Next base: position 40,088,921 of record NC_090843.1, read on the forward strand.
CGGCAATTGGGTGTGACTTCGGCCAAGGTGGATGATACTCTGGTCTAAGCTTTTTCCCTACAGTTTGCATCACTGGAGCAGGAAAGGGTGTGTGGGAGCCTTCAAGCTAGTTTGAGGAAGGCTCACAAAGCTGGGTGTGCAGGTTTGGTCTCTATCTTTGCGAGCCATGGAGGGGTTTTGATGGTGGGAACCACATGACTCTGGTGCAGGGAGGAGGATGGGCGAGGTGAAGGAGCAGAGACCAAAGCCAGGGTGGTCCAGCCGAGACAGGCTTCCTCTGGGATGGCTCTTGGTCTGACAAATGAGGGGGTCAGGATCCTTGGATAAGGCCCCACCCAGGACGGGGGAGGGGAGGGGAGGCCGTGGGGATGCGGAGGTGGGCTGTGCTTGGTGTCTCGGGTTTTAACCTTCAGGGTTGGAATACTGGAGGAAAAGTGAGTTGGAAGTTGCTGAAAGGCATGCACTTTTCGGATAAACGCTTCTTAGATTGCTGTGGGCCTTTGATTAATCTCCAGAGTTCTGAAAAAGTTTTGAGTTTGACCATTTTGCCGGTAATCTTGCTGCTTTTACAGAGGAGTGGGTTTACGGTTTTACAGAGGTGCTTATTCCACCCGGCCAGATGGCGACCCTCCGGGCGAGTACATTTTTGATATGTTCTTTGAATTACCTGTGGGCCATCCAGTGGCCAGCTTAAGTGTGAACTTGACCTCTTGGGAGAAGCTGGGGCTGGAGAGGGTGTAAGGGAGAGGTGGATGGCTGAGTCCAGGAGCTAGAGCATCCAGCCTGTTCTCATTGCAGGTGTTTGTGTGGACTGTAGCCCCTCTCTGGTTCTTGGGGCCCTGCTGGGTACGGGAGGAGTGACCAGACCCAGTGGGGTGTCAGCGTGGAGGCTGGGTTCTGGGGTTACTGCTGCACCTTGTACAGCTTAGAGGTGGCACCGAACCACTGCAGGCTGAAGATCGAACAAGGTTTAGCTGGAGAACTTCCTGTCAGACGCCGTGCTCTTTTACAGGTAATGCTTAGTCCTCATGACAACCCAGTGAGGCAGGGCCTGATGCCAGAGGTAGAAGATGGGGACTAGACCAGTTTGCAGATGGAGTGGAGCTGAGACTCAGAGCCAGGTTCTCAACCACGACTGCTCCGCAGCAACATGAGGACGATCGTGCCTCGTTCCGTGTCCCCGAACACACGCCGCAGTGGCTAATTGACCAGCCCACAGGAAAGCTTTGGAACTGAGAATTGGAAAAACACTGGCGGGAGAGATCCATCATTTTGCCTGTTTGAAAAAATTAAAATTTATGTAAACAAATCCAGGAGAAACTTGGCAGCATCTAGGCCAGAGTGAACATTCTTAACTCTATGATGATCAAAAAGGAAGACTAAGACTCCGTGAACAAGTGTCATAAAGGATGTGGACAGAAAATTGAAAACCCAGGCCCGTTTCAGGACCAGTGCCGTCCAGTAGACATAGTTTAAATTTTCTAGGAGCCTCAATAGAAAGGAAAAAGCAGATGAAATTAATAGTTTAACCCAGACATAGTTTAAATTTTCTAGGAGCCTCAATAGAAAGGAAAAAGCAGATGAAATTAATAGTTTAACCCATTTTTTCAACATGTAATGGACATTAGAAATATCGAGATATTTTACAGTGTTTTTATACGAAGTTTGGAATCCCATGTGTGTATTTTACACTCCAGCCTGTGGGTTCAGACTCAACGGTAGCTCAGGTGCTCCACAGCTACAGGTGGCTGGAGACTGCCACTCTGGACAGCTCAGGACTGGACTATTCCGTTGGTCACCATCACACCAGTACTAACAGCCTCATGGATATGTTCTTACTCAAAAAGTGCTAGATTCTTTTGTGCATTTTTTTCTCCAAATGAACTTTAGAATGATTTTTTGGGGGAGGGGATCATGGGAAACGTTCTACCACACTTGAAAATAATGCATATTGTTGGTTTGGTATAAAGTTTTATGTAATCTGTTAAATTCAGCTTGTAAATTATTTAAATCTGTTTTTCTTTTTTGCTATCTCCCTCCACCCGCCCCCCCTTTTTTTTGGCCTGTACTATCTGTCCATTTCTAAGAAAAGTACATTAAAGGATTGTATATTGGTATTATCATGTTTTCCTGTTTTTCCTCAACAGCTGCTTTTTATAAGTTTTGGTTGAAGCTTAGTTTTAAAAAGCTCGTGGGAATTCCCAGGTGGTCCAGTGGTTAAGATTCTGGGCTTTCGCTGCTGTGACCCGGGTTCAGTCCCTGGTCAGGGAACTGAGATCCCACAAGCCACGTGGTGCAGCCAAAAAAAACCCAAAACTTGTGAATGGTATTTTCTCATCAACATAAAATGTCTTCCTGTTTGGTGCTTTTTGTTTTGAACTTATATTCAAAAGCATCTTTTCTCCATCACTTTACAGGAGGTAGGTGGTTTGTAAACAGCACATTGCTAGAATTTTTTCTTTTTTGGTGAAATCTGGAAAGTCAATAGGTGAATTTGTTGATTGTGATCACTGTTGCAATATTATTTGTCATTTAGTTCATTTTCCTATTATGTTTTCTAATTGGCTCTTTTTTTGCTTTCATCATTATTTGTTTGGTCAAAAATTTTCCCTGTAGTAAGTTAGCATTCAATGTCTTGATTCTGTGTTATCAGAGGATTTCAGTTATCCACTTTCTCCCTGAACAAGAAGAAACTCAGCAGAATGTTAGGTTTCTGCCCTTCCTACAAGTGCACGTGTGCACACACACACACACACACACACAAACACACACACACTGTGTCTCCTGGGTTGTTTTGAAATCATCCAGAATTCAGTTCAGGATTACAAACTTCTCACATATGCCTGTATCTCAGGAATCTTTTAATGGTGATACTGAACTTCAATCATGTTATCAAAGTTTTTGGTCCAACTCCCTATTGGGAGCTCTGTTTGCTCCCAAGTTCTTTATTTTGATTCACTTTTGTCTGTTGTATTTCTTTTGAGTTTTTTTGTTTTCTGAACAGGTATGAATCCTTGCATGTATGAATCCTGTCTTTTTGTCCTGACACACCAGTGTTTGTCAGGCTGAGCATCTCTGCTGGAGTGGACATCTTGCCAAAAAATTCACCCTCTCTCCCCCTCTGCACAGTAGGATTGCACATCTTGGCACTCGGGCATCTCAGCAAAAGGTGGGTCGAGGTGGCCTTTGTCCCAGGACAGATGCTTCAGGAGCCAGCGTGTGAGTCACTGGGCCTCTCCCTCTGGCCCAGCATCCACCGAGTTCCCGGTGGAGACTAGTCCATGTGCCTGGGTCCCGGCATGAAGATGGTGTAGGACAGAGCTGCAGCCAACCCAAGACACCTCGTGTGGTGTACGAAGCAGGTCTGGCATGAGTCACGAGGTCTGGGGGTCACATGTGGCCTATCCTAGCTTGTCCTGATCAACAGAACCATTCTGGGTCCCAGACTTTCCTCTGAGGACTCAGAGCTCTGGCCATGGCCTTGGGGCAAGTTCCTTGCCCTCTCTGTCCCCTTAACTGAATTAGTACACAGAGGTACTTGCCAGGTTTGATTTTAGACTGATCTGTAAGGGCCTTCCTGGAGATTCCTCTTAATGAGGCTGACTTATTTTGTATTTTTACAAAGCAGATAATCTAGGAGAGATCTTGGCTGTTTGTTGCTAGCAGTAGGCCCAGCTGACATCTGGTGGCGACAGACGGCGTGTGAGAAGCTGGGGAAGGCGACCACCTCCTACCTCGACCAGGGATGGGTTTCTCATCTCTCCCTGCCCCCCTGACTTGGTGAAGGGCAGGAGCTCTGCCTACTCCCACTGATCTCTTCCTCTCCATTGAGTGCCTGCTGTATGCCAAGCATCCTGCTTAGAGGGCTGCAAGGATGGGGCGCACTCTGGCCCTTTAAGAAGCATCTCTATTTGGGAGGTGGGCTCCGTGAGGTCTGCACAGATGGTGCTTTGCTGTGGAGCTGCCTTCCCTCACTTCCTATGGGATCCTGGCAACCACTGGTTGAGGTGGGCACCCGGGGCTCAGAATCAGCAGAGCTGGACTTGAACCCAAGCCTTCCAGACTTGACTGTGCTTTTCCCTGCATGCAGTGCCTCTGCTTCACTTCATGGAGCCAAAGGAGCCGTGTGGACAAGGACGAGTGAGGCCCACCTTCCTGTGCTGCTGCGGGGGCTCCCGGCAGGAGGCGGCCTCCACCAGGCTCCGCTGAAGGAAGGCGAGGCCGAGGAAGGTGGGGGCAGGGGGAGGAGAAGCAAGGCCCTCCTCCTGCTGAGATGGGGCTTGTCCCATGGGTCTGGCTCACGGCACTTGGACAAGGGGCTGGTAGAAGAGCAGACACAGCTTCACAGCAGGCTGTCTGCAAATGCGTCCTGTGGGCAAGTTCTGTCTCTGTTTTTGGTTTTTTAAAGGGTGATGAACGTACACAGTACACAATTCCAAAGATACGTGAAGATAACAATGCAAGGCTGCCTCCTTTCCTGTCCCCCAGACATACATTTCCTCTCCGGGGAGACTATTATGAGGTTCTCATGTTCCTCTTCAGCCGCGTGCATGATAGTGTGACGTAAACACGGTCACAGCCAGGCCTGTGATTGTAAATAGTTTTACTCTCACACAGCGATGGCCATTGTTTACCTGTTGTCTAGGGCTGCGTTTGTGCTGCAGCCACGAAGTTGAGAACCTGTGATAGAAGCTGCCCTGCAAAGCCCCAAATACCTAGTCCTTTACGGAGAAAGTTGGCTGAGCCACCCCCCCACTGTAAACTCTTGTGCACTTGTCCCCCCAGTTTAAAAATCCAACTCAGTATGTCCTGCCTCTTCCAACCGTGAAGTCTTCAGACGTTGAGAATTACAGAATCTTGAGGTTCCTTGGGATTCTCTGTAGGGGCAGCTCTGTGTCTTGTAGACTGCCCCCTGCTGGAGGCCTTGTTCCTGGCTGGGTGACCAGGCCAGAGCCCTGGGTGGACCAGGAAGGCCCTCATTGGGGCAGCAAAGTGTGGTCCACAAGCCCAGTGCACCGGCAGCACCTGGAGAGACTCTCAGGCCCCCCACTGACCCACATCTTCATCTTAACAAGACTCCCGGTGATTCGTGTGCACATCAGGGTTTGAGAAGCACTGGTCCAGGGGGGTTGGTTGTGTCCAACCCTGGCTGCATATTGGAACTGCTTCTAAAACTACCAATGCCTGGGACCTGTTCTCAGAGATGCAGATTTAACTGAGCTGGGCTGCAGCCTGGGCATTGAGGTAAATATATGTACATGTGTGTATATATATTATTACCTTTGAGGTACAGTGTATACTCTATATTTGTGTATAAAGTGCACAAATCTTGAGTGTAGAATGTATACATTTTTGCATATAATGACACCTTGGGTAACCATGCTCTGGTGAAGAAAGAGGAACATTTCCCGGAGTTTCTCTCATGGAGTTTTCTAGTCAATACTCCCTCCCCAGGTAATCATCATTCTTTTATCACCTCAAGATTAGTTTCACCTATTCTGGAACTTCATATGAATGGAATCATCCAGTAAGTACATGAGCATCTTGTAACATCTTGTAACCTCCAAAAGTAACAGGAGGTTACTTTTTCAGACAGTCTTTCTCAAATCAGGGGCTCATGCCATCTGCTTCAGAGTTTACCTGGAGTGACTGTTAAAAATGAAAAGTGGGGCTTCCCTGGTGGCGCAGTGGTTGAGAATCTGCCTGCCAATGCAGGGGACACGGGTTCGAGCCCTGGTCTGGGAAGATCCCACATGCCGCGGAGCAACTAGGCCCGTGAGCCACAACCACTGAGCCTGCGTGTCTGGAGCCTGTGCTCCGCAACGAGAGGCCGCGACAGTGAGAGGCCCGTGCGCACCGCGATGAAGAGTGGCCCCCGCTTGCCACAACTAGGGAAAGCCCTCACACAGAAACGAAGACCCAACACAGCCATAAATAAATAAATACATAAATGTATTAAAAAAAAAAAAAAAAGCAAAGTGCTGAGTCCTACCAGAAACTCTTAAGAATGGGACTGGGGATCTGCATTTTCAATAAATCCCCCAGCTAAACTCCTGCCCTCTTAAATTTGAGATCTACTACTTCTAGAACTTGGGGCAATTTGATTTTCCTCTTTAACAGTTATGCCCCCTTGCTTCAGATTGTGAAAAGATGGAACACTTATTTCCTTCTTTAACCTGGCTGCCAGGAAGTGTTGAGGACCGTTTTGGGTTAAATTAAATTAGCAATTAAATATTGTGTAACCTGGGTGGCTGTTTTGCTGTCTGCCAGTGTGTCAAGAGTTGTCATGCCTTAGGTTAGAAGAATCTGGGGGACAAACACCAAAGTCTGTACAGTTGAATTTCTGGCTTCAAAAGACTTGTCCTCCAGTCTCAGTTCTGCCTGTGGTTGCTCAGAGGATGAAGAGAAATTATTTAACTTCGATAAAAAGCTTACCTAAAAAAAAAAAAAAAAGTAGAGATAACAAAGGTTAAACGCACTCCCCGCAAGCCAAGAATTTCTTGGATAATCTTCAGGGTCTGCAATTCGCCCAGCACAGATTGCTGCCACTGTGGTCTTAGACCACTAGATGGCGCCATAGCACAAGTTTCTGGAGGTATTGACTCTACCAACCGATTTGTCTTCGAACAGTGGTTCTTCAAGTAAGGTCTCAATCTCAGAATTTATTAGAAATGCAAATTCTCAGGCTCTACCCCAGATCTACTGAATCAGAAAGCGTTTTAACGTGCCATCCAGGTGGTTCTGCTGCACGCTTAAGTTTGAGAATCACTGTCCTAGAATCTACCTTGGGGTAGCTTGGGTAAACGTGAGTGGAAGTGGATAGAGGTCTTGCTGGAGAGGGGTGAGCGGGGTCAGGGGGGAAGGCTGGGGAGGGGGACAGTGAAGGTCGCTGGTGCAGGGACACCCACGTTGTCCATATTTGGACAGGGCTCGTCCAAATAGGGGAGCAGTTAAGGAACAAGAGACTGGGTGGCGATTTTTTATTTTTCTTTTTAGGTTAGGCATGTCAAATGGTGTCAGCTGGATGGAGGGAAAAAGGGGGGGTCACTAGGGAACCCCCACTTTAGATGAAAGGTCCTGGACCAGGAGCAGAAACACAGAGGCTGGCCAGCCTATGTCCCTACTATTTTATCTACCCGTTCTGAAATTTCACCAAAGCAACCACTGTGTTAATGGACTAAAATCTTGCAACCCTCCCAAGATGATCCAGGAAGATGGATGCTCAGAAATAAAAAAGAACCTTGAGACTAGGTGGAAAAATCACTAGTGTATTAAAATCGTATTCTATCTTTTCAATCCTATCTGTGTCCTAAGGGGAGGCCAGTGCCAGAATGAATTCATATCTTTTGTTTTTTTTTTTGACACAGACAAAAATTCCTTTTGCAGGTGGCTCCACCCACAAAGGGGCAATGCATCGTGCAAATAATTTTTTTCAGCTATGACGTGTACAGTTTAGTTTGATTTATTTTTGATGTCAGAAACAAAATGGAAAGTTAGCGCTTTAAAAATCAGTGTGGCTGGCTGAATAAATAAATAATACGCTCTTGGCCAGAATCTGCCAGTGCCTCCTTAATTGCCCATTGATTCTTTAATTCTCTGCACTTTAACATCTACGGAAATTAAGAGGCCACAGAGCGTGGAGATGTCTTTTGTTAAACAAATGAATGAAGCCGGGTTTTAGAGGGTATAGTTCTTCCTCGGCTCTGACCTGGCATTTAAAGGCAGGATGACAAAAGCCAGGTGTCCTGGGTGGTTTCTTCCGGAGCACGGAGGGACCTCACTTGTATTTCCAGCTATGAATATTTATGGTGTGTCCTCGGACCTGAGAACATATAGAACATGAAGCAACTTAGCAACAGGGACACTGTGTGTCCCTCCTGCGGCTTCCTGGGCGTCCGGAGGCGGCATGGCGTGACGTTCCTCTGAAAGGGTCACGGTTTGATGTTTGGATCCTCGCCCACTAACCTGAGTGGACCGGCCACAGGTCCTAGGGAGCCGCCTCCATTTCTCTCAGGGAGGGAAACACTCCCAGAAGATTTCTTTATCCTCATTTCCAGGCTGGATGGGGGCTCCGGCCATTCTCACCACCCTCAGGGGAGACCCCTGGTGTGTCCAGAAAGGCTTCCAGAACGCTGTGGGCCTTCAGAGCCTCCGGACTCACCACCCCCCCTCAACCTTCAACACCAGTCATTCCAAACTTTGGAAAGTCGAGTTCTCTTGCTCTTTGCCTCTGCTAAAGCTGTCTCTGCTTCTGGTTGTCCCTTCTTCCTCTAACACGTTGAGGGTCCCTCTTCTAGGAAGTACTTCTGAATTCTCCCCCCCAGGTGAGAAACGGTACCCCCAACCCATCCCTCACGGCCGCCTGGGCCGTCACAGCACGTGGAGCACCCTTCTACTGAGACATCGCCTCCTAGCATTTGTGAGTCTCTTGAGAGCAGGACATGTCTTCTCTTTCTGTAACTAGTATATGAAACAGGACCCAGAGCATCACAGGCCCGCAAAAATACTTTGTTGACAGAATAAACGATTAAGTGCATTTGCCTTCAAGCAGATACTACAGAAACTCAGTCAAAAGAGGATGAAATGCCGCAAAGGGAATTCCGTGACTATTTCCTTGTTTTTTGGCTGTGACTGGCTAAGAGCTGTGTGATCTCAGGGAAGTTACTTAACCTCTCTGGGCCTCAGTTTGCTCATCTGTGAACTAGGGTCAATAATAATAGTGCCATCTCAAATTGTGGAACTCTAGCCTAAAGTTTCAGACATCTAGGATGCACTTGATAAATATTTTGTTTATTATTTATGCCCTTCAGCTGCTGAATGGGGTAGGTGTGAGGGCAACATTGGCTGAATGCTTCTTTCAAGAAGTCTCTCAAACAGACCATCTTTATCTGCTTCTGTGGGTTCTTCCAGGGTGGGGTCTACCCCCTTCCCCTGGATCCTTTCCTCCACATTGAGGACCCAACTGCTGGTCCCCTCTCCTCTGTCCCCTTGAACCACCATGGGTTGCTTCCTTGGCCATAATTATGGCTCCAGGGGGATGACACCATCAAAACACCTGCTACCCAGGCCCCTGCTGCCAGATGCCCTTTCCTTCCCAGCTGGGCTGGGCAGTGAGGCTGGGACCCCCCCCATCCGGGCACACATCCTCAGCTGGCTGCCTGCAGAAGCCCTCTCCTTTCTCAGTCCCAATTCCCCTTTCCATCAGCATCTCCATTACATTAGAATTCTCCCCCTTCTACTTATCAAATCAGCATCGCACCTGCCTGTCTCTGCCACTGTCAACACCCCTGCTTCTGTGTCTCCTGTAGCCCGGAGCCCGCGGCTCCTCTCTCTCTGGCAATTATGATTCCCACCCCGGCTCATGTGAAAGTCTTTGTTCTTCTCCCTGAACGTTCAAGTTAATTTCTACCGACTGTTTATTCAGCCTTTGTACTGGCGGGCTTGCTACTTAGGAAAGGAAGCCCCGGAGGGAGAGAGCAGGGATGCGGAGTAGCACTTTAGGACAGGAAGGAAAGACACTTCAGAGAGTGAGGGGGTGAGGCAGCAGTTCTGAGGGCCCCCGGGACGTGGGCGTGGGGAGGGGAAAGGAACCCAGGGGGGTGGGGTGGCCGGCCAGTCCTCGGGAGCTGCTTTTTGGGTTAGCGTCTCGGTAGTTGTTTGGGGGGTAAGCCTGTGTGTGTGTACACCTGAATACATATGCATGTGCAGTTACAAACCTGTATATATATATATATGTAGGAGGCTGGAAAAAAATAGCTGTCAGTGGCCACAACTATCCTCTGTTGGTCTTTTGTTCTGTCCAACATTTTGAGAGTTTGGGAGGAGGCTCTGGGCAGGCAGAATGCCCTGCTCTGAAGAGAAGAATCTGAGGTGGTCCAACAGGGCGGGGCATAGAGGAAAGTGGGGAGCCGGGAGGGAGGAGGGCTGGGCGGTGGGGCGGAGGAGAAGCCCCAACCAGGGTGGCCCGAGGAATAAGATGCCCTTGTAAGTTGCTTGCTGTGAGGTGCTGCTGTGAATCCCTGGCATTCACAGAAAATTCAGTTTTTAGGCAGCAGCTTTGTATTCGAGGTTACTTGGGGAGTAGCAGGGGTGTGGTGTGATAGCAGAAGTGATGTGTGTCTCGTTTATAAACTAATACTGGGGTGCAGATAAAGCCACAGCTAGGAGACAGAAGCTGGAAGTCTAGAACTTCAAACAGTTGGGAATTTGGAGAAATCTTGGAGAGAGCTTTGGCTGATGGAATGAGGCGATTGAATCAACCACCCCTTAGGCAGCCTGGGATTTTCTTTATAAACACACATACACACACAAGAATATGTTCATGGGCTTCCCTGGTGGTGCAGTGGTTAAGAATCTGCCTGCCAATGTGGGGGACACGGGTTCGGGCTCTGGTCCGGGAAGATCCCACATGCCGTGGAGCAACTAAGCCCATGTAGTAGTGCCACAACTACTGAGCCTGTGCTCTAGAGCCCGTGAGACACAAATACTGAGCCCGCGTGCCACAACTACTGAAGCCCGCGTGCCTAGAGCTCGCAACAAGGGAAGCCACCGCAATGAGAAGCCCGCGCACCGCAAGGAAGAGTAGCCCCCGCTCACCACAACTAGAGAAAGCCCACGCACAGCAACGAAGACCCAACGCAGCCAAAAATAAATAAATTAAATAAGTTTTAAAAATATATATGTTCACAATATATAAAATGAATAAATGCAAAATTTTATATAACACACGATATGTATAAATTATATACAGTATGTTAAATATATTTATAAACGTGTAAACTCGTAAGATAAAATATAAGATACATAAAAATCAAATATATTTATATCACACAAGTACAATACATAGAAGTATACATTATAGTATATAATCATGTATAAAATTATAACATACATGAAATATAGAACATGTAATCATGTTTTAAACATATATAAATGTACATCTATACATAAAGTATAAGTAAAATCTTGGAAAATAAAGTCACACCTTTTGTTTTTCCCATTCTATCTCTAACTTTTACTTGGAGTGTTTACTCCATTTACATTTTTCAAATTTATTGATGTATAATTGGCATACCATAAGTTGCATGTATTTGAAGCACACAACTTGATAAATTCTGACATATGTACACCACTGGGAACCCCTTTCTAGAGTCAAGATCATGAACGTATTCATCGTCCCCCCAATTTACTCCAGTCCCTTTGAAGTCCCTCCTGTCCCTCCCTGCTGCCCTCCCATCCCCAGGCAATCAGCAATCCGCTTTATGTCACTGTAGATTAGTTTGTGTTTTCTGGAACTTTGTATACATGGAATCGTACAGTATGTGTTCTTTTCTGGCTGGCTTCTTTCTTTTTCTTTTTTAATGGCTGAGTTGGGTCTTCGTTGCTGCGCGCGGGCTTTCTCTAGTTGCGGTGAGCGGGGGCTACTCTTCGTTGCGGTGCGCAGGCTTCTCATTGCGGTGGCTTCTCTTTGTTGCGGAGCACGGGCTCTAGGTGCACGGGCTTCAGTAGTTGTGGCACGTGGGCTCAGTAGTTGTGGCTCGCGGGCTCTAGAACGCAGGCTCAGTAGTTGTGGTGCACGGGTTTAGTTGCTCCACGGCATGTGGGAATCTTCCCGGACCAGGGCTCGAACCCGTGTCCCCTGCATTGGCAGGTGGATTCTTAACCACTGTGCCACCAGGGAAGTCCCTCTGGCTGGCTTCTTTCACTCAGCATCCTTTGTGGAGACACATCCATGTTGGTGCCAATATCAATGGCTCTTTCCTTTTTACTGCTGAGTTCCATTGAATGGATGGACCACACTTTGTAGATTTATCCATGTGTAGAAGGACATTTCAGTTTAATATTCACATGAAAATATCTCTAACCGCCCCCCCACCCATGCCATGCATTGCGGGAATTTCCTCTTGCTTCCCAAGTTTCTCCTAATTTCTCAAGAGCCCCAAGAGCTGCAGGGTTCATTTCTCCGTGGGTTGTTAAGTTCAGGGCCTGCTGCCAGCACAGGGAGACCTGCCTGGGCAGTGCCCTGCCTCACTCCACCCCCATGGGCCCCATCCGAGGGCAGGCTGGGCGTGCGGGGCTGGCTAACACCCATTTCTTGTGTCTGTGGCTCCTCAGGGAGCTGGGTCAGGAGAGGTGCCAGCAGCCGCCCTAGCATGGTACCCAGGCCAGCCCTACTCTACCAGTTCGCTCCATGTAGGGACACATCTGAGATGCTCCACTGTCTGTCAGGGTGTATTCCTGCTGCCCCAGGGACGCACACGTGGTCACACTCGTATATAAGCTCAGACTATGAGTGCTCAGCCCCTGCTGCTCACCTAGAGCCTCAGGGCTGCCCGAAAGTCTCCAGCTATCGTTTCTGGAAGGCTCTGGGCAGCCCCTCAGGTTCCATCCAGCCTCCTAACTGGTCTCTCCCCCACAGCCTCACCGGCCCTCTTGCTGTTCCTCAAGCACACAGGTGTGTTCCTGCCTCAGGGCCTTTGCACTTGCCAATCCCTCTGCTAGGATGCTCTTCCCCAGGATGTGTGCGCCTTCCTTATCTAAAATTTCACCTCCCACCAACCTTTCATGTCCCTTTCCCACTATGTTTTTTCTCTAGGCACCACCATCTAACACATCGTATAGTTTACTTCTCTCTCGTTTATCATTATCTCCTCCACTAGAATATAAGCTCCACGAGGGCAGTAATTTGTCTACTTGACCCATCGGTAGCCCCAGCTCCTAGACTGCCAGGCACATGGCAGGTGCTTAAATATTTAATGCACCTGAATGAATAAATGAACGCCTGGTTCATGTTCGTTCTATTGGAGAAGAGCATCCCAGTCCCTTCAGGATGAATAGCCAGAGGCAATTTCAACCTAAAGAGGGCGTGAAACTTCCGCACTGAGAGCTGGAGACTTAGCTCTCTTTAGCAAGTCCTGGTAGACCCAACAGTGTTGGAACTGTGCCCCACGGGCTGTTGGGATCACACCGACCTCAAGGATCAGCTCCTCCAGGTGTTTGCAAACTGTTTAAAAAAACAGTGTATCCCTGCTCTTTTCCCCTAGAGAGTCTTCCTGGAATTTCATTACACAAAATAGATAAAATTTTATTAGTATAAAACTACGGGCTCGGGCTTCCCTGGTGGTGCAGTGGTTAAGAATCCATCTGCCCTGGATGCAGGGGACACGGGTTCGAGCCCTGGGCTGGGAAGATCCCACATGCCACAGAGCAACAAAGCCCGTGAGCCACAACTACTGAGCCTGCACTCTAGAGCCCACGAGCCACAACTACTGAAGCCCGCATGCCACAACTACTGAAGCCCGTGAGCCTAGAGCCCGTGCCCTGCAACAAGAGAAGCCACCGCAATGAGAAGCCCATGAAGCCCGTGCACCACAATGAAGAGTAGCCCCTGCTCGACACAACTAGAGAAAGCTCGTGTGCAGCAATGAAGACCCGATGCAGCCAAAAATAAATAAATAAATAAATAAATAAATAAATAAATATTTAAATAAAAAGAACTACGGGCTTACATTTAGCACATTTATTTGTTAAAGGAGGATATTGAGATTGAGGAAAATACAAATTTTACTAAATGTAATGTGGTATCCTGGATTGATTGGATCTTAGAACAGAAAAAGGACATTAGTGGGGAAAAAAACCGGTGAAATCCAAATAAAATCTAGGGTTTACTTAATAGTAATATACCCAGGTTGGTTTCTTAGTTTTGACAAATATACCACCGTAATGTATGATGGCAAATATTAGGAGAAACTGAAATTGTATGAGGGTATTCAGGAACTCTTGGGACTACAAGTCTCCTGTGAATATAAAATTAGCGAAAGAAAAAGGTTATTTTAAAAATTTTATTGCATTAGTAAATAAAGTTTAACAAAAAGTACAAATTTGAAATTATGGATGACCATTATCATCTTCTAAAACACAGAAATTATTGCTATGTTTTGCTTTGGTTACACGACATTGAAACAAAACCTTGATTTTCTCAGCTGAGCAGTTGAAAATGGCAACAGATTTTAACAGCTGCTGCCTTGCTGTCTCAGGATGTGCTCCGATGAAACAGGGAAGGCGGGGAGCTCACTCTGAGTTCTGTAGAATAGGAGTGGGGCAGCCTTCACACTGCCCTGGCACCACCAGTCTGCGAGGGGTTAACATTTGTACAAAGCACATTGGAGTGTGCATGCTGTTTCCTACAGTTTTAAAGTAGTTTAAAATCTTTTTGAAAGGTGACATTTGCATCTAAATTTGCAGAACCTGTGAAGCCTCTCTAGGGCTTTGCCAAGCACAGTTTGAAAACCACTGGTCTAATCACACGTTCCCATTTTACAGATGAAGAAACTGAGGCCTGGAGAGGAGAAGGGACTAAGGCCTCACAACAGGTCCAGCGCCAGCCCAGGTTGTCCTGTTTTCAGCCATGAGGTTTATTCCTGTGAATGGATATAACTGGATTATTCTTTCTAACCACTGGAAAGAAAGTCTTCGAATGCTTCAACTTATGTTTTCCTCTTGATGGTCATTTACTTTATTCCATTTTTTAAAGCTCCAGTGAACCATCTTGAGCATATTTCCTTATTCATGTGTCTAGAGCTTCTCTAGGACACAATCCTAAATCACAGGGTGTATATACCCCAACTTCACCGGAAAATGCTAAATCATCTCCAAGGCTTATAAGAGTTGCATTCCCCTCCAGAGCAGAGCACACCCCCCTGTAACTCCCCATCCTCACCTGTGTTGGAATTGTCAGAAAGGAAGGGGACTGTGCCCCCCACCATCCCGCCTAGTGTGTGATACCCTTGCCCTCCAGAAACCTTGATTGTCCCGGGACTGAGTTCTAGCCCTGAGCCTGTCCTAACTCACCGTGTGGCCTTGGGTGAGTCACTTCCTGGGCCCCCACCCCAGCCTGACTCTCATCTGTGACATGAGGAGGTAGCGCTAGCTCAGAGGTTCCTAATCTGAGTGTTTTCACTCAAAATTAAAATTTCACCACCTTCCCCGTAAAAAACAGATGTACTCACAGTATTCTGTGATTGAGAAAATACAATACCATCCTAGGCTACTGTGAGTTCATGAGTGATTTACAATGAATTTGTACTTCATTAAACACTGTAACATGTAATATATTTTGAAATGGTCATAAATGTATCTGTGATCAACATATTTCTTCAACACCATGTTTTATACATATACGGACATGTGCTCCACATCCTGGATTTATACACATTCCTCCACCTCTCCATCCGTGGTTGGAAACTACCGGACTAGAGATGTCGGTGATGGGGAAGGTAGCATTGTGGCTTCAGAAAGCCCTCGATCTGAATCCTGCTTTTGCCATTCACCACGTTGCCTAACTTCCGGGGACCCTAGTTTATTCTTATGTGTGGGTGCGTGCACCAGGCACTATTGTAAGCACACTTCACATACTAAATTACATGCTTAGAACAGTTCCTGGCAAGTAAGTGCTCTCTAAATGTTAGTTATTTTTATCTCAATTAATCCTCCCAACAACCCTACAAGGGAGTTATCCTCCATTCATTTAAATAGAGGTTTAGATATTATTTATGTATTTAGAGATTTATTGAACATGACCGTGTTCCAGGCTCTGATTAGGCACTGGAGATGCAACAGTTGCAAATGTCTGCCTTTATGGAGCACACCACAATTCTGATGTTACACTTAAGGATGCTGGAGCACAGAGAGGTTAAGTGCCTTTTCTGAGTTTACACAGAGAATGGAACAAATGAACAGAATAAGCAATCTGGTGGCTTTGTGTACTGGCACTTCTTCACCAAAATCCCTTCACTTGCATCTGGGGAACTGCTTCTTCTCACACCCAGTCTGTCTATATGTTGCCTGCAGTAGCTGCTCTGGTCTCTCATGACCCTGCTTATGGCCCTTGGACCAAGCAGGGGACAGGAGTTCAAGTCCATGGGTTTCTTGTACTCGGGATCAGAGAAAAGGCAAAGTCAGCCTGTGGAAGCAGTAAGAGGAGAACTTGGGAGTGTCTTCTTCCATATGGACAATGTCACTCTGGAGGGGGCAGGAGGACTGGAAGCAAGGCATGGAGAGAAGCAGAGATGTGAGGGGGAGAGACAGACAGACAGACAGACAGACACACTGGTGTTCATCTCTCCAAACCCAGCCATTCCTGATACCCAGCCACATTCCTCTCTGGGTTCCCGGAGACACCCAGTATCTTTATACCAAACTCCCCCTTTTTGCTTAAATTTGCAACCAAAGGGCTCCTAGTTAATGGACCAGGGCATGGCAGGCGTCTGTGAGCAGGTTCTCTAAGCCTCTTTGAGCTCCTGCCACGCCCCAGCCTTGCCTTTTGGTGTCTGGAGCTGAGAGTGTCCTGGTCTTAGATAACTTTGCAACAGATTCTCTACCTCCAGAGCATGTGGCTGCCACCTAACTCTTAATAAATCAGATGGGAGCTTTCTGCATGGAAAAGAGCCTCAGCCATACATCATTTTTGTTCTCCTCTTGGGGAGAACAGCTATGCTACAGCAATAACCTGCCACGTATATGTCTCAAAGCCCTATTTGTATAGCCATATGGATAAATATATATAAATAGGACTGTAGAATAATAGATTAAAGGATGTGCTCATCCACAGAAGACTTATGGGGCTTTCAGGACCTAATGGCGGCCTGATTCAGTAAGAAAAATGGGTCTCCAGCAGGATGTGGCCAAGAATTAGATGAGCCCATAACCTGATAGAGAGCCCACCCGGGAGATGGTGAGTTGGGAGGACTGTGTGAGGTGCCAGAAGCTCTGGCAGAACGAGCTGTGGTAGGGAAGGAGCAGGGCAGGGCTATGGCAAGTCATGAGCCCTGAGCCTGCTTCCCAGCTCAGGTCACATACTCTGCTATGTGACCTTGGGCGGGTCGCTTGCCTTCTCTGAGCCTTGGTTCCTCACATATAAATGAGGAATGTGGACTCGCTGCCCACTAAGGCCAGCTTTCTTCACTCTGACATTAAAGTGCCTTTGAGCTCTATGGTCACTGCCCTTGGAAGGTTGGGAAGATCTCAGGTAGGCGGAGGTTGTCTCCCAGGCCGTGAACCATCACTGGTGTGACCTTCTTGAAGGCTTCCTCAAAAGGGACCTGCAGCCACAAGACCAGAGGTCCTGGGGCCGTCTAAATAGCAATAACGATGGTCGCTGCTACTACTCCCTCCTTATTCTGCACGACAGTGTCTGGGTGCAGTATGCTTGTGACCGGCAGCTAACATCTATTGAGTGCATCCTATGCCAGGCACCGTTCTGTATACCAAACATGTGTTATCATCCTCACAAGAACCCCAGGAGGCAGGTATCATTATTTCTTCCATTTAGAGGTGAAGAAGCAGGAGCACAGGGAGCCCCACGACTGGTCCCAGGCCAAGCAACTGGAAAGTGATGGTGTGAAGACACCCCCTGGAGTCTGACTCCAGAATCTGCATTCCTAGTCTCCACTGTGTGCATCCCATGTACAAGGGCAGAAACAGAGGCTACGAGAGGTTAACTAATGTGTGAACAGCCAGACTCCTCAGACCTGTCAATTTCCTGGGAAGGGATAGAGAGAAAAAGTATTTCTCCCTGCTCCTCGTATTTCTTTCCATTTTTCCAAGTCAGTCAAATTTTTTTTTTTAATGAAAGTCTATTTACCGAAGCGACACATAGGACCCAAGATAACCACGCGTCAGCCATGCTTCAGTGAACCCCCAAATCAAAGATGGACTGGATAATGTGCACCTGAAGCTATTGGCTTTTTCAGGATTTCAGACTATTTTTGTTGTGTTGTTGTTCCCTCTGTGGGTTGAAACCAGCCTTTTGTGACTTGATGAGGACACATTTCTCCTGGGGTGTAACAATGCAGCTGGTGTTAGACCTAATGCCAAAGAGAAAACATTTGCTATTTTGGAAGAGTTAATCCTAAATCTTCTTTCTTTGGCTCCTGCCTTTAGAAAAGGCATTTCTGAGGCAGGTCCAGGCAAGACTACAGCCGCAATAATCCTCCCTCGATCATCTTAACACTAATCACGAAACTTTATTGAGCACTTGTAATGTGCCAGGCCCGGTGCCAAAGGCAGATTTAATTCTCTTGACATCTTCTCTAGGAGTTTTGCTGTTACCCTCACATTGCAGCCAAAGGGCTGAAGCACAGAGGTTTATAGCTCGGCTGAGATGTCTCAGCCAGCAAGAGACCTAGCTGGGACTAGAGCCTGGACTGGGCCCCCGAGGCCACCCTCCTGCCCCATCAGGGCCCCCAGTGTGGGCACTTTCTCAGACCCTGTCCCATCTCCCACCTCCAACAGACCCCACCCGTCTTCACCTGTCCTGTGGCTGCGTTCAGGACGGGGCCTCCCGGAGGTTCAGAGGGGGCCAGAGAGGCCCTTTCTTTAAGCTTTAAGGTTTATTACCCAATGAAGACATGCCAAAATGACTTGCAAACATTGTAGTGTATTTCAAATGTGAACATGTTTAAAATTAAGGCCATTAGCGCAAAAAATAATATAAAGTAATTTAAGTGTGCTTTTTCCAAGATAGTTACTGGATTTATTTGTTCACAGCTCACACAGACAATAGAATCTGGTAAAGGAATATAAGTATTCTTTCGTTTTTATTGGGATATAACACATACAGCAAAGTATGTGTAAAGTACTCTAATCCTAGGTATACAACTTGGTGGTTTTTACATTCTTACATGCATCCCTGTAACCCTACCCAGATCAGGATATTTACAGCACCCGGAAGGTTCTCTTATGCCCCTTTGCAGTCAATACCCCCCAAGAGGTAACCACCATCATGACTTCTATCACCATGGGTTGATTTTGCCTGTTCTTGAATTTCATGTAAGTTGAGTAATACAATGTATATTCTCTTGTGCCTGGCTTCTTTCGCCGAACGTAATATGTGAGATCATCCATGCTTTTGCATTTAGCGGTGGTTTATTCTTTTTACTGTTATGTAGCGTTCCATTGTATGAATATGCACGATTTAGTTACCCATTCTCTTATAGATGGGCATCTGGGTTATTTCCATTTTGGAGCTATCACGAATAAACTATTATGAGCACTTACGATAGACCGAATGTTTGTTTCCCCCCAAGATTCTACGTTGGAACCTAATCCCCAGTGTCATGGCGTGTATAGAGGTGGGGCCTTTGGCAGGTGATTAGGTCGTGGGATTAGTGACCTCATAAAAGAGACCCCAGAGAGGCCCCTTGCCCCTTCCACCGTGTGAGGACACAGCAAGAAGACAGCTGTCCATGAGCCAGGAGGCAGGTCCTCACCAGGCACCATCTCTGCCCGTGCCTCGATCTTAGACTTCCCAGCCTCCACAACTGGGAGAAATAAATTTCTGTTGTTTATGAGCCACGCAGTCTGTGGCATTTCTGTTATAGCGGCCTGAACAGATTAAGACAATGTTCTTGCACGCTTTTTTGGTGGCCATATTCACTCGTTTCCCTTGGACAGGGTATGTGTATGTTCAGATTTCAAAGATATGGCCAAAGAGTTTTCCCAAGTGGTTGTACCAATTACCACTCTCACAGCAGCACATGAGTATGGAATAGACATTTAGAGATGGAGGACAAATGTCATGTCCTTAGTCCTTTCGGTGTCACGCTGTGAATGGAGTATTTTGGAGAGATGTCAAAGTTTACACAGGACCTCCTTGAGGCCTGGGCAGCCTCCTGGTGCCCCACTGGGTTCCTATCTGTTAAGAAAACGCCACAGAGGCACTGCTTTGTCTTAGGAATCGCCTGTATTAGGGTTTTCCAGAGAAACAGAACCAGTAGGTTATATAACAGAAACAGAGACCGATTGGTCTCTATAAGAGGATATTTGTTATAGGAATTGGCTCATGTGAAGTCCCACTATCTGCTGTCTGCCAGCTGGAGGCCCAGGGAAGCAGGTGGTGTAGTTCAGTCTGACTCTGAAGGCCTGAGACCAGGAGCGCTGATGTCTGGGGGCAGGAGAAGATGGATGTCCCAGCTCAAGCAAAGAGAGCAGTCCACTCTTTCTCTGCCTTTTTGCTCTACTAGGGCCCTCAATGGATTGGATGATACCCACCTGGATCCGGGAGGGCGATCTTCTTTACTCCATCTCCTGATTCAAATGCTAATCTTCTCCAGAGACACCCACAGAGACACACCCAGACATAATATTTTACCAGTTACCTGGGCCTCCCTCAGCCCAGGCAAATTGAGCCATAAAATTAACCATCACCTTGCTGTACTTCAGCCTTTCCTCATCCTCCAGCCACCCAAGCGATGGGGGTGGGGGAAGTGTTCTCCCAATCAATGAGGTCGGGAAAGGGCAACTAACCCGAGAAGGAGACGGCCCGATGGGAGAAAGGAGAGGAAGTGATCCCGAGTTGCCATTTCTCACTGTGGGATCAGGCAAAGCCACGTGGACCCTAACTCAGGGTCCTTGACTCCTTTCAGCTGACATTTTTTGGGCAGCTCCCACATGCCAGGTGCATTTGTTACTTCGTGCGACCATTTCACCAGCCTTGCAAATTTGGCATGATTGGCTATTACCCTGTGTCAGGCACCTCGTTAATGTTCATTATCACCCATCTTCACGACTGCTCCACGTACAAAAGAGAAAAAGGCAAAGCAGAAAGACAAGGAACTCATGCAGGGTCACAGAGCAAGGAAGCACCAACACAGGACCTGCCCCAGCCCGCCCGGCACAGTGGGGAGGCCACATGGTTCCTGGGCCAGCAGAGCCCCTGTGACTGTGAGTTACACGTGTGCACATGTGTGCACATACACACAGACGTGTGCGTGTGAACACTACCTCCTGTGACAGGCATGGCTCTTTCTGAAAGACGAAGCACAAAGGGATGTTTTGTGAATTGCATTACATTATTTATCAGGAGAGGTGACTTTTAAACAAAAGATCTAATAGGAGATATAGGGTGAGGCCATTGGAAAATGTGACCTGTCTTTTCTTGGGTGTGAATCTATAGGTTTTTATCATTGACACTTGCTTAAAGCAGGGGTGCATGGACCCCCTCCCCCTCCCACCTACCCCATCTGCCGCCATCACGTGTACATTGCGGGAAGCTCGGCGTCCTGCCTTGGTCTGCAGTGGCCTGAAGTGGCCTGGTTGGGTAGGAGGCATCCACAGCCTGCAGGATTCGGAGTGGTGCGTGAGGGCCAGGGTCTTGCTTTCTCCACCCCTTACCACCACCCTTGCCAGCTCAGCATCCACAGAGGGGCTGGTCATTTCTGCCAGGTCTGATTATTTCAGAGTCTGTGAGGTAAGCTAGCGCAGTAAAGCTATAGAAAGTGATGCTATGGGACGTCCCCGGTGGCGCATTGATTAAGAATCCACCTGCCAACGCAGGGGACACAGGTTCGAGCCCTGGTCCGGGAAGATTCCCGCATGCCGCGGAGCAACTAAGCCCGTGTGCCACAACTACTGAGGCCTGCGGGCCTAGAGCCCTTGCTCTGCAACAAGAGAAGCCACCGCAATGAGAAGCCCACACACCGCCACAAAGAGTAACCCCCTCTCGCCGCAACTAGAGGAAGCCCGCACGCAGCAACGAAGACCCAACGCAGCCAAAAATAAATACATAAATAAATAAAAATTAAAAAAAAAAAATAAAAGAAAGAAAGTGATGCTTTCCAGGTCCCGAAATAACCGTCCCTCTGCTTGTTCCCTCGGATGGGTAGGAGGAGCAAGTCACCAGCCCTGTGTGGGGCTCAGTCATTCTGTGGGACGTCGACGGCCTCGCAGGGGGCACAGCGGTGCCCTCCCCACCTGTGATCTCTCGTTCATTCCAGGGGAGCAGCTCCGGGGCCAGCTGCACAGCTGTGGGCTGGCCTTTGCTCACTCCTGCAGCCCAGCCTGCTCCTCCCAGAACTTGCCCCTTGAACTACCCAGGCAACAAAGGGTCGCTGGAAGGGGGTCCCTCCCTCACTTCCCAGGGGCAGCAGAGATAGCAGCCGGCAGTCACAGCAGGGCAAGGCCAAGTCCTGGGCAGGGGAGGGCTTTGCTGTGCGTTCCCAGCAGGACCAAGCTCAAGGGTGAGGACTGGAGCCGTGGAGCCAAGAAGGCTTATTCTGAGGGGTAACAGACGGGTGGAAGAGGAAGGTAAGATGCAAGGAGGGAAATTCGTGTTCTTTTAGCAGCTACTATATGCCACGCACTGTATAAGGTCTTCCGCATACCTAATCCTGTTTGGTCTTCACAACAACCCAATGGACCAGATACTATTTATTATCACACCCAGGCCCAGCGGCTTGGGTACACTCGTAAGCGTAGTCACGCAAGTCCCTGGGCTCAGAAGGAGCCCTGCACTCAGTTTAATGCTCTGCTGTCAACACCTGGAAATTCTTCATAACTTTTTAGCAAGGGGTTCCGTGTTTCCGTGTTGCACTGGGCCCTGCAAATTCGGTACCAGTCCTGATTATACTCAATTTACAAACGAGCAAACCAAGGCCCATACATAATCTGCCCAAGGTCACACCTGGGAAGTGGTGGACTTAGTACTTGGACTCAGGGCTGTCCTACTCCCAAGACCATACACTCCAACCCGTCACGGGGTTGTATCCCGGCAGGGTATGTGGTATGTCAGCACGGTGGTTCTCAAAGCCAGGT
This sequence comes from Eschrichtius robustus, assembly GCF_028021215.1. Taxonomy (NCBI): domain Eukaryota; kingdom Metazoa; phylum Chordata; class Mammalia; order Artiodactyla; family Eschrichtiidae; genus Eschrichtius; species Eschrichtius robustus. Next base: position 40,111,511 of record NC_090843.1, read on the forward strand.
CCCTGGATGGGCAACGTCAGTATCACTTGAGGACTTGCTAGAATCAGACCCTCTGGGGGTGGGGCCCAGCAGCCTGTGTTTTAACAAGCCCGCCAGATGATTCTGATGCAACTCAAGTTAGAGATGCTCTGAGCTAAAAGATGGTAGATGACAGACAACGAAGAGAAGAGCCCAGTGAGGGAGGGAGGGTGGGAGGGAGATGGAGAGCGTGTGTGTGTGTGTGGGGGGGTGTGTGTGTGTGTGTGTGTGTGTTTTGGGGGGGTTGGTCTGCAGCTGTAAATAGGTTGGTCACAGTGGGCTCGGTGAGAGGTGATGATTGAACCCAAGTGTGAAGGAGATGGGGCGGTGCTCTCTGGGCTTGTGAGGGGAAGCAAGAGCCAGGAAGAAGCAAGGACCAGCCCCGAGGCCCGAGGGCGGGAATGTGGCTGGTGAGCCTGAGGGACAGTAAGGAGGCCACTGGGGCCCAGACAAGTGCGGCAATGGTGAAGTCACATTCCCTGTGTCACCAAGGCTCTGGATCCCAATCCCCTTTTCTTGCTTATTCCATCCACGTGACAGTTACCTGGGGAGACAGTTTGGGAACATTACCCAAGAAGGACAAATGAGGGTCTGTTTGTCTCGATGGGCGGTCGTACCCTTCAGGGAGAAGGCGTGAGGACCCGCCTGAAAGTGGGCTTCGTGGATAAACTGATCGGGCCTCATTTAGAACTGAGGCCCCTTGGCCAATATCTTCGACGTGGCTTTCTCACTTCCTGGGGGGTAGCTGCTGAGAACAGAGCAGTAGGTCTCAAGGATGCCTTGAGCTCCAATAAATAACACGGGAAGTTCTGGAAATGACTCTGCTGCAGGGACAACAGTTCTGCAGTCTTAAGGGTTTTCTTAAAATTTCAGGGCCGGTTTAAAGCTTAGGGATACAAATGACTTTGGATCAATATGCCATAAGCTATGTAAATTAGCTAATATGAGATTTCTAATTTTGCAATTTTAGAATTTCCCCAACTCCACAGGGCTTCTTCTCCAAGCTTCTAGATTCTGCTGAAAGGGTTCTGGAGAAACCTTTCCTTGGTTCTCCCAGATTTAGCAATAATAGCTGCCTCTTATTCTTATTATTTCTGTTTTGCCCAGCTGCTTTATCAGTTCTCCAATATCTATTTAACAAATTATTTGTATTAAATCTTATCTTTTGATTGAAAAAAAAAAAAAATTTCAGGCCGAACTTGCCACTCAGCATGAAATCCCCAAGAGGAGAGGATTGGCACAGTTGGCCAGCACTGGCTCATCCTCTTCCTCAGAAGTGACCCTGCCCCTGATGACCTTGTGAACTTGTGTCAGGGAAAGACTCTGAGCTCCTTTGTCTCTTTTCCTTTGTCATCTCATTCCTAGTCTCAGCCCTTGTGCAGAATCTGCATTTCACTCCAATGGGGGGTGATGAGAACTTGGACTCCAAGGCAGTAGTGGAAGGAGGGGAGAAGAAGGGAAGAAATATTGAGTGAAAGATGGATAGACTTGGTCAAGGACTGGATGGGGGGCATGGTGGGGAAGGGAAATGGGGGATAACTTCCAATTTGGACACCTGGATAATATTAGCTGATGTTTAATTGAGTGCTGATTCTGTATCGGATAGTATATTAAGTGCATTCTGTGCTTTGTTACATTTAATTCCTCATTATGCCCATTTTATAGATGTGAAAACTGAGCCTCAGCGAGGAAAGCACTCAGGTCACAAAGTTAGTAAGTGGTGGTTTGGGATGGAAACCCAGGCCTGACTGAATCCATGATACCAGTGGTCCCCAAACCTTAGCATGTATTAGAATCACATGGAATGCTTGTTCAACTAGAGATGACTGGGACCTACACCAGAGTTTCTAGTTCAGTAGGTCTGGGGTGAGGCCCGAGAATCTGCATTTCTTTTTTAAAAAAAAATTATTTATTTATTTATTTATTTTTGGCTGTGTTGGGTCATAACTGCTGTGCGCGGGTTTTCTCTAGTTGCGGCGAGCGGGGTCTCCTCTTCGTTGTGGTGCGCAGGCTTCTCATTTTGGTGGCTTCTCGTGTTGTGGAGCACGGGCTCTAGGTGCACGGGCTTCAGTAGTTGTGGCACATGGGCTTCAGTAGTTGTGGCGCACGGGCTTAGTTGCTTCACGGCATGTGGGATCTTCCCAGACCAGGGTTCGAACTCGTGTCCCCTGCATTGGCAGGCGGATTCGTAACCACTGCGCCACCAGGGAAGTCCCAGAATCTGCATTTCTAATGCGTTCCTGAGTGATGCTGATGCGGTTGATCCAAGGACCACATGTTGGGTACCACTGCATCCCAATAACAAGGCCGTGCCTTGGAATCATCTGAGCACTTACACATTCTGATGCCAGCTGGCTCCCCTCTCTGAAAGTCTGACTGAATTGGTCATCAGTGGTGTCCGAATTTTGGCATTTTTTAGAAAGCCCCCTGGGTGTTTCTAACGTACAGCCAGGGTTGAGAACCGCTGCTCTAAACTCTGTCAATAGGGAATACAGGAGAAATAGCGGGTTTCTGGAGGAAAGAATGGTCCCTTTTCACTAATATATAGAAACATAATGACTTCTGCTTTCAAGCTGAAAATCCCCAGCATTATGAGCCAATCTACTCAGGGCCCAGCTAGATGCTAATTGAGTTTCCTCTTTGGGCTGGGTGCTTGTTCTGGGCAGCTTTTCCAACGACCTGAGTGTGGACTGATTGGGACCAGCCGGTTGGTGGGAAATGAAGGATGGAAATCCACTGAGGAGCTGATGACAGGTATCCTTGTAACTGGGCATTTTTCTTACGAATAACATTTGTGGTGATTTCACTTGTTTGCAGCAGCATGTTTTATGACCAAAGCCCTTGCATAATTATGCAACGGAAATGTATTTGAAATTGCTTAAATGGTTATATATAGGTAGGATTTGTTCAAGCATTTGAGGTACTTTTAAGAATTCTGTATTCAGTTGGATTACCTTTGAAATGTGCTTTGGAAATTGGAGTTTGCTATTCCCAGTTCAGTGCTGGGAAAGAGGAGGGTTCTCTGTATAACCTAAAAGCCACAGTGCTTTTTAGAGGGCTGGCATTGTTTCCAAGGATGATTAACTCGTATCTGGTGATTAATTTTTAGGAAATAACTGGGGAGGCTTGTGACTACTGCCTTAAAGTACAAGGAAAGTAAACAAACAAACAAACAATCAAACAAAACAAGGGGACTTCCCTGGTGGCACAGTGGTTAAGAATCCTCCTGCCAATGCAGGGGACACGGGTTCGAGCCCTGGTCCAGGAAGATTCCACATGCCGCGGAACACCTAAGCCCGTGCGCCACAACTACTGAGCCTGTGCTCTAGAGCCCACGAGCCACAACTACTGAGCCCACGAGCCACAACTACTGAAGCCCGTGTGCCTAGAGCCCGTGCTCCACCACAAGAGAAGCCACCGCAATGAGAAGCCCGCGCACCGCAACGAAGCGTAGCCCCCGCTCTCCGTAGCTAGAGAAAAGCCCTCGTGCAGCAACAAATACCCAATGCAGCCAAAAATTAATTATTTAATTAATTCATTTTAAAAAACAAGGGAAGTTGAATGTCTCAGTTCATTGGCTCTCACCAAGATTAAAAAAAAGTAGTGATAATGTTGACTGGGTGGGGGAGGAAGAAGAGAAATTGGAATCAGGGAGTGGTGGAGCCTCAGATCTGGAGCTGCAGAAGGCATCTAGACCAGGGACCCAAGCTCAATGCCTTCAGAAGCCTAAAGGAGTGAGGGACCAGCGTGCACCCCACCTAAAGAGGCAGCTGACTGCTCCATGCATGAATGGGGGCCCAATGCTGCCAAATTGCCTGAGTTTTCAAGACAAGGCAGAGATCAAGATTTTAATATAAACTTTCCCAATTTTTAAAGGCTTGTTTAAATGCAATAAATACTGTGTTGGCCAAATAGGTCTGTGGGCTGTATTCAGACCATATCAATGATCTTGTCCAAACCCCATTATTTCACAGAGGAGGAAATGTGCCCTAGAGGGTTTACTTGGTTATCGATTTAAATAACGGCAGTCAACTCAGAGCTCTTTGCCTTCAAGGCGCTCACAGTCTGGTGAGGAAAAGGCAGGAAACAGGGGTGGGCTCTGATGGAATGGTCCAGGAGGCTGTGAGGACGGAGATGGGGTGGTCTCATCCGGCCTGCGATCAGGAAGCACTTCCCTCTGGAGAGGAAATCTCAGCTGAGTCTTGACGGAAGAATAAGGGTCAGCCACTTGGAACGGTGGTGTTAGAAGAGAGGACAGCTTCAGCCAAGACCTAGGGACATGTATGGTTGGAGAAATGCAGAGGCTGTAAGACTGAACCCAGGTAAGAACCTGAACGGGCAACTGGGAGATTTTGACGTGGCTGAAACTCTAGTCCACACCCAAAGGTGTGCCTTCACTGTGGTGCAGGAAAAAGATGAGTCAAGTGTCTGAGAATCTGAGAGTGGGGCTTAGCCATGCCCGGAGAGGCGGGTGAAAATGTCAGGTGATAAAGTACAGTTTTAGCTTTTACTTTCTTCCTACTTGCTCTGAAACAAGCATTCTAGCACTGCCATCATAACCCTTGAAAGGCTGCCTGATTCTTCCATGGAGATGGCTCATTCTGCTTTTAACAGCTCCTGGTGCTTTGAGTGGATAGATCTTCACATTTCAATAATCAACGTGATTTCCCTTCGGTAGCCTTAGCATTCATTGCAAGAGATGCTTTCTTTTTCAGCCCTGATGCCTTAGAATTTGGAGGAAGGGAAGAAGAAGAGGAAATTCAGATTGTTCTTCTGTGCTATCACATGTTTTACGGGAGTTTCTTTTTTTCTGTTCGTACTGTTACTCTAAGAGGGACCACTAAATTTGGACAAGAATAAAGCTTGCCCTATTTCCTCCCCGGGTCAATTATTGATCGGCTGTCTCTGTGGCATCTCTAAGTTTTAGAGGTCCCACTGTTTTCTTGGCACTGAGAAAGACTTCTGGGATCCAGACTCCATCCCTACCCTCATAAAGCTTACAATCTTGTGGAGACCTGTGTGTGATCAAAGTCATAACAGGGTTAAAAGCAGGGACCTCAAATTGTACATGCAGGGATTGAAGAGTTTGATTCCCTTTATTGTTGGTGAAACTGATTCCATCAGCAAGCATCTTGACTTGCCATACATTTTTTCTTTTAAGCTATAATTTAAAAGTCATCATTTAGGGACTTCCCTGGAGGTCCAGTGGCTAAGACTCTGTGCTCTCAATGCGGGGGGCCTGGGTTCGATCCCTGGTCAGGGAACCAGATCCCGCATGCTGCAACCAAGACCCGGTGCAGCTAAATAAATATTTTTAAAAAGTAAAATAAAAGTGACCATTTAAACCACTTTCAAGTGTACAATTCAGTGTTTTTAGTATCAATATTGTGCAACCATCGCCACTATCTAATTCTAGAACATAGTCATTACCTGCCAAAGAAATCCCCCACTCAAACTGTCACCCCCGTTTCACCTTCTCCCAACCCTTGGCTAACAGTAATCTGCTTTCTGTCTCTATGGATTTTCCTATTCTGGAATTTCATCTATATGGAATCACACACTATGTGGCTTGTTTTGTCTGGCTTCCTTCACTCAGCAGTTTTCAAGTTTCATCCATGTTGTAGCATGAATCAGTACTTATTGCTTTTTATGGCTGAATAATATTCCACTGTATAGATACATCACATTTTGACTATCCATTCATCAGTGATGGACATATGGCTTGTTTCCACATTTTGGCTATTGTGAACAGCACTGCTATGAACATTTGTGTACAAATTTTTGTTTGAACATCTGTTCTCAGTTCTTTGGGGTATATACCAAAGAGTGGAATTGCTGGGACATATGGAAATTCTATGTTTAACTTTTTGAGGAAAAGCCAAATCATTTTCCACAGTTGTTGCATCGTCTTATATTCCCACAAGCAAATTATGAGGGTTCCAATTTCTTCACATTCTCATCAACACTTGTTACTGTTTGCCTTTTTGATTATAGCCATTCTAGTGTGTGTGAAGTGATATCTCACTGTAGTTTTGATTTTCATCTCCCTAATGACTGTTGATGTTGAGCATCTTTTCATGTGCTTATTGGCCATTTGTATATGCTCTTTGGAGAAATAGCTATTCAAGTCCTTTGTCCACTTAAAAATTGGGTTGTTTGTCTTTTTGTTGCTGAGTTGTAAGAGTTATGGATATATTCTAGATACTAGACTTTTATCAGATGTATGATTTACAAGTATTTTCTCCCATTTTAAAAAAAAATTAATTTTATTTATTTTTTACTTTTTGGCCATGAGGCATGCGGGATCTTAGTTGCCTGACCAGGGATGGAACCTGTGCCCCCTGCAGTAGAAGCACAGAGTCCTAACCACTGGACCACCAGGGAAGTCCCAAGTATTTTCTCCCATTTTTTGTGTTGTCTTTTTACTTTCTCAATAATGTCCTTTGATACACGAGTGTAAAATTTTTATTGAAGTATAATTGACTTACAGTATTGTATTATTTTCAGGTATAAAACATAGTGGTTCAGTATTTTTATACATTACAAAATGATCACTATGATAAGTCTAGTTACCATCTGTCACCATACAAAGTTATTGCAATATTATTGACTATATTCCCTATGTTGTACATTACATTGCAGTGCCTTATTTATTTTATAACAGGAATTTTGCACCTCTTAATCTCCCCCATCTATTTTCACTTATCTGCCCAATCCCTTCCCCTCTGGTAACCACCAGTTTGTTCTCTGTATCTTTGAGTATGTTTCTGCTTTATGTTTGTTCATTTTGTTTTTTAGATTCCACACATAAGTGAAATCATATGGTGTCTGTCTTTCTTGAAGTTTTTAATTTTGATGAAGTTTAATTTGTGTTTTCTTTTATTGGCTTGTGCTGTTGGTGTTATATTTAAGAAACTGTTGCCTAATCCAAGGTCACAAAGATTTACATTTATGTTTTCTTCTAAGAGTTCAGTAGTTTTAACTCTTACATTTAGGTCTTGGGTTGATTTTGAATTAATTTTTGTTTATGGTGTGAGATAGGGATCCAACGTCATCCTTTTGCATGTGGATATCCAATTCCCAGCAACATTTGTTGATAAGACTATTCTTTTACCATTGAATGGTCTTGGCATCCTGTCACAAACAATTGATCACACATAGATGTATGGGTTTATTTCTGGATTCTCAATTTTATTCCATTGATCTATATATCTATCCTTATGAGTACCACAATGTTTGGATTACTGTAGCTTCGTAGTAAGTGTTGAAATTGGAAAGTACAAGATCCCCACTTTTGTTCTTCTTTTTCAAGATCGTTTAAGCTATTTGGGGCCCCCTGCAATTTCATATGAATTTAAGGATAAACTTGTCCATTTCTGCAAAGAAAGCAGTTAGATTTTTGATACAGATTGAATTGAAGCTGTGGATCATTTTGGAGAATTTTGCATCTTAACAATATTAAATCTTCCAATCCATGAACACATGACGTCTTTCCATTTATTTGCTTTATTTAATTTTTTCAATTAACTCAAAATCAATCCAAGATATAAACATAAGAGTTAAAACTATTGAACTCTTAGAAGAAAACATAAATCTTTGTGACCTTGGATTAGGCAACAGTTTCTTAAATATAACACCAACAGCACAACATTTTGTAGTTTTCAGAGTACAAGTCTTGCACTTCTTTGGTTAGATTTACTCCTAAATAGTTTATTCTCTTTGATGCTATTGTGAAAGGAATTGTCTTAATTTCATTTTTGGATTGCCCACTGCTGGTATATAGAAATACAAGTGATTTGTGTGTATTGATCCTGCAACGTTGCTGAACTTGTTTATTAGCTTTAATAGTTTGTTTTGTTTTGGTGTGTGTGAATTCTTTAGCGGTTTCCATATGTAAGATCATATCATCTATGAATAGAGATAGTTTTACTTCTGCCTTTCCAACTTGGATCACTTCCCCCCCTGCCTAATTGCCCTGGCGAGGACTTCTAGTACAATGTTGAATAGAAGGGGCAAAAGTGGACTTCCTTGTCTACTTCCTGATCTTAGGGGGAAAGCATCAGTCTAAGTGTGACGTTAGCAGAGAGTTTTTCATAGATGCCTTTATAAAGGTTGAGGAATGTTCCCTTCTACGCCTAGTTTGTTGATTGTATTTATCATGAAAAGGTGTTGGATTTTTTTTTCCCCAAGGGATTTGTCTGTATCTACTATAGGTTTTTTTTTTCTATTAATATGGTACTGGGTGCATGATAAAGATTCAGTAAATATTTATTGAGTTAATGATATAAGTGCCACTGCCCTGACAACAGCAGAGTGGTGTTGCTGCACAGTTTAGCTGTGTTTCTCTGTGTTGCTGGTCTGTTGTCGTTTTTATGGCATCTAAGTTGGATTGCCCCCAGTCATCACCGTCCGCTCTCTCCCAGCGGTCCTTTTGACCTACAACGACATCTTGGAAGTGGCTGTCTAGGGGTTCAGGTAGTTGAACCTCCTCAGGTCAACCAGAACTGACAACTATACAGAAATCCTATGAACTTGGCCTTTGTAACATTTGGGCTAGCTAAACCAGACAACAGATCTTTGCCTTCCAAATGTGCAGGTCTAAAATGTTAATGTCAAATCCTAAGTGCATTGTACGTTAGAAAGCTACAAAGAGTTAATTCCAAGAAGTCATTCCTATTAATCTTGGTGTCTGGATAAAAACTGAATTGGGGACCTCAATTACCTGATCCCGTTCCCCGTAGACTTAGGCGGCAGTAATATTGATGAGGATGGCAATCATTTCTCCCACTTGGAGACCCGATTGCAATCCCATCCTAAGCAATCTGTCCTTCAAGTGCATCTGGAAGTGGGCATTATTTTTCTCTTTTCTTCTATCGTAGAGGGAGTTTTTGGCTCCTGAATCCTTAACCCCTTATGCTCCACGACACAGCCCTACTTGACTGAAGAAGGTAAATAACATCACGTATTAGAATTGTCTTTCACGGTTCAGGAAGCACTTTGATGTTGTCCCGTCTCAACCAATCCTCATCACTGCCCGGTTAGTAGGTATGACCGAGCCCGTTTGTCAGGTGAGGAAACTTGAGGTTTGAAAAGGTTAAGTCACCTACCCGCCTGCATCCTCCAGCTGGTAATGGGCAGAGAGATGGGACTCAGAAACTTCTTGACCTTCTGGCTCCCGTTGTGCTTGTTCTCTACGCTACAGAAGGCTTCATCATACAGGTGCAGATGTTTTCAAAGGACCACAGACAGAAAAGTCCAAGCCTTCTCCTTGGCTCAGTGGTTCATGGGGGTGTGAAGAGCAAAGTCTCAGTGAAAGGCTGTGTGGGAGGACAGAGAAGGGTTTCAAAGTGGGCACCGGAATGGACACATTTAGCGTCGAAAATCAGACCTCTGTATCTTGCAAGCAGCAGTTTGTGTCCTGGACCTCTGTTTATCCATAATTCCCCTAGGCTGACCCTTGTCAACTGTCTCCCTGGTGAATGATTGGTAGCATGTTTTTGATCTGGTCACCTCCCTCGACAGTGAACATGTGGTCAGAGGGCATGAGTTCCTCTGAGCAAGTGTCTAAGCAAAATGAGTCGTGGAAGCAAATCCTCACCCAAAGTAGTTAAGCATTGGTGGCAAAGGCCATACACCTAAGAAAAGAGTAGGAGCCTTTGCTGGGCTGTGTTCCGAGAGCAGGTTTATACTTCCTTTCCTCCTTTGCCTTCTGTCATTGAACAGAGGGCAAGAGGATGTGAATGAATATGATGGAAAGAAAATGATGAAAGCCATTCATTCACTTATTCCTTTGCATTTAATCCTACATTTCTTCACTCAGTAAATGTGTATGAAGCATATCCTGTGTGTTGGGGTCTGTGCTGGGCAATGGGGGTACAGAAGTGAGCAAGGCAGACATGGTCTTTGCCTTCATGGAACTTGGAGTTTAGTAGAGGAAGAAAAACAAAGTTAAATAAACAAATAATTACAAATCAAGGTAAAGTACCAGGAGGAAAATAAACAAGACCCTAGAGAACAAAAGAGGAAGACTTAATTGGATTCGATGATCAGAAAGACATCTCTTTTAGGACATACCATGTAAGTTCTATTTTATTTATTTATTTTTTTAAAATTTGTATTGGAGCATAGTTGATTTACAACGTTGTGTTAGTTTCAGGTGTACAGCAAAGTGAATCAGTTATACATATATCCACTTTTTTTTTTTGGTTCTTTTCCCATATAGGCCATTACAGAGTAGGGTTCCCTGTGCTATGCAGCAGGTCCTTATTAGTCATCTATTTTATACGTAGTAGTGTATATATGTCAATCCCAATCCCCAGTTTATCCCTCCCCGCCTTATCCCTGCGTAACAATACATTTGTTTCTACATCCGTGATTCTATGTCTGTTTTGTAAATTCTATTTTAAATATAAGAAGAAAGCCATCTTGGAGCAGAGGAAGAGGTTAGGAGAAACAGAGTTTTCCACACAAAGCATAAGGCACAGCACTGCAAAGGTCCTGAGGTGGCAAAGAAATTAGTGTCTTCAAGAAAATGAAAGGAACCCAGTGTGGCTAATGAGTGGAGAGCAAGGAGGAGAGTGATAGGAGGTGAGGTCAGAGAGGTAGGTAGGGGACAGATCATGCAAGGTCTTGTTTTTCCTCCCTAGCCTCCTACTCCCCACATCCCAGTGAGCTCTTAGAAAAATGTGTCCAACGGAAATAGGTCAAGGTCAATGGAAATAAGACAAAGGGAAAGTGAGCAGTGGAAAGATTGAATTACTGGCCTCAATTCTTCACTCCTCCATATTCTACATCCATACCCTTGCCATGGCCTCTTGAGTTTGGGCTTCATCTTGTGACTTGCTTTGGCCAATGATATGTGAAGGCAACAAAGGCTGGAAATATGCAGGCACAAATGAATATAACTCCTTACACTTCTGCCTTTTGTTATTAAAAGAACAAGCCTTGGGGAGTCCAAGGAAGATGTGAGACACCTGGAGCAGACCTGGACCCATCTTGAAGCCTGGAGTCAAACCCTGCTAAGCCTAGCTTATGCCATTGAGTTGTTTGTTTTGCCTTTGAGTTTTTGGAGAGGTTTGTTATACAGCATTACTCTGGCAATAGCTGACCAATAAGAGCAGGGTGGTGAGGACTTCTCTGAGGAATGATTGACAGAGACAGGATACTTATCTGGAGAACAGAAGATTAAAAAGAAACTAAGGTCTGTCACATGACAGAAGGATTGTTTATTGCATGTGATCCTAAAGTACATGTAGGAGATCAGTGGGTGGATATACAGGGAGGCGTGTTTAGCTTTACCTGGGGAAGATCTTTTCATCCAGTGAAGTGTCAGGAAAATGGCATGAATTATCTCAGACTAATTTTCATCACAGAGGGCATGGAACGAACAATGTAGTGCCTACTCTGTGCCAAGGACTCTCTTATTTTTTTCTTTTACTGTGAGACAATTTCCACCAAAAAATCTGTGAGGCAAGGATTATTTTAAAGATAAGAGAATTGAGGCTCAGAGAAAGTAAGAAACTTGCAGACATCTATACATAGCCAGTAAATTGCAAGGCAGGATTTGAACCCAGGTCTGCCTGACACTAGACTCCTGCTGTTGGAGAAGCATGTGTCCAGAGATGGTTTCAAGAGGATTCAAGTACTGAATGGGGAGTGGGCCTGGGCCCCCAAACCATTCCTTCTCCAGGATTTGGCAAGTTTCTTCTACTTGGGGGTAGGGGTGAGGTAGGGAGGGGAAAGGAGAAATGCAGCAAGTTTTTCAAAAAGCTCAATTTATTCCATTTAAATGGCTTCTCTTTATTCTGATGTTCTATCTTGTCAACTGTTCTTTTTGAAATCAAATAATGATGTTAGTTTAACAATTTTTCTTAATTTAGCAAAAGAAAAAGTTGTCAACCTTGTCTGTCTCCCCAGATATTTGGGGATGATATAGGCTATGAAATCGAAAAGTCTAGAAGCCACTACCTGGATGACTTCCAATGTCTTTTTCAGCTCTAAACTTTTATAACTTTTAAAAAAACTCTAGGACTTCCCTGGTGGCGCAGTGGTTAAGAATCTGCCTGCCAATGCAAGGGACACGAGTTTGAGCCCTGGTCCAAGAAGATCCCACACGCCATGGAGCAACTAAGCCCGTGCACCACAACTACTGAGCCTGCACTCTAGAGCCCATGAGCCACAACTACTGAGCCCACGTGCCACAGCTACTGAAGCCCACGCGCCTAGAGCCTGTGTTCTGCAACAAGAGAAGCCACTGCAATGAGAAGCCCGTGCACCACAACGAAAAGCCCCCGCTCGCCGCAACTAGAGAAAGCCTGCATGCAGCAACGAAGACCCAACACAGCCAAATAAATAAATAAATTTAAAAAAAACCAAAACTCTAAAGGTCAAGTAACAGGCTCCATGGGCCTCAGGAATCTGCCTTGGCCTGCGGTTGCCTCCAGGCTGAGGGAGGGATGCAGGGTTGGCTGCCTTCTCTGAATTTGAATAAAAGACAGAAGTCTCATAAATCACACACTTCCTTGGAGCAGTCTGCTTTTGTCTCATGTGGGCCCATTTTGCTGATTCAATGGCAATAGGTCACTGTGTCCCATCCGTAATGGTCTGTGTCACAGTGTTATGATGGAGAGGGTTGTCGAGGTGCCCACCGAGGTAAGAGCACCTGTTCGGCAGCTAAGCTGAGCTGTGTTGATGCTGCTGAAACCTCCTGGCAGAAAGCTTACCCTTATCCCTCATCACTCGAGACAAAGCGTTTTCCCTCAGGCTTGGGGTAGGGCTGGGCTTGCTGGGGGCTGCCTTTTAGCTGCAGATGAAGGCAGTTAGTAGGGACTTCTGGGAGGCTGCAATCCTATCCGCTCCTCCTTGGTCTTCTTCTTCTTTTAAAAAATAGCTTTACTGAGATATAATTTACATACCATACAATTCACCCCTTTAAAGTGTATGATTCAATGGTTTTAGTTTATTCATGGATATGTGCAGCTATCACCACAATTTTAGGGCATTTTCATGACCTCACAGAGAAACCCCATACCCTTTAGCCATTACTCCCCCTTCCCCAACCCCTACCCTGCATCCCTCTGCCCTAAACAACCACTAATCTCCTTTCTGTCTCTATAGATTTTCCTAGTCTGGACATTCCATATAAATGGAATCATACAATATGTGGTGTTTTGTGACTGGTTTTTTTCACTTAGCATAATGGCTTCAACGTTCATTCATGTTGTAACATGTGTCAATATTTCATTCATTTTTTTAGATTTTATTTTTAAGAGTCATTTTATGCTTACAGCAAAATTGAGGAAAAAGTACAGTTTCCATATACCTCCTGGTCCCCTCCCCTGCCCCCATAACCTTCCCCACTGTTAAATCTGCCACCGGATTTAACATTTACTGTCAAATGTAAATTCATTTACTACATTCGATGTATTTACTACAGTCGATGAACCTGCATCGACACCTCATTGTCACCCAAACCTAAAGTTGAACATAGGTATTGTAAAGATCCACTCTTGGTGTTGTAAATTTTGTGGATTTTGGCAAATGTATCCACCTTCTCCTTGTATAGAGTCATACGAACAGTTTCACTGCCCTAAAAATCCTCTGTGTTCCACCTGTTCATTCCTCCTTCTTCCCAGCCACTGGCGACCACTGATCTTTTTACTGTCTCCATAGTTTTTTCTTTTCCAGAGTGTCACATACCTGGAATCACATAGTATGTAGCCTTTTCAGATTGTATTCCTTCACTTAGTAACATGTCTTTTCATGGCTTGATAGCTCATTCCTTTTGATGGTTGAATAATATTCCACTGTATGAATGTACCACACTCTATTTATCCATTCAGTTACTGAAGGATATCTTGGTTACCTCCAAGTTTGTGCAATTATGAATAAGACTGCTATACTTCACCCATTTTATGGTTGAATAATATTCCATTATATTTTATAATTTATACTATCATTATCTTGTTTATCCTTTCATTATCTGATGAACATTTGGATTGTTTCCACCTTTTGGCTACTGTGAATAATGCTGCTAGAAACATTCCTATACATGTTTTTGTTTGAACACCTGTTTTCAATTCTTCTGGGTATTTACCTAAGAGTGGAATTGCTGGGTCATGTGGTAATTCTATGTTTAGTCACTTTGAGGAGCTGCCAAGCTATTTTCCAAAGTGGCTGCACCATTTCACACTCGCACCAACAGTGCATGAGGGTTCTGACTTCTCCACATCCTCACCAACACTTGTTATTGTCTGACTTTTTGATTTTAGCCATCCTAGTGGATGTGAAGTGGTATCTCCTAGTGGTTTTGTTTTGCATTTCTGTGATGACTGATGCTGCAGAGCATCTTTCCATGTGCCTATTGGCCATTTGTATTTCTTTCTTGGACAAATGTCTATTCAGATCCTTTGTCTTCTTTAAGTTGGGTTATTTGTCTTTTTATTATTGAGTTGTGAGAGTTCCTTATATTTTCTGGATACAAGCCCCTTATCATATATATGATCTGCAATATTTTCAGCCACCCACGCACTCTGATATAGTGCTTGCCTCCCTCTCCTTGCCCTCCACTGCCACCCAGAAAAGCCGGAAACAGAGAGTGTAAGCAGAGTATTGATTTGTTTTTAAAAGCTCACTCACTTCTTTCAAAATAATTGAAAGCAGAGACTCAAACAGATATTTGTACACCAGTGCTCAGAGCAGCATTATTTGAAGTAGCCAAAAGACAGTAACACAAAAAGTAAATTATTGGAAAGAGATCTGGCTTTGGAGTAAGCCTGCCTGGGTTTGACTCCTGGCTCTGCCATGAGACCTTAGGCAAGTTACCTCCCTCTCTGGGCCTCAGTTTCCTCACCTGTACAATGAGGTGGTAATAATTCCTTCCTGAGAAGGGCCCTGGCTCAACAAGAGAACGAGCTGAGCCATGCCCAGCATCAGGGCAGTGTGCCGAAAGGGGTTCTCAACTTGGAGAGAAAAGACCCAGAGGAAGGTTTCCTCTCAGCCCCATCTCTGCTGCCAGTACGACCTTGGGCAAGCTGGTCTTCTAGATCTCAGTTTCCCTGTCTGTAAAGCGGGGATATTAACACCTGCCCCTATTACACACTGTAAAGTTGTGAGGTTGATAAGAAAGTGTTCAGTAAAAGGAACAATGTTATACAAAATGGAGATTAGAAATTAAAGAAATACTTGGCAGAATGATGAACTGTTAACCCAGAGTGGTGTTGTTAATTAAAAATGATCCTGCATAATATGCAGCCATTAACATGGATAATTATGCAGACTATGTAGAAACAGGAGGCACCATTTATGAGAGGTAGAATGCTTACAAAGTTATATGGACACAAGTATCAGAACTATGCCCAATGATGTATAATATAGAAAAAGACTAGACGGGATCACGGAAAAGATGTAAGTAATTATTGGGCACAGGCCTCGGGAGGATTATGGGCGATTGAAACACATTCCTGGAAAGTCATCGTCATGTTTTTACAGTAAGAATATGATTTAAAAAAAAATAAGTGTGGCGGGGGGTTGTTTGGGGACAGGCTGCACTTGAATTCCGGCCCTCATGCCCACTGGCTTTGTCGGCCACTGGAGACCGAAACCACAGCAAGCGTCGCCCTGCGGAAGCCCTGCCCTGTCTGTCCTGACCCCTGGCCTTCCCTGCCCTTCCACACTCACATCCTCAAATGAGAGACGGACCACAGGCCGCTCAACATATGGGACATAAATGTGCTTCCTTAACATACTTTTTTTTTCAGTCAAAGTAAGAGTCCCCCGTTCTTCTATTCCAATCACCAGGGCAACCACCTCTCACCTGTTTAGCTGTTTCTTCTGAATGTTATCTGCATATCCCTGTGCAAACACTGCTATTTCTCTATTTTATGTTTTAACAATATATTCATTGACTTCCTGCTATTGGGAGAGGGTTTAGCTCACTCAAGCCCAGCCTCCCTCTCCCTCTGTCTCATTTTCCCAACACAATTATATCACTATTTTGGATTATATCACCAATTGTCACTTTAGGAAACACACTACTGTTATCTCCCGACGATGATCCCCACCGATGCTTCCTGAGAAGGGGCAGCTCATGCCACAGCCTCCCCTCATCTCTCCTCCTTCTTCTTCTCCCCCGTTTCGGTCATATGTACTTTTACATCGTCTCCATCCATAGCATTCCCATTGTTTCGTAACTGTAATGAAGCCTTCCATGCTTTGCTTAAAGATTGATTCTAAAACTAATAAACAATGTTTACCTTACTGAGATTTATATACATACACATATGGCTTGTTTCCCAGCCAGTGACATACCTGCTTATGTTTGCTTTCTTGCAGTACTTTTCTTGAATCAGGAATTTCAAATAGCTTTTCTTTTTTTCTAGCACTAGTTGGCTTCATCATATTCTCAATTTCTCCCTAACTTTCCATCCCAACAGGTGTTCTATTGAGTTTTCCCCCTCCCCAAGAATCTACCTTCTAGAGTCTTCTGTGCTCCTGCTTCAATCTGGACAGTAATAATCCAGGAACTTCTTTTCACTGATTTCCTGGGCTCGATCCATACTTTCGAAGATTTGGGTTACATTCTTGAGTTTCTTTCCTTATTTTGCCAGAGCATACCATTAAGTAACATCTTATGCAGAGGTGTATGGTGGGTAAAATTTCTAAATATTTTATGTTTGGAAATGTATTTATTTTGCCTTTAGACTTGATTGATACTTGGGCTGGGCATTGAATCGTAGGTGGTAAATCAAGTTCCCTTAAGACTCTGAAGGCACTGCTCTGTTGCCTGCTATATAGATTTTCCTATTGAAAACCCTGATTCATTCTCATTCTATCACTTTCTAGGGACCTGGCCCTCAGTGGAAGCTTTTAAGGTGCTCTCCTTATCCTGGCTGACCTCTAGCTCAGTGATGTTCCCTGTTTCAGGTGTGGGCCTGCTTCACACACTGTTCTGAGGTCTTGTGTCCTTCATCTCTGAGAAATTTTCCTTTATTATTTCTTTGATAATTTCCTCTCCTCTGTGTTTTCATCCTCTTTTTTCAGAAACTCCTAATGCTTGGATACTTTTTTGATCCTTCCTCCCTGTCTCTCCTCTGTTGGCTTGTATTTTCCATCTCTTTGTCTTGATGTTTTCAAATCACACAAGGATATATAAGCTCGAGAACAATTTGTCTTTTCACTTACAGTCTTATATGAAAATGTATTTCTTGTTATATTGTGTCTATAATAACAGAGTGACAGACATTTCAAACAAGAAATGTTCACTTAAGACTTTTAGGATAACCATAAAACATAAATCAAAACTGCCTTCAGTGAGCGAGGCTCTGAAAACTTCCCTACAAAAATGAGAGTGAGGGCTTTTAGTGGCCTAAAATGAAGGCTGCAGTAACTAGGTGAGGCAGGAGCCAGGGAGGAAGAAGAAAACTGAGGTCTTGGCAAGTGCTTCAGGTGCTACTTCTGGTCCCCATGCTCTTGGGGCATGCTGCCCCCTGCTCCCCACCCATGCCAAGAAGTGGGTAGGGTCAGCCAATCGGGCAGAGGAACTGAAAGGGTCAAATCTCAAGTCTGTGATGGGATCGTCCCTGAGCAAGGCAGCTGGACTGGGAAGGGCGGGGGGGGCCTCCCTGCCAAGGATAGAAGCTAATCAAGGCATTAGGCAGGGGGAAGCAGGATCCAGGCAGACAAACGGAGAATCAGAGAAGGGCCCAGAGTGAGGTTTGAGTGGATGTCGAGGTCAGTTAATACACTGACAGAGGGTCTGAATGCTAACCAGCATCCAAGGTCGTGTGGGTCAAGGGAAGCAGCATTCATCTGGCTTATGAGGCTGAGCAGGCTCTTCCCCAACCTAAACCCATTACCTCCATGATGCAGGGTCTTCCTCTGAAGGAGATGAAGCCACAGAATAAAAACATATAACAGAGGTTCAAGGGCCTGATGTTCTTGGACCCTGAGTACATGACTGGTCCTCCTTAAGCCTGTGTTCGTCCTTTGTGTGCTGTGATGTTGCCCAGAGCTTTGTATTAAGCACCCCCTCAACCCCACCCCATCGTCAGTTGGCTTCACTGTGAGGGGAAGGAAGAGACACATGCACACAGACACACACAGACACACACACAGCACCACCACCACCCCAGCTGGTTCTTTATTTATGCACAAATATGCTGTGCATGAGGAAAGAACACTCTGCCCAACACTGTGGTACACTGAGCTGGGGCTGGAGCTGCAGCACTGAGTCAGATGCCCTTCCTGCTTCCGTGTCCCATGGGGAAGCAGACATGTGAACAGAAGAGGGCTGGCGATTCCTTCATGGGTCAGCTGCCTCCAAATGAGATGCTTGGCAGGAGAGGAGGCCTGCAACCTGTTGTCCCTCTGTTCATTGTTTATTTGCTGAAAGAATACTTTAGATAATTAGTCATTCATGCAAATGTTTACTTACTCAACAAATCTCTATTGGATTCCAATAATGATAATAATTAACGCTCATTGAGTGCTTGCTCTGTGTCAGGCACAGTGCTAAGCTCTTTGAACTCCATTGTGCACCAGATGTTAGGAGGACAGAGATAAAGATGCAGTAACTGCCTTCAAGTTGTTGAGAGGCCAGTAATGAACACTGCAACCATTTCATGTAACCTTCACAACAACATCCTGTGAAGTACTGTTCCTGAGAGGTAGTATAGTATAACAGAGTCCCTTTTATATCAGGGACCTGGGTTTGAAACCTGTTTATACTACTTTTTGGCTGTGTAGCCTTGGGCAATTTACTTAAACTGTTTAAGCCTCAGTATTCCCATCTATATAATGGGCATGGAATTCATAACAGCTATGTCTTATGGAGTTGTGAGGGTTAAAGGAGATAATGCATTTAAAGTGCTACTGCATTACTTGGCACATAGTGAGTTATTATTAAGCCTAGGGTATTACGGGATCCCAGGAATTAACTTAGCATAATGTTAAATTAAGGCAGCTCAAAGGCATTTTTTACCCACAGGATGAGTAGGAGTTAGACAAAGAGGGAAGTGGAATTAGTCTAAATGGTTTCTATTATTCTGGTTGGAAGCCCAGCATTGCCCTCCTGCTCCCTAACAGTATTTCTGTGGAGCCACACAGACCTCTTAAGTTCCAACTTCTTCCACCATAACTTACAGTGCGTAATTGCGGTAGGCCTTGGAGAAGTCTCTTCTTGCTTCTGGGCTTCAGATTCTTCATCTTTACAGAGAAAATGCTCTAACAATCCCACTTAGGAATCTATCCTTAAGTATGTTCACTACGGCATTACTGATAATAGCAAAAACTTGTAAGCCATATAAATATATAGCAATGGGGAAATAGTTTAATAAATTATGATGCATTCATATACAGAAGACAATATAGCTGCTACAAAGATAGATGTAACTCCATATGAGTTGATATAGAGAAATGTACTCTAGTGAGCCATAATTTATATGCAATAAATGCATTAATTTGGGGGAATGCAATACAGCTCTATGCATTTTGGCAAAGGTATTCACTTGTCACCATCCCTCCCATCAAGAAAAAACATTTCCATCACTTAAAAAATTTCCCTCACGCCACTTTTCCATCGATCCCTCCTCATCCACGCAGAAGCAACCACTATTCTGATTTATAACACCATAGATCCATTTTGTCTCTCCTTAAACTTCATATTTTTGGAATTATAGTTTTTAAAATATTCAGTTATGTTGTTTCAAGTAACAGTAGTTTCCTTGTTGTTGCTATTGTACATTGAGTGCTTGTGTTCCCCCCAAATTCATATGTTGAAGCTCTAAACCTCAGTGTGGCTGTATTTGGAGATGGAGCCTTTAAGGAAATAATTAGGTTGTGAGGTCGTAAGGGTGGGGCCTTGATCCAATAGGATTAGTGGCCTTATAAGAAGAGACACAAGGCAAAGGTCATGTGAACACACAGCAACATGGTGGCCACCTCCTAGCCAAAAGAAGAGGCCTCACAAACCTACTTGGCCAGCACCTTGGTCTTGGACTTCCCAGGCTCCAGAACTGTGAGAAATAAATGTCTGTTGTTTAAGAAGTTACCCAGTCTGTGGTATTTTGTTAAGTTACCCAGCCTGGGCAGACTTGCTGAGTAGCATTCTGCTGTTTATTTCTCTACCACAGTTTGTTTATTCCCTATAAATGGACATTTGGGTTGTTCCAGTTTTTGGCCATTATGTGCAAATTTGTGTGACCAGCTTGAATCTCTGTATTATATGATAAATGTATGTTTAACTTTATTAAAAAGCACCAAACAGTTGTCCAAAGTGGTAGTACCATTTCATATTCCAACCAGAAATAAATGAGAGTTCCAGTTGCTCCATAACCTTGCCAGCACTGGGTATTTTCAGTGTTTTAAATTTTATCCATTTAAGTGTGTGTAAAGGTCTATCTCATTGTGGGGTTTTTAATAAATTTATTTATTTATTTATTTTTGGCTGCTTTGGGTCTTCGTTGCTGCATACGGGCTTTCTCTAGTTGCAGTGAGCAGGGGCTACTCTTAGTGGCGGTGCGCGGGCTTCTCATTGCGGTGACTTCTTTTGCTGCAGAGCACAGGCTCTAGGTACACGGGCTTCAGTAGTTGTGGCACTTGGGCTCAGTGGTTGTGGCTCATGGGCTCTAGAGCACAGGCTCAGTAGTTGTGACGCACAGGCTTATTTGCTCCACGGCATGTGGGATCTTCCCAGGCCAGGGCTCAAACCCGTGTCCCCTGCATTGGCAGGTGGATTCTTAACCACTGTGCCACCATGGAAGCCCCTCATTGTGGTTTTAATTTGTATGTTCCTGATGACAAATGATGTGGGGCACCTTTTCACATGATTATTGGATATTCAGATATCTAGTTTTTGAAATACTTTCTTAAGTCTTTTGTTCTTTTTTATTGCATTGTCTTTTATTTTTAATTTGTAGGAGTTTTTATATATTTTGAATATGAGTCCTTTGTCAGCTATATGTATTGCAAGTATTTTCTTCTAGTCTGTGGCTGTCTATCCACTTTCTTAATTTTATATTCTGAAGAACAGGAGTTTTTAATTTTGATGAAGTACAATTTATTTATGTTTCTTTTATGGTTAGTGCCTTTTGTGTCTCAAGAAGTTTTTGCTTACCCCAAGGTCATAAAGATATTTCCTGTTTTAGAAGCTTTTTCAAGAAGCTTCATTGTTTTAGCTTTCACATTTAGGCCTCTAATCCATTTGAGTTAGTTTTTGTGTATAGTGTAAGGTATGAACCGATGGTCATTATTTTCCATGTGGATATCCAGTTGTTCCAGAACTACATGTTGAAAAGATTATCTTTTCCCCATTAAATTACCTTTGAAACTTTGTCAAAATTCAACTGAACCATATGTGTATTGACCTATTTCTAGACTCTCTATTCTGTTGCCATTGATCCTTATGTCAATAACATAGAACGTCTTAAAAGCAGGTAATATAAGTCTTCCAACTTCATTGTTTTTCAGAATTGTTTGATTCTTCTAGGTCACTTGAATTTCCATATAAACTTTAAAATAAGCATGTTGATTTCTACCAAAAAAAAACAAAACAGCTGAGGTTCTGATTAGAATCTATAGGTCAATGCATTGAATCTGTAGATCAATCTGCAGAACTGATATCTTAACAATATTGAGTCTTCCAATCAATGGACATTGTAAACCTTTAAAATTCCTCTCAGGAATTTTATGTAGTTTTCAGTGTACATGTCTTAGTCTTATTTTGTTAAAATTTTCCCTAAGTATTTAACATTTTTTGGTATTTTTGTAAAAGTTCTTTTAAAATTTTATTTTTCAATTATTCATTGTTAATATATAGAAATGCAATTGATTTTTTTACATTGTCTTTTTATTATGCAAATCCTCCCATTAGTTATAGTAGTGGTTTTATAGATTCCTTTGAATTTTCCATGCATTAAATCATGTTATCTGCAAGTAGTTTTATCCTTCAATATCTATTTTTATATATTTTATTTCTTTTTCTTGCCTTGTTACATTGGTTAAGATCCCTGAATCTATGTTGAAGAGTTGTGGTAAGAATCTTTGTGTTATGAATTTTAGGGGAAGGTGTTCAGTCTTTCACCACTAGGTATGATGTTAGCTGTAGATTTTCATAGATATTTTTTATTAGATTGAGCAAGTTTCATGTTATCCCTTGTTTGCTGAGAGTTTTCTTTCTCTTTTTAAAAAAATCATGAATCAGTTTGATTTTGTTATATGCTTTTCTTGAATCTATTGAAATGTTCAGATGGTTGTTCTCCTCTATTCTATTAATATTGTGAATTACATTGATTGGTTTTTGCATATGAAACTAGCCTTGCATTCCTGTGATAAACCACATTTAGTCATGACGTATTGTTTTTTATGAATTGGCAGATTTAATATGCTAATATTTTGTTTAGGATGTTAATGTCTATATTCATAAGTGATTTGGGCTTGAAATTTTCTTTTCTTATAATGCCTTATGTCAGATTTTTTATTTTTTGCCATTCAATTGGTGTCTTTATTCATACATGTTGATTTTTCCCATGGAGAAACTGTTGAAGGGAGAGGAGGGGAGGGCTGGGTGGGGAGCCATGGCTTGTTTTTCCTCCATCCAATGGAAGAAGTGAGAGAAAAATATGGAACAGTTTAAGAATCTGTGTATCATCCTTGTGCAGGAGCCATACTGGTCTGCTCCGTATCATTCCAATTTTAGTATTTGTGCTGCCAAAACGAGCACCCTTTGTCAGATTTTGATATTAGGGTTATGTTATGCTGGTTTGGAATTGTTTATTCTTCCTTTGTTCTCTGAAAACATTTGTATAAAATTGGAATTTTCTTTTTAAATTTTTTAATAAAATTCACCAGTTAAGCCACATAGGCCTGGAGTTTTCTTTGTGGGAAGGTTTTAAATTACAAATTCAATTTCTTTAACAGATATTGGGTGATCCAGATTTTTCACTTCTTCTTGGTTCAGTCTTAGAAAGTTTTGTTTTTCAAAGAATTTTTTGATTTCCTGTAAGTCATTGAACTTACTGCTGTAAACTAGAGTCAAAATGGATTCTTCACTTTAAAATATTAATTTTTTAATAGATCTTTATTGGAATATAATTGCTTCACAATACTGTGTTAGTTTCTGTTGCACAACAAAGTGAATCAGCCATATGCATACACATGTCCCCATATCCCCTCCCTCTTGAGCCTCCCTCCCACCCTCCCTAACCCACCCCTCTGGTCACCACAAAGCACCGAGCTGATCTCCCTGTGCTATGCTGCTGCTTCTCACTAGCTAACTATTTTACATTTGGTAGTGTATATATGCCAATGCTACTCTCACTTTGCCCCAGCTTCCCCCTCCCACCCTGTGTCCTCAAGTCCATTCTCTATGTCTACATCTTTATTCCTGCCCTGCAACTAGGTTCATCAGTACCCTTTTTTTTTTTTTTAGATTCCATATATATATACGTTAGAATATGGTATTTGTTTTTCTCTTTCTGACTTACTTCACTCTGTATGACTGACTCTAGGTGCATCCACCTCACTACAAATAACTCAATTTCGTTTCTTTTTATGGCTGAGTAATATTCCATTGTATATATGGGCCACATCTTCTTTATCCATTCATCTGTCGATGGACATTTAAGTTGGTTCCTTGTCCTGGCTATCGTAAATAGTGCTGCAGTGAACATTGTGGTACATGTCTCTTTTTGGTTTTCTCAGGGTATATGCCCAGTAGTGGGATCGCTGGGTCATATGGTAGTTCTATTTTTAGTTTTTTTAAGGAACCTCCATACTGTTTTCCATAGTGGTTGTATCAATTTACATTCCCACCAACAGTGCAGGAGAGTTCCCTTTTCACCACACCCTTTCCAGCATTTATTGTTTCTAGATTTTTTGATAATGGACATTCTGACTGGCGTGAGTTGATACCTCATTGTAATTTTGATTTGCATTTCTCTAATAATTAGTGATGTTGCACATCTTTTCATGCGCCTCTTGGCCATCTGTATGTCTTCCTTGGTGAAATGTCTATTTAGATCTTCTGCCCATTTTTTAACTGGTTTGTTTGTTTTTTTGATATTGAGCTCCATGAGCTGCTTGTATGTTTTGGAGATTAATCCTTTGTCTATTGTTTCATTTGCAAATATTTTCTCCCATTCTGAGGGTTGTCTTCTTGTCTTGTTTATGGTTTCCTTTGCTGTGCAAAAGCTTTTACGTTTAATTAAATCCCATTTGTTTATTTTTGTTTTTATTTCCGTTACTCTAGGAGGTGGGTCAAAAAAAGATCTTGCTGTGGTTTATGTTAATTTTATGTGAACTTTACCTCAATAAAAATAAATGAATAAAAATATATTGTGGATTTTCTAGTTCCAGCCATGACTCAGTAGCTGTGATCAGCCTTAACTTCTCCTTATAAATAACTATAAAAGCAAACAAAAGATATGAATCAAGTGATTTCGGGCCTTGGGCAATTGCTGAGCTGCTACCCTGAGAGAAGGGTAGCACAAGAGGCAAACCCCATATTCATCCCAGCTTTCTTGCAGGGAAGGTGGTTTCCAAGTTTCAGAGGGTTAGGTGGAGCCCAAGCATAGAACAGCAGTTGCACTGGGTAGAAAAGCAGGGGCCTCGTGGAGGAAACTGACCAGAGTTCAGAGCTGTTAAGGTGGTGGGAACTCACAGGGTATGGAGTGGAGAAAACTGCAGAAAGAGACCCCAGAAATCTGCAAAGGGGTTCCCTTCAGGGACCTAGACAACTGCTAAGCTGCCTATGCCCGGGGTGATAGTTCACAAGGTCTGGTAGAAAATAGCTGCTGAGGGGCTGAGAGTTAAACAGAGATTTCAGAGACTTCAGGATACTGGGGCAACCCAGTATTGGAGTTCCAACCCAGCCAGAGTGGAGAAACACAGGGCATTCAATGGAGATCCCAGGAAGACTGTGTTTTAGGGATAAGGACCATGCCCCAGGAGTAAGCACCATGCTGTAGGATTAAGGGCAAAACCAAAATAGACCCACCTTAGCAAAGACTCAAACCAAGCTTCAACAAGGCCAAGGTGACCCATCAAAAATTTAACTGTCTGACAGAATAAAATTCAAAAAACTTTTAATAAAAGTCAAAAGACTTTTAAAAACCCAGTCTCCATGCTACATCAATCATAATACCAAGAATGTAATGAAAAATTACTACCCATTTTTCTTTTTCTTATTTATTTATTTATTTATGGCTGCATTGGGTCTTCGTTGCTGCGTGCAGGCTTTCTCTAGTTGAGGAGAGCAGGGGCTACTCTTTGTTGCCATGTGCGGACTTCTCATTGCAGTAGCTTCTCTTGTTGAGGAGCACGGGCTCTAAGCGCGTGGGCTTCAGTAGTTGTGGCACATGGGCTCAGTAGTCGTGGCTTGCAGGCTCCAGAGCGCAGGCTCAGTAGTTGTGGTATATGGGCTTAGTTGCTCCACGGCATGTGGGATCTTCCCGGACCAGGCATCGAACCTGTGTCCCCTGCACTGGCAGGTGGATTCTTAACCACTGCGCCACCAGGGAAGTCCACTACCCATTTTTCTATTCCTATAAATCTTCTTGACCTTTGTTCTGAGATATGATTAAGTTACTCAGACACAGTTTGATTCTTTTAGGTTTGTTTTTAAGCTTCGTCAGGTGTACCAAAGCAGCATTTATTCTCGGGCTAATCTTGTCCAGCTTTTTCTGATGCAAAACTTTTCTGAGGACACCAACTGAATATTCCATCTAAATTATGTGAATAGTGCTCCTATGATCATGTATGTACATGTATTTGTTTTAGTACCTCTTTGCAATTCTTTTGGGTATATACTGGAAGTGGAATTGCTGGGTCATACGGTAAATCTAATGTTTAACTTTTTTGAGGAACTGCCAAATTATTTTCTACAGTGGCTGCACCATTTTACATTCCCATCAGCAATATACAAGTGGTCCAATTTCTCCACATCCTTGCCAACACTTGTTATTTTCCATTAAAAAAAAATTATAGCCATCCTAGTGGGGGTGAAGTTGTATCTCATTGTGATTTTGATTTGCATTTCTCTAATGACCAATGACATTGGGCATCTTTTCATGTGCTTATTGGATATTCTTTTAGGAAATGTCTATTCAAATCCTTTGCTCAATTTTAAATTATGATTTATTTTAGTGAAAATAATCAGTATGATACTATGATCCCAATTCGGTAAAATAGCAAACATTGTGTGTGTGTATGTGTGTGTGTGTGTGTGTGTATGCAAATACATACTAGAGCATAATGGTTAGATGCACAAACTTTTTAACACTGTCTGGTTGTATCCTACTTCTGCCTTTTACCACTTGTATAACCATAGGCAAGTTACCTAATCTCTCTGTGTGTTGGTTTCCTTATCTCTGAAACGGGGATAATTACCTCTTAGTGCTGATGTCAGGATGAAATGAGAATGCATGTAAAGGGCTTAGAACAGTGCTCATATAATAATAATAATAAATAATGCTTATATAATAATAATAGCATCGACAATGATATACAGATATATGTTGGTATATGCATAGAAAAAGGTCTGTTAGGAAAGACAGTCAATTGCTAACAGGGATTTCTGTTGGAGAATAGGATTGGCAGGGGACAGGGCACATTCTCTTTTTAATTCATGTAGTTTTGTACTGTTTGAATTTGTTAAAACAAGTATATAAAAGAAAAATTTAAAGCTCAGTGATGTAAAAATAAAGGAAATTTCTGCTTTAACATTGAACTTTAACCTTAGCCCTCAATCCAGGCTCTTCACAATTGCCGGATGGCCTTATTTTTCTTATGGCTTTTCAGAGGCTGCAGTTTGCAGTAGCTTTCCAAGAAAGGACGGTGGGGTGGCCCCTGTGTGGCCATCCACAGCGTTCCCTCTCCACTCCCCATCTCTGTTCTCCAGCTACTCAGAACTTCCTCTAGTTCACGCATGTCTTGCTTTCTCAGGCTTAAGAGACTTTTCACTTTGTTCCCTCTGCCAGGAAATACTGCTTCAGACTCCACCCCTACGTGCCTATTATCCTCCTGAACTTGCTTGCTGTGGAAAGCCTTACTTTGTCCTTCTTCCAAGCTGTGTTTTGTGTCCTTCCCTTCCCTCTGCTTGTCTAGTGCTCTGTGGGATGCTGAGTTTACCTCTCGTCACACCATATTGGGAATGATGTGTCTATATCCTCTGAGAGTGAACAGGTAGAACAGGAGCCATGTTTATTTCCACCATGGCTTTGTGATTTTATCCCCAAAGGCTAGCACATGGCCAGAAACATGGGAAGTGCCCATAACTTTTGTTAAACAACAGAATGAAAGAAGGAGAAAACCAAGCTGCAGCCCTCATCTGTGTATCCTGGCTTACTTAGTATATGATGCCACGCCTCATAAACATAGAGCTTTAAGGATCTAAAGAAAATCCTCTGGAGGAAATTTCCCCAAATGGAAAGCTAAGTAGACTGAAGACCCTTGGCCCTTCACACAATAGAGCTGCCTGCAGATTCAAAAAAAGCTGATGGCTATCTCCCATCCAATTCTCCTGGATATTATTGAAAGATCATTTCTTTCTTTGAAATAAAGCAAGATGGGTTTTGTCCTAAGCCTGTGAGTTTCAAAACAGCCACCCCCTCAAGTTCCAGTGGTGGTGCAGCTGTTCCAAAAATGAAAATAATTAGAAAAATATTTGTAGCTCCCTGAGAAACAAATAGCTCAAAGTTTCTCAAATTTCCCTACAAAAAAATTCAGAGGTACTGAGTGTCCAGTACGTGTTTCTTGCACAGGGACATCGTAGAGTCGAGAGGCTAACGCTGAGTTAGGTTTCCAAGCATCCTTCAGAACAATGGTGTGCAAATGAAGGGTCACATGACTGCATCACCAGAACAGCTGAGTTCCCATGAGGCACCACTCAGGAAGGCACCCGGCCAGGAGCGTACATCCTGCCATGAGCCAATGTCCGGATCGCAGTATTGCTAAACTTGAAAAATTCATCGCGGGTAATTATTGTTAGTATTGGTGTGAGTTATTGTAACCTATTCTCTTTGGCTTGTGTATTTGATGGTTGTGTGTTTAGGTTGTTGTTACAGTGATGCTGGGGTTGAGTGTGTATTTTACTTGATCTTTTAAATTTCTCATGGAATTTATGAGATTTTTAGTGATAATAAACATGGCTTGTTATTCTGTGTGAACAGGTAATAGAGTTATAGATGCAGGGATGAATAGGATATAGGAGAGATCACCTATATAGGATATAGGTGAGGCACCAATCATAGCTAACTGGAAGGGATGCTTAATGTGGCCTGTCCCACAGGGTCCAGAGAGGCCACTTGCCCCTCAATCTCAGCTGCCCTGCGGCTCACAACAGATGAGAAGAACCTCTTTCCTGAGCATGTTCATCACTTAACAGACTTCCAGTGGCTGGGAAGCTGGCGCTGTTGCCTGGCATCCCATGATGTCCCAGCTCTTAGCTGAGGTTGAAACTGATCTCTCTTAAGATTTCTGGAGCAGCCAAGGATGTGGATCTGGCCTTCACAGAGGGTTTTGTAACCAGGGTGGAAGTAGCCGTAGTCAGAGTTACATTTCTGCTTCTTAATATCCAAGACAGACCTGGGAATCAGTGCCAGTACTATTAATATTAATCACCACCACCGTCATCATAGCTAACATTTGAGTGTTTATTATGTGCCAGGCACTCTGTGAAATACTTGAGATGGAACATTTTATTTGATCTTCCCAAGAATCCTATGGGTTTTACCCTCATTTTACAAATGAGGGACCTGGGGCTGAGAAGCTAAGTAACTTGCTCAAGGTCACCTAAGTTGTTAGTGGAGGAGGTAAGATACAAACACAGGCAGGTTTGGGGGCAGTGGTGGTGGACCCACCCTATGGTCACCTCCAATGAGTCATGTCCTTGCATTATCCTGTCCCCCTGAGTTTGGGCAGAACCTGTGACTTGCTTCTAATGCATAGAAAATGCAAGGGTGATGGATGTCACTCCCAAGGTTATGCTATTTATTCAATAATATATGACTCGGGCTTCCCTGGTGGCGCAGTGGTTAAGAATCTGCCTACCAATGCAGGGGACACGGGTTCAAGCCCTGGTCCAGGAAGATCCCACATGCCGTGGAGCAACTAAGCCCGTGCGCCACATCTACTGAGCCTGCGCTCTAGAGCCTGTGAGCCACAACTACTGAGCCCCTGTGCCACAACTACTGAAGCCCACGTGCCTAGAGCCCATGCTCCGCAACAAGAGAAGCCACCACAATGAGAAGCCCACGCACCACAACGAAGAGTAGCCCCTGCACGCCACAACTAGAGAAAGCCCGCATGCAGCAACAAAGACCCAACACAGCCAAAAATAAATAAAATAAATAAATTAAAAAAAAATAATATATGACTCCATCTTAGCCAACTGGAGCAAGATTCTCCTGATGGCCTCACAGAACAAGCATGCTGCTGTGAAGTGCCTGTGGAGAGGACCACGTGGCAGAGAACTTTGGGTGGCCTCTGGGACTTCAGGGCAAACTCCAGTCGACAGCCAGTAAGAGGCTGGGGCCCTCGCTCATACAGCTACAAGGAAATGAATTCTGCCAACAACCTGCATGAGTTGGGGAGCAAATTATTTCCTAGTTGAGCCTCCAGATGAGAACGTGGCTTGGTATGGACACCTTGATTGCAGCCTTGTGAGACCCTGGGCAGACTCAGGTAAGCCATGCCTGACTCCTGACCCACAGGCACTGTGAGATAATAGTGTGTATTATTTTAAGGCATTAAGTTCGTGATGATTTGTCACATGGCACAGAAAACTCATCCGCAGCCCATGCACTTAACCAGCCCACCCACATTTGCAGCAGGTCCCTAGGCTCTGGTGTATGGATCCCCCTGCAGAGTTGCTTTCCAGGGAGTTCCTGCCTAAGTTCTTGGAAAAGGGCCAAAGCAAGGGAATCCTGAGCTTCTTTCTGACAGAAGGCTGAGCAGTGGGAGACCCAGAAACAATGACCTCCTTATCTGAAAGAAGGGTCAGCAAGAAGCACAAGGAGCCCTCTGGCCTTCTGACATTTCTAGCAAAGTGGAGACTTTGGGTAGGGATTGAGGCAGAGCATCCAAGGATTGGTCCTAGCAGAAATGTGCTCTTGTGACATTGTACAGTGGGAAGCAGTCTGAGATTTGAACCTAGATGTATCTAATGATGGTGTTTAGTTCAGTCAGTACTGGGCTTCCAGGCACATTTCACCTTTACTTTCAGTACTGGAATTTCAAGTATGGCCCACAGGCCACATGCACTTGGAGTGGTGCCACATCTGCTAGACACTTTCAGTTTCTCTGCTCCAGCGGGCATGGCCCTAAAAAGTCAATACTGCAGGACAGGGCTGCCTGCATAATTCTTCCAAAGATAAAGTACAACCCTCTGTATGGGGACTAATCAAACTGGAAGTTTCCTCTTCCTGCTTGACCAGTGTGTGCCCAGCCAGGCCTGTGCAGACCCGCCTTAACACGCGCTGCTGTGTGAGGATGGAACAGGGCGTCTCCAGGCTCCAACCCGACTAATGGGGACACTGGACCCTTTCCCTGGTCCCCACGGGAACTGAGGGCCATGCAAGAGCTGCCCAAGGCAGGTCTGCCCTCGGGCTGAGCTGGCTCCATCCTGGTAGCCATGGGGTCACCTTTACTGATCATACTTTCCAGAGAAGGGGAAGGAACAGCCATGGCCTGAGCGCAGAGATGCAGGCTTGGGCTGGTGTCTGGGAGTCGGCCTGCCCAGCCTGGGGGTGGCCATGGGGATTCTCTGCAAGCTGCCTCATGAAGTAAGAACAGCTCTGATTCATCTCTTTGTAGGAGCCACAGGACATTTGGGCCCTGCTTCTACGTGCACATTGAAGGGACAAAACACTTGCCTGTTCAAAAATGTCCCTTGTGTAGGGGACACCTGGACAGGGCCGTCCCCCTGCTGTGCCCTGTCCAGTCTATCTGCATTCCTGAGGCGGGACTTCCTGCAGGTGAGGCTCTAGCTTTTGAGAGAAGTGGAAGAGGACTTTCTCCCCAGGACTGGGTAGGGGGCCAGAGAGCAGAGCGTGGGGGGCAGGGCGGGGGCGGGGAGCATCCCCCCTCAGGCTTCCCTCAGAGATGGGAGGATTCCCACACCACTGTTCACACATGACCCCTCAGAGGCCAGACCCAAGCTGGAGCTGTGGGCTGGGTTCCTGGGCCCTCCTGGGAAGGTCAATCAGAACAGAATACATGCAAGTGAAATAGAGGCAGGCATCAACTTTGGCCAAAATTAATAAGGCTATTTAGGAAGACACAGGAGGCTGAAAACAAAAGGTATGTGCAGATGCGCAAAAGTCCGGTGTATCACTCACGTCCCCATGTGTGAAAAACACTTGAGAAAGACTGTGACAAAGCAACACATGAATCCACGAGAGACCTCGGGAAGGACAAAGACGAAGTGACCCCCGAATCTTGCCAGTTTTAACAACAAAGGTGCAATCTCGCTCCCGCTGCCGGTCCCTTCTGAGCGCTGAGGCTCACTTCCGCATTCTCTTCAGTGTGGACCTGTTTGGCATCTAGGTCCATCTGTGTGCTTTTACTGCTTTCATTTTATGGTTTTTTTTTTTTTTTTTTTACGTTGCTGTTTCCTCTTTTTCTGTTCCCTGACCAACTGGTTGGGTCAAGTTCCCATTGATTCTGTTTCCCACTTGCTCAGCTAAGGAATTCTCCCTGCCCTCTCCTAAATGCAGCTAAATATGGGGGCCCACCCTTCCCTTTCATTCCTAAAAGGACACATGTTTCTCTCCTATTATTTGAAAATAACAAGCCAACTAAGGATGATAGGACAGAAATATAGAAAGTGTGGGTCCCCAGTGACTGGGGAGCTTCATTGTTAACCCAAAACAGTCTATTTTGGGGCTTATTTTACAAGAGAGAGGAACAGCTTCCCTTTCTGCCTCTGGTATTGGGATTTTCTGTTACATGCAGCAGTGATAGATTATACTGTTCTCTCTGTCCCTGGGGGAGAATTACATAGTCCCACTTTACTGAGGACAGGCTGGCCATATGACTGGTTTTGGCCACTGAAAACCTAGCAGAAGAGACCTCTGCCACTTCAAGAGAAGCTTTGAGAGCCACTGTGTTATTCCACCATTTTCTCTTTTCTGTTGCCATGAGCCCAGCAACGCCCTGCATAGGAGATGCTCTAACAGTCCAGGTCGCAAGGTGAAGGGCACAGGGAACAGAGCTGTAGCCACCTCACCATGGACCACTTGTGTGAGCAGACACTGAATCTTGCAAACCCCTGAGATTTTGAAGTTATTTCTGAACACATAACCCAGTCTATTCAGACTGATATAATCGTCAAACGTAATCCTAGCTGCTGGTGTTTGTGTCTGAAATAGATTTTACTTAACAATGCATCAAGCCATCTAATATTTAATCAACACCCTGGACTTACAATTAACTTCGTTTTCCTAGAAAGTGATGAGGACATAGATTAGGTCATCTTCCCAGAACCGCACAGCCAGTAGGGGGAGCAGAGCCAGATTTCAAACTCAGGACTGAATCCCTTGCTCATTTCACTGCAAGTAGCTGCCGCATGAGACAGTTCCAGCCTCCCTGGCACCACGACCGAAGTGCACAAGGGACTGGCCTCCTGCGTGGGGTTTTCTCATTTAATTTCATTTTTAGCTGGAGCGGCACATAGTACTACGTTTCTGACTGTTACCTTTGGAGTCTGACGTATCACAAAATAAGTATCCTCCAGCCCCCTAACTTCCCATGCTTTAGCAAAAAAGGAAGAAAAAGGTAACTGTCAATGCCCAACAACTCCTGCTGCCAAACTGGGCATAAAAATTAATGTTCAGTTTAAATGCTGCATACTTTCTGAATTAGAGGCCTGAATAATCCATTTCCTGAATGCGGGGGGAGGTTATCCTCAGTCTCACCTTTGTGCAGGAATTCTAGGCTTCTTGCGAGATTCAGACCTCAGGGCTGTGTACTTAGCAGAACAGGGTCCGCATTATCCGGGAGCCCAGGGCACATTGACTGTCTGCTTCACACTTCAGAGTCCGGCAGAACGGCCACCTTCTCCAGGAAACCCAGGCAGTCCCAGCTGGCTCCCCGGGAGAGAGCAAAACTTTTTCAAGGGCCCCTTTCACGAGGGGAAAAAAAATCCTCCAAAAACCTTACACTGGCATAAACCTAACCATTCAAGGGCCCCTCACAAATTTTTACACAGGACTTCAGCAGGGGAAGGGAGGAGGTGGGAAACAAAGGCAGAAGAGAGAAGAAAGGAACTCCTTGAACTTGATACTGGATGTGAATAAGAAAATGGTACAAGTTGATGGTGGGAGGAAGGGGTGAGGGGAAGCAGGGAAAATCACCGAAAGTCCCGTAGACTAGATGGTTCGTTTTTATCTTGACAGTTTCCCTACCTGAGCTTTTCCGTAAATGGATTTCTAGATCTCCAGGCTATAATTTGGGGACTAGTTAATGAAAAAAAGTTGATTTGGACCAAAGCACACTCAAAATCTCTGCTTGGGACTTCCCTGGTGGCGCAGTGATTAAAAATCCGCCTGCCAATGCAGGGGACATGGGTTTGAGCCCTGGTCCGGAAAGATCCCACATGCCGTGGAGCAACTAGGCCCCTGCACCACAACTATTGAGCCTGCGCTCTATAGCTGGCGAGCCGCAACTATTGAGCCCACGTGCCACAACTACTGAGGCTGCGCCCTAGAGCGGCGATCTGCAACTACTGAGCCCACGTGCCACAACTACTGAAGCCCACGCGCCTGGAGCCCGTGCTCCACAACAAAGACAAGCCACAGCAATGAGAAGCCCGCGCACCGCAACCAAGAGTAGCCCCCGCTCTCTGCAACTAGAGGAAGCCCTGCGTGCAGCAACGAAGACCCAATGCAGCCAATAATAAATAATAAAATAAAAATAAATAAATTTTAAAAAAATAAATAAAGCTCTGCTTCTCAAAAGCTGATTTATTGCCTCCTGCTCCTCTTGGAACTTCTCTTTAAAAGAGGGATGGTGTGGTTTTCTGATAAAGGCTCTTCTCCACCTCCATGCCCATTCTGAGGTGTACAAGTTAGGGACCAACATCCCCTAGCCTGGGCAAAGCTGGCATCAGGAATAGGGGAAAAACTTGGTGGGCTGGAAAACGTAAAATAAGAGTGTGCCGAAACAGCTGCCGAAACACCCACAGGTGGTGAGTCTGCTGGGGTGTCTGGGTTGTTATCTTCATGGTAGAGAAGGGAGGCAGATGCTATAGTTTGGATGGGGCTTCATATCTTAGTTTGGACTTGGATCGAGATTTCTGAGATGGCTTGAATAGTCAGATGCTAAGAGGTGTCTAGAGTCTTGACAACAAGATGAATCACAGAGCCCTAGAGGAGTGAGACTTTCCCCTGAACAGCATCCCACCCTGAACTCAAGGATTAATCTCTTCACATTCAGCCTTTGACCCTAATCAGCTAGCCATGAACAGATTTAACAGCATGGTGTTCACTGGCACTGAGAAGTTAATCCAGGTTGGAGACATGGATTTCTTTAGAGCTTGTGGGATTCATAAAGGCATAAGAAACCCCAATGTCACCTGCAAGACTTTGAGCAGGACTCTCCACCACATGCTGTCCTGACACAGAGGAGAGGATGTGCCCAGCTCCTGGTATCACAGGCACTTTCTCTCAAAGTAAGGATGAGTTGGGAAGAGGCTCAAGTCACCTCCATAACTGATGGGTATATGTTAGCGATTGTTGTGTAACAAACCACCCCAAACTAGCCTAGGCTGATCATGGCTTGCCTTGCTCATGCCTCCCTTGTCAGCTGGTGGAATGGCTGGGCCCGGCTGGTCTAGGATGGCTTCCCTCACATTGCTGGCTTTTGGCTGCAGCAATGGGGGTGACTGAGTCACGAATCTCTCATCATCCAGCAGGCTAGCCCAGGCTTATTCTCAGAGAATGAGCAGAAGTGGGAAAGGCTTTGAAGCCTAGGCACAGAACTGGCTCAGTGTCACTTTTACTACCTTCTACCAACCAAAGCAAGTCACGAGGTCAGCCTGGATTCAAGGACTGGGGCAATCATCTCCACCCTTGATGGGAGGAAGTGTGAAGTCTTATTATCAGTGCTGTAGGTAAAGGCAGATGTGGAGAATTAAGGCCATGCTTGTACACAAATGGATTAGCTGTATTTGTGAGATGGCTGACCCAGCCCATGGGTGTGATGTATGCCCTGGAACCCAAGTCATCTCTGTGTGAAGAGACTAGACCCACAGAGGAATCAGACCACAGCCTTGACCTCATTGAGGCCATGTCCCTAAGCAAGCAATTGTAGGGCCAAAGGGTTTCCCACACTCAAAATATTGCCTAGGAATTCTTCTCTCAGTACCTTTTGAGTGCTTCCTGCATTTCACAGAAAGGGAAACCATACAATCAAGCCTTTCAATTTTTTCTTTTTGAAACAAGGTTTGAACTACCTAAGTCTTCTTTTTTGGAAACACCAGATCACAGTATGTCTGCTCTGTAGTTTCATGGGTTCCTGCTGACTCCCTAAGACACTGCATACATGAAGAGATAGGAGGAGTAACATAAGCTTTGAGGCTTAAGGGTTATAAATCAAGCTTCATAAATCTGGGGCACAAATGTGACCTACTAAGAACAGTAGTGAACCATGGTTCCTGTCTACAGTTATTGAGATCAGGGCTCTCAAGCACTCAACTTGGATGTATGAGTTGGTCTTCAGTGATGACCTTGAAGATCTCTAGGACCACCTGCACAAGCCAATGATGCCTCCAAGTCTGGAGAGAAAAACAGCAACACTAGTGGGATGGCTGGATTCTCTGATCACCCCACACTCACCCCACCCCAGGGTGATCCTATGGAAAAATGAAAAGTTGCTTTTCACCAGAAAGGTCAATGTGGCTGGTTGCTTGCCTATAAGTTGTTCCTCACTGCCCCCCACACTCTGCTTTCTTCCATGCCAACAGAACCTTAATTTAGTTCCAGTACAGGTAGCAATGTGTTTTGGCAAGGTGGAACCCTCCCCAGCCCCAGAGAGTGAACGATGGATTGGTCCAAGCTAACCAATGTAGCACATTCTCCTGTGCTAGTGATTGGTTTAAGGATGGACATATGACCCACTTTCTGGCCAATAGTACTTAAGAGGAAGTCGGCTGAGGGCTTCTGAGAGAGATTTCCCCCTAATACAAAGAGAGATGGACTAGGAGAAACTTTCACTCCTTCCTTCCTGCTTTTAGATTTCATTGTTAGGGGAGGAAGTGATGTTTGGAGGCATGGCAATCAACCTCTCACCACAAAGGAAAGGCCAAGAGAATCTCTCGAGGGTAACCCAACCAAGCTCCAACACCACTGAGCTGCAGGGCCAAGCTGGAAGCAGGGATAGAAACCCCTATCGTTTAAGCCACATAAGTTACTTGCAGCCAAAAACATCCTAACTAATGCAGTTAGGGATCACGGAAACTCTGTAACATGTGAACTGAACGTATGGCTATTTCACTTGCAGGGCCTTGGGGGTTGCAGTATCTCCCTGAGGTGTGTGTGTATATATATAAAAGGTGGCAGTGGCAGGTAAAGGCAAACTATCTGATGTCTGTGGTCTGGAAAGGAAGCTATTGCAGTTCTATCAGTGTGTTGTATCTGCTCTTCATGGAAGGTTTGAGATAGAAATTTATCCTCTTTGGCAGAACGTAGGAGATTTAGCGAACTTCTACCTAATCTGCCCATTTGCTCTTTTGCTATACCATTTGAATAGCCATATTGATAATGTCTGTTTTAGGAATGAGGCTTGGGTATCCATCAGTCAACCAGACAGCCAATCAATCTTGATGATGTGTGCCTTCAGTATCAAGAGGTAACTTCAGGGTCTATGGACACACTTGCTCCACTGTATGGTAATTGTTTAATTTTTTTTTTCTGTGTCCATCTTCCATGTTGGCCTATGAGCAACTCAGTGGCAGAAACCATATCTTTAATCTCAGTATTGCTAAGTTTGGCACAGGATCTGGACCATACAGTGTGCTTCACAGATGATTTTTTGAAAGACAGAAAGAATGAATTATATACAAAATTATTTGTAAATGCAAGTCCTACCAAGAGTAGATGACTTTTATGGCCACAGAATGACTTACTTTTTATCTGACTGCCTGAAAAAACTCTAATTAGGGATATTAGAATATCTTATCCCATTTTTAAACCTAACACATCCAAAAATACACTTTAAGGGGAATCAGCCCATCTTTCCATGTGCTTTTTGAGGCGTAGTTTGTGCCTAGAAAGCCTTTTTTAATGGGAAAGATGATGCTTCCTAAAGCAGTTCTCCTACTAAATGTGAAGGCGAGAAGTGGAAATATTATTCTCAGAGTTTAAAAAAAAATATTTTTCATAAATTCACTAAGTAGTGTGTTTGAACTAACTTTAAAAGCTGACAAAGAAACAAGATAAAATATACTTATATCTCTGCTAACCATCTCTCAACATGTCAGGTCCTCTGCAGCCTCCCTGAGATCCATGAGAGACAGCATGTAAGCTGTTCTTTAGATGGCCATCTGAAAACTCATCAAATAGCAAGGTAGGAAGAACAAAATCACCTCCAAAATTTTCGAATTGCATTGATCTGTGGCATAAGCCCTCTCCACAGGAAGAGAAATGATGGATTTGAGACTCACAGGAGGATTCGTTTAAAGTGCTTTGTGTTTTGTTTTGTGTTTTTAATTTATGTATGGAATTGCCCGGGAGTAGTAAATAGACTTTATTTGCTGTATTTCGAGGAAGATAAAATTATCAGGACTGTCTGTGTATTTCAAAGCCAGGGAAAACACAAAGAGCTTTGAAGCCTCTCCTCCTGGACTTTTTTGTCCTAATCTTCTAAGAGACGGTTTTGACAGTGTTTATTCTTTTCTTCTTTCTAAAACAGTTGAAAGTACCATTTTTCTCAGTTAAAATAGCAATCTGATTTTTAATTACGTCAGGTAAAGTACCCACTGAACACCACAGATTATTTAAATGATTGCAAAAGGACAAGCAAAAATTTCTGAACAGCATGGCCACCCTTCTCCCCAAATATCCCTCCTCCTCCTCTCCCTAACCCTGGACGCTCCCACCAGCAGCACACCCCGCTCTTTGCGGGTGGGTTTCTCATTTGGATTCATACACACCATCTGGACAAGTTTTTCTGCTGTGTTTCCCCAATAACCGAAGAGCTAAGCCATTTCCATCTGCTTGGAGATAATTTGTAGACTTGTTAAGATTGGTGGGCATGGGGAGGGGAATACAGAGCCCACACTACATGCTGCCAGCAAACACTGAGGGGCAGGGCTTTATTTCAAATTTCATGTACTCGGAAACAGCAGTTTCTCATAAAACTTCATCCTGTGAGTCTCCCCATAGCCTGGAGCATGGGTTGGCAAACTTTTTCTGTAAAGGGCCAGAAAGCCTTTTTAGGCTTTGTGGGACATTTGGTCTCTGTTGCCACTACTTAACTCTGCACAAAAGCAGTGCTAAGTAACATGGAACTGAATAGGCATAATTGTGTTCAGTAAAACTTTATTTTCAAAAACAGGTTGTGAGTTTTAGACCCCTGGCTCTCAAGGAGGGGGAGAGCATTGAGCAATGACGGGAGCGGGCCCAGATCATAGTTTTTTGAGGGATGGGGCCCTGCCTGCTCTCATGAGGAGGTAGTGAGCACAGCAGTGGATCTGACCCTTTTAGGTAAGTGCATTGCACCACCCGACCTGTGCCCAGGCTACACCTTTGCATGATGGAAAGCTGGCGAGCATTATAGCATGTAGGCCCTCAAATTAGTGAGCTTTCCAGCTGCGCTTATTAAGGCCCTACTAATGCCCCACCTCAATCATGGTGATCATCTTCTCCCTGGTCCAAAAATTCCATTCTTTGGCCTCTTCTTCACTCTCTCAACCAGGACTAGCTTCCTGAGACACAGTCTAATCCCAGAGGTCTTGGTCCAGTCATGTTTAATCGTGGCATTCAAGGCTCTTTATAGGCCTACTTATCCATTAGGCATGGCAAGTGGGGTGCCTGGGGCCCACGATACTTACAGAGACCCATGAACGTATTTAATTTTAATGTCTTTCAGAGTGGAAGAAAAATGAGTATAATAATAGTAATGAATATGTAATAATGAATCCAGCTTGAATTGTATTCATCATTATACCCACACAGTCATAAATATAATTAAAAAATTTTTTTCTTAGTTGAAGGGGCCCGTGAAGGCAAAAGTACTGAGAGCTCTTTCTAAGGATTGCCATGTAAAATACAGAACGCCCAGTTAAATTTGAATTTCAGATAAACAGTGAATAATTTTTTAGTATAAGTATATACCAAATATTGCATGGGGGTATACTTATTCTAAAAGGAGGTTTGGTTTTTTTTTAATCTGAAATTCACATTAACTGGGCATCCTGTTTATCTGAAATTCAAATTTTTACTTGCTAAATCTGGCAGTGCTAAGGGCAAGTCAGTGTGGCCCCGGCTGGCACCAACTACAGTTGCAGGCTTCTCGCCCATGCTCCTTGAGCTAAATGTCTTAGATCGGGTTCCCAGGAAGCAGACCTTAAGATGAAGATTCATGTGCAAGTAATTTATTTAAAGAAGTGCTCCCAGGAGAGACTAGTAGGAGATTGGGAGAACAAGGCAGGGCCAGGGTGAAGACTCAGACAGGCCCCTGCAGAGGGTGCTTCCGCCTCACCCCACAGGGGAGTGTAAGTTTCACCTCAGAAACATCCCAAAGGGTGTCTGGGCACTGCACTGACATTGTCATCTACACCAGGTCAGAAACAGAGATCAGCCCAACTTCAAAGCTCAGGAAGAAAAATCACCCTGAGCCTGTTGGGTTACTTTCATTAACCTACACAGAAGCTGTGCGAAGAATGATGAGATCAAGCAGCCATGATGGCGTGAATGGCTGCAGCTGCTCCTGCGCGCCTGGGCTCCACGGAGGCGGCCTCCACCTCGCAGCTGGTGATCTCCGTACCCTGCACGAAGGGAGGGGTTTGGTAATTCAGAGGAGCAGACTTGCTATCTTTTAGAGCATTCTGGGGGGAGCCAAGAGAGGCCCGTACCTCACAAAGGTGGCCTGGACCTTACGGAGGCATCATGTCAGAACTTTACCATAAAAATACTTTCTTTCTTCACTACTGTTATTAGCTCCACCTTTCTATACCTGAACACTTGCTGCACCATCAGGTGTGCTGACCAAGGCCTAGTGTTGCCAGCACACCCCACGCCCCACTCCCAAGCTTCCCATGGCTCTCCAAACGTGTCCTTCCCTTTCTCACGTCTGTTATTTTCCTTCTGCTGTTTGCTCTGCCCGCAAACCCCTCATCATCCTTTGCCATCTGGCAAATTCCTATCATCCCTGATGGCCCAAGAAAACACCCTCTCCTCTGTGATGCTTTCTCCTACCTCCCTGAGGTAACCCTGAGGAACAGACCTACAGTTCTGTGATGGCTCAGACATACCTTCCTATGTCATTGGTCCCTTGTGCTATAATTGTTCACAAACACGTCTGCTCCCTGCCTGCTTGTGGCCTACCCTCTGGGGAGGGGTTTGGTTTTATTTGGCTGGTTATTCCCATCGCCTAGTCCCTCAAATGTTTCCTGTATGAATGAACAGATGGATGAATGAATACAGGAGTTCAATCGGTGACGTTGAGCAGATGAGCATTGTTCTGCATTTGGCCGGTGTCCCTTTCCTGTAAGTAAAGTGTGCGTATGTTTACAGAACCAGCAAAGCAGAGGCACCAAACCTCACACCGCTCAGAATGGCCATCAATTTAAAAGTCTACAAATAATAAATGCTGGAGAGGGTGTGGAGAAAAGTGAACCCTCTTATACTGTTGGTGGGAATGTAAATTGGTGCAGCCACTATGCAGAACAGTATGGAGGTTCCTCAAAAAACTAAAAATAGAGTTGCCATATGATCCAAGAATCCCACTCCTGGGCATATACCCAGACAAAACCATAATTCAAAAAGATACATGCACCCCCTTGTTCATAGCAGCACTAGTTACAATAGCAGCACTAGTTACAGTAGCCAAGACATGGAAACAACCTAAATGTCCATCGACAGAGGAATGGATAAAGAAGATGTGGTATATATATACAAAGGAATACTACTCAGCCGTAAAAAAGAATGAAATAATGCCATTTGCAGCAACATGGGTGGACCTAGAGATTATCATACTAAGTGAAGTAAGTCAGACAGTGAAAGACAAATATCATATGATATCACTTATATGTGGAATCTAAAATATGACACACATGAACTTATCTATGAAGGAGAAAGACTCACAGACATAGAGAACAGACTTGTGGTTGTCAAGGGTAGGGTGGGGGGGAGGGAAGGACTGGGAGTTTGGGGTTAGCAGATGCAAACTAGTATATATAGAATGGTTAAACAATCCTACTGTATAGCAGAGGGAACTATATTCAATATCTTGTGATAAACCATAATGGAAAAGAATTTGAAAAAGAATGTATATACGTGTATAACAGGGTCACTTTGCTGTACACCAGAAACTAACACAACATTGTAAATTAACTATACTTCAATAGAATTTTTTAAAAAAGAAGCAGGGACACCAAAATGTAAGTGGGAAAATGCAAACCCAAGTCCTGCATCAGATACCACTGAGCTCCCTCCGGGTGGGGCTGGATGGATATTAGGAGCCCCTTCACCTGAGGTGTCTCCAGCCTCTATTCCACCAGACTGAGGCCTTTCCCAATCCCCACTAGACAGTCCCATCTGATGATTTGATTTTTTTTTTTTCAGTTTTGTTTCCGCCTGTGTTTTTCCCCCCAGTGAAGCTCTCTCTGCAGGAGAGTCTCTCCTATCTTCCCGGTTTGATTCCGTCACTATGAATATACATGCACATCAAAAAGTTTAATCAGATCTGATGATTTGATTTCCACCTCCATTTTCAGGAGTGGGGGCCTGGCCCTCATCCACATCCACTTACTGGTTGCGGCCTCGCCTTTGCCAACTCTTCGCCAATCCCCCTCTTCTGTGGGCTTCTTGTGGTACTCTGCATCCCCAGCTCTAAAACCCCCGGGCCTGATGGGCCTTAGATAGCCTGATGTTAGGAGCACCATGGAATCCCATGGCCGACGGGACCCTTTGGACTTGAATGGGATCCTCCCTCACATCTACATTCACCTGCCCCTTTAGGCACCTGAAGTGTCTACTGGTTCTCCCTCCCCTCAGCCCACTGGGCAACCCACTCCCACAGCCAGAGGTGAAGGGCGGGAGGGGGGGGAAGGAGAGCAGTCAGACACTGGCGTGGACAGATCAGGGCTTGGACTTTGGCTCTGGCACTGGGAGGGGAGTAACCTTGGGGAAGTTGCTTCATCTCGGTTTCCTCACCCGTCAAAGGGAAAACCACCACCTCATAGGAAAGACAGAACTAAGTGACGTAACTCAACAGATGCACAAAGCAATATCAACTCCTCTCCCTTCTGTTTTGGGGCCCAAACTGTTCCTAGATTTCTCCCTTTCCTTCCCCTACTGACCCTTGAAGCCCAGGGTTCAGAGTGACTCACGGTCCAAGCCTTAGGCAGGAGAGGCGCTCTCCCGAGGTCCCAGTCCCCCGCAGCCTGGGATCAAAGGGACCTGGCAGCAGACATGAGGGGCAGACTAGGGTGCAGAGGGCACAGCACATTTTGATCAAACTGAAAAGACCACCATCATTAAGAAGAGTCATAATGGATTATTCCTCCCGACATGAGCAGGCAAAAGGGACAAAGTGATAAGGGCACAGTGATGTGCAGGGAACCTGGGATTTCACCTTCAGGCTTGATCCTCAATTATTCAGGCTGCGTGGGAGGGCACACTTCTGCCGAACGGGGCACCCAGTGCGCCCAGCATTCGGCCTTTGCAGAGAAACAGGTAAGATTCGCTTTCTGGTCAGTTCAGCCAGTGCGTGGCGGGATCCTTCAGGAAGAGAGGTGCTCGGTGAAGGTGAAATGTCCATTGTGTCGTTACAATTGCCCACCTTTTCTGCCTGCTTCAATTCCTGACTCCACCTCTCGCCGTTTGCCACAGCAGTAAATAGAATGACACGGAGAGCTTCAGCGGCACTGCCCTCAATCTCCAGTTTAACTCAGATAGTATCCTCCTGTGCAAAGAAAAAAAAAATTACCCAGGTGTACCCTTCAAGACAAAAAGTACTGAATTACTTGTTTGTTTATTTCCCCCCACATCACATGTGGAGGGAGGGGAAGGTGATGTTTAAGATGAGCGCCTCAGTCCCCATGGTCCAGTAGGGGAGACAAGGATGGAGATAAATCCTACCAGGACGAGTGTTAAGTCCTGCCACAAAGGGC
The DNA here is from genome assembly GCF_028021215.1 of Eschrichtius robustus. Classification (NCBI taxonomy): domain Eukaryota; kingdom Metazoa; phylum Chordata; class Mammalia; order Artiodactyla; family Eschrichtiidae; genus Eschrichtius; species Eschrichtius robustus. Next base: position 40,154,856 of record NC_090843.1, read on the forward strand.
CAGGCGAGGTGCTGCGGGAACATGAGAAATGAGTGATTGACAGTCACTAGAGAGTGCACCCTTGAACTGAGTCTGAAAGATGAATCAGCGTTTGCCCAGGTTGACAGATGGGTCAGAAAATATTCTAAATGGAGAGATCAATGTATGCAAAGGTTCAGATGCATGGACTGGCCTGGCTTGTTGGAGAATTTGGTTTGGCTACAATACAGGATATTTGGGGAAATAGCAAGAGCTGGAGCTACCACACATGCAAGACCATGCCAAGGATGCGTGAGACCACCGTGGTCCCTGCCCCCTCTGGGCATGCCCACTGTGAAAAACACACAAGGAGAGAAGTAGTCAGTGCCATGTCATGAAGTGTCTTCAGATGCTGTGTGAAGGAATCTCCTCTTTCATAGTAGGAAATTAGATGGAAAGATTTTAAACAAAGGAATGTCGTGCTCAGTTTGACAAGGTAGAAAGTTGGTGGAAGATGGAATGGAGAAGGGTAACCCTAGGGACAGGGGACCAAGTAGGAGGTTACTGTGATAATCCAGGGAGGATATGACAACGGTCTAAACTAGGCAAGAGAGGTTTGCCTGATTTGCAAATGATCTGGCTGGACAACCACACCCTGACTCCATAGTGAAGATTTCTCTCTCTTTTTTTTATTGTGGTAAAATACACATAACATAAAATTTACCATTCTAACTATTTTAAAGTGTACAATTCAGTAGCATTTAGTACGTTCACAGAGTTGTAAAACTATTACCACTATCTAGTTCCAGAACATTTTTGTTACCTTTAAAAGAAACCCCATACTTAGTAAGCGGTCACTTCCCATCCCCTGGCAACCACTAACCCTTTTTCTGTCTCTGTGGATTTTCCAATTCTGGATATTTCATATAAATGGAATATGTAGTCTTTTGTGTCTGTTCTTTTTCACTTCGTGCACTGTTTCCAAAGTTCATCCATGTTGTAACGTGTACCGGTACTTTGTTCCTTTTTTATGGCTGAATAATATTCCATTGTATGGATGTGCCATGTTTTGTTATCCATTCATCTCTTGATGGACTTTTAGGTTGTTTCTATCTTTTGGCTATTGTGAACAATGCTGCTTTGAACATTCATGTACAAGTTTTTTTTAACTCCTGTTTTCAATTCTTTTGGGTATACAAGGGAGTGGAACTGCTGAGACTCCTTTTTAACTTAAACTTGGTAGTTCCCAAGAAAATCCATTTTTTGAAACACTTCCAGAAAAGTTTTCTTTCCCTGCTTAAGGATTATGATGGAGAGTGGTATTATTCCTTTCAGCTGTGATCCTAGTGGGATCAATTTTAATCCTAAACTTTTACTTAGGACCTGCCTCCTTCTCAGCAAGAATTGACTTCCAGGTGGGGTCTGGGCTTTCTGAAGTGGCAATGGAGGCAAATTGGCTTGGACTCCTTGACCTAGAGACATATGGTCAAATCTCTTGACTAAAACAGAGTGCATATTGTCAGTCCTGATTTCCTGTCTAGATAATTCAAGGAAGGCCTGAGGGGACCAGTGTTGATAATGAGAGACTCTCAGCTTCTGAACTCAGCACCTGTTTCAAGATATTGGATGATTGTCATTCCATGGACATTTGGAGGACAAACGTAACACTATTTCCTCCATTAGCCTTGGTATGGTTTTCTAGAATGGCCAAATTAAATTTAGAAATACCTCAGCTCTCTTGATTTTCTATGTGAGTTTGGGGAGTGATAAATGCTGCCTGAATTTTTCTATTTGTACTGGTATGGCCTAGTGGACCTGACAGACAGAACTGAGTTTAAATCATGCTATTTCCCAGCTATCTGACCTCTGAGCCTAACATCCATCATCTGTAAAAGAAAAATAGTAATATCATCTATATCAGGATGTTTTGGTTTTGGCTGAGGCCCCAAAGTGCTGAGGAAAAAAAACCAACATGTGGCAAGTATCTCTCTCCTTCCAAAATGAAGGTGCTAGAATACGTTTGCAGGACTTATAAGGAGGCACCCTGAAACTGATTTTGTGACCCCTACACCCACCTACCTCAAAGTTATATGGAAGCTGAAGTTGTAAAGGCCAGAAGTTGAAATTAGATTTCTTTGGATAGAGTTGTCAGTAGGTAGGAGTTGTATTCTTCCCCTGAAAGAGACCTAAGGAATGTTTCCCTCTTGTTACAAGTTTGGTGAGATGGTTCTAAGGAAATTCTGACTCCTATAAATTGGGAATAAGGCAAGAATGTGTACTCTCACCAATCTGATCAAATATTTTACTGGAGGTCTTAGCTAGTGCAATAAGGCAAGAAAAAGAAATAAAAGTCACATGGATTATAAAAGAAGAAATAAAACTCTCTCTATTCAAAGATGACATAATTGTGTGCATAGAAAAGCTCAAAGAATCTGCAAAATAAGCTACTAGAGCTAAGCGAGTGTAATAAGATTGCAAGATAAAAGGTCAAAAGCCAAAAATCAATTTTATTTCTATATGCTAGCAATTAACAATTGGAAATTTAAGAATTTTTAAAAAGTGCTATTCACAATAGCATCCAAAAACTCAAAATATTTAGGTGTACATCTAATAAAATCTGTACAAGATCTGTATGCTAAAATGTACAAAACATTCATGAAATAAAAAAGAAGACCTAAATAAATGGATGGTTCATGTATTAAAAGACTCAGTATTGTTAAGATGGCAGTTCTTCTCAAACTGATCTATTGATTCAATGCAATCCCAATCAAAACCCAGGAGGATTTTTTTTTTTTTGTACAAATTGACAAGTTGATTCTAAAATTTACATGGAAAGGCAACAGATTTAGAACAGTCAAAAGAATTTTGAAAAAGAAGAACAAAATTGGAGGACTCACAGTAACTGATTTCAAGGCTTACTATAAAGCCAGGGTAAACAAGACAGTGCAGTATTGTCTAAAGGATATACACAGATCAATGAAACCAAATAGAGAAACCAGAAATAGACCTACACATACATGGTCAACTGATTTCCATCAAAGGTGTAGACAAATCAATGGAGAAGACAGTTTTACAATAAATGGTGCTGAAACTATTAGACATCTGTACGCAAAAGTGAACCCTGATCTACACCTTGCACCATATATAAAAATTAACCCCACGTGGGTAATAGACTTAAATGTGAAGCCCTGAAAAACTTCTACAGGAAAATGTAGGAGAAAAATCATTGTGATCTTATGTTAGGCAAAGTCTGTAGTTACAAAATTATAATAAAAGCATGATCCTTAAAAGAAAAAATTGACATATTAGATTTCATCAAAAGTGAAAACGTCTGCTCTTTGAAAGACACTGTTAAGAGAATGAAGAACTAGGGATGTAATGTACAGCATGATGACTATAGTTAACACTGCTGTATGATATATATGAAAATTGTTGAGACAGTAAATCCAAAAAGTTCTCATCACAAAAAAAGAAAGTTTTTTCTTTTTCTTTCCTCATCCTTCTTTTTCTTTTTCTTCTTCTTCTTCTTCTCCTTCTTCCTCTTCTCCTTCTCCTTCTTCTTCTTCTTCTACTTCTTCTTTCTCTTTTTACTGTATCTTTATAAGATTATGGTTGTTAACTAAACTTATGGGGCAATCATTTCACAATACATGTGAGTGGAACCACTATGCTGTACACCTTAAACTTATAGAGTGATGTCAATTATATCTCAAGAAAACTAGAAAAAGTCAACACAAACACACACAAATAAAAACACCAAATTGTTATTGAGTCTCAAATTCTTAACTGATTTACAAACTGGAAGATTTTAAGTGATCATCTCATAGTATCTAAACAAATGAGCTGGTAGAGGAAAATACTTTCCAGACCTTTTACTTATTCTTTACTAGATGAGATTTAAATCTTACTAAAAATAAATCATCTACAATATCTTAAAAAAGAGAGAATGAAAGACAAGCCACACAACTGAAGACGATATTTGCAAAATACATATCTGATCCAAAATATATAAAGAACTCTCAAAATTCCATAATAAGAAAACAAACAACCCAATCAAAAAAAGGCAAAGATTTCAATTGACACAGCATCAAAGATGATATATGGATGGCAAATAAGCACATGAAAAGATGCTCAGCATCATTAGTTATTAAGAAAATGCAAACTGAAACTATAAGATACCACTACACACCTATTAGACTGGCTAATTTTTAAAATTGACAATACCAAGTGCTGATAAATATATGGGGCACTGGATCTTTCACACAGTGCCAGTGGAAATGCAAAATGGTACAGCTGCTGTGGAAAACAGTTTCTTATAATATGACCAGGCAATCCCACAATCCCACTCTTAGGTACTTAACTCAAGTGAAATGAAAACTTATGTTCACACAAAAACCTATCCACGAATGTTTACACTGGCTTTATTCGTAATTGCCAAAACCTGGAAACAATTCAAAAGCCCTTCAGTTAGTGAATAGGTAAACAAACTGTGGTACATCCATAGAACAGAATCCCACTCAGCAATAAAAAGGAACAAATTACTAATCCTCAGGACAACATGGATGAATCTCAAAAACATTATGTTAAGTGAAAGAAGCCAAACTCAAAGGCTATGTGTTGAATGAATCCATTTATATGACATTCTGGAAAAGACTGAATTTTAGGGACAGATAACAGATCAGTGGTTGCCAGGAGCTGGGGGAGAGGGAAGGAGCTGATTTCAAAGACAGAGAGGGAATTTGGGGGTGATGAACTGTTCCATATCTTGACTGTGATGCTGGCTATATTATCGTATGCATTTGTAGAAACTCATAGAACTTGACACTCAAAAGGTGAATGTTGCTATATATATATTTCAATTTTTAAAAAATATAATTGAATTTTTTTTAAGTGGGCATTGGGAGATAGAAGATGAAAAGGGCAGAGGTTTGAATTTCTTTGGAGACAGTTGTGGTGTGATGTGTCTCACTTTCCTCTTGGGGAAAAAGTAGGAGGTGCTTCCCCCTCACCTGAAGTCCAGTAAGAGAAGCTCTGAATATACCACCCACTAAGAGTTCACTATGTGCCCTTTGTGGTTGGAAGGCCACAAGGACTGGAACCTTAACTCAGGTTTGAAAGCAAAGTCACGGGGCTGGCTGAAGCCGCCTGGGCAGCAGAGAAATCACTATGTTGGAGGAATCACTGTACTACTACAAAAGCTGAAAGCATGCAGTACCAGATCCCTCTAGGAAGGGTGGGGTTGTTTTAAAAGGACATTGTCCACCAAACTTCCTGCAAGGAGACCTGAGCAGAAGCAGGTAGAGGGAAAACTGTCAGGTGCCCAGCTGAGGGGGGCGGGGCATAAGCAGTTAGCCTAAGAGAGCTACTACCTGGACAAAGGATTCCATTGTAGGGATCCGGGGATGGGGGACCTAGAGGACCCCATGGCAGCCCATGAGAGACATGCCAGCTCTAGGCATCCACCCCAGTGGCACCACGGTCAGATCAGACTTTTCATCCCTCTTCCATGACCCTGGTGGAGCCAAAGGGAACCTGGTGAGGTGGGTAGAGGTAATGGGAAGGACTCACAAGGGAGAAGCAGCCAGCAAAGCTGCTACGGATTTCTGGAAGCTCCAGATCAGAGAATCAGTTTCTAGAACTCAATAAGAGGGAGATGAAATATAATGAAAGTCTTTATTTTTTCTTTTAGATAAACATGAATTATTCACCAAAGATCTAAATTTTGTTCTGTTACAGCTTCACATTTATCAAGGGGAAAAAACCATTTTTTTTCCTTTTTTGTCTCCATCTCCGGGGGTGGGGGGGGGAAGTATGACCTTAGCTTGCTCAGTGCTACAAACATTGAGTGTAATGGTCACCTTTAATCGTGGAAGAGGTGAACTGACCATGGGTCAGGGTGCTAAACAGTGTGGTTATTTACATACTTCTTGTAACCGTTGTGAATGATAATGCCCATATGCCTCTGCTGCCTGAAAGTAGCGAATCGTTCTCGCCAATAGAGAGAAAAATATACGACTTTTTGTGATGATCTTAAGGTTCAGCTGTTACACTCTTTTAAAAGGATGTTAGTGGTCTACTCAACTTACTTGCTGGTTCTGAAGTCTGACCTTAACATGTGAAGTCAGAGGGTAAAGTTCTTTCTGAACCTGGGTGGGAAGGGAGTGAAGGTGAGGTGGTCATGGGGCCAAAGAGTTAAATCCAAGGATGGATTTGAGCCCATGGCTTGATTGAGCTCCTGTGTGACTCCATTTTCACCAAGGGCTGTGTTTGTCTCTCATGACGAGGGGCTTCTAAAGGCTCAGTCACTCTTGGAGGTGACTGGGGTATTGTTAGCTGAGCTGAAGAAGGTGACTCCAGTCCTCAGGGAGCGAGAGCCCTCAAGTGTCTGAGCTCACTCTACTGGGAGACTGCAACAGTGTTTACCAACCCAAGCAGTGATGTCAGTTTAATTTTGCTGCCAAGGGCTTTGTAAACCTGTGATAAAGTGTATCCCAGAACCTAAATTACTCTTGTTGTGACTGTCATCCCTGAGATCCGGTCTTTTGTGATCATCTTTCGTGATATTGAGTACAGCTGCACCCCACTCCCCGTCCCCCCCGTGAAGGATGACTGGCTTGGTCTGTGTTGACATGAAGGTAATCTATGATTCTCTCTCTTAGTGTTAATTTATCTCCCCTGAGATTTGGCTTCAGACCTAGGATGGGGAAGGGAGGAAAGTACAAAACATCTCAACTCTGTGTATCCTGAGTGTGTCTAAGTGCATATAAAAAATATTCATATTAATTTTAGTCCTCATTACTCAGCTGGTACAATAAGTATTGGGTTAGTTTTCTGTGTCCCTGGATCAGCTAGGACTCCTTTTTGCAAGTGTTAGAAAACCCAACTTGAGGCTCATGTAACTGAAAAGACCAGACATTGAGGAAAGCTTTAGGCATCGCTGGATCCAAGGGTTTAAATCAAGGCTTCGAGACTCAGTCTTTAATTTCTCTTTGTTTTGCCTCATGCCTAAACCAATCACTGCATCCACGCATTAGAATATAAGGAATGACCCAGTCTGGGTCATTTCCTCAGTCTTTGAACCCAGGACTAGGTAGTCAGCTCCAACCGAACCACAAGACTAAATGTGGGAAGGGGTAGGGCACCCCAAAGAAAATTGAGGGTGCTGTCATCTGAAGGAAAGGGATTGGATGTTTGGCAGAAAAGCTACAGTTGTTAACAGTAAATCTCGGCTTTGGCTTTTCTGAGCTCTGAAAGTTTGGGCAAGTTATTAAATGTTGCTGTGTTCATTTTCCTCATTTTTTAAATTGGGAAAATACTAGTCCATACTCAAGGGCATCAAACAATTAAATGAAGTAATGTATGTTAAAGTGCTTAGTGCAAAGTAGACACTCAATTAAATGTCGTTTGCTACAATAATGATAATAATCACATTAATTTTTATTATTAAAACTCCCTGATAGATAATAAATTAATATCTGTATTTTCGGTATCTAGTACAATGCCCAACAAATAGTAAACATGCAACAAATTCCTGTGGAATAAGTGAATGAATGAATGAATGAATGAATAAGGACACACAAACCTTGAAATCATCACATTATCTCTGTTTATAAAGAAAATACACATCGGTTAGGTTAATTTTATTTTAGGTTTATTAATTTACTAATTGAGGTTAATTTTATTTTATTATTCTGAAATGTGTCATACATATAGGTGAGTGAATAAAACATGTAAGTACATGCTAAGGAATAATAATGTGGTAAGATGCAAGTGACTAGCAACCAGGTCAAGAATGAATATTGATGCCCTTCCCCAACTGCAATTCCCTCTCTCCCAACAGAGGTAGTCATTATCCCAATGTTCTGTGACAATCATTCTCTTGTTTCACTTTACAGCGTTACCAGTTATGTATCCATCCCAAAATAATATAGCTTAGTTTTATCTTTTTTTTAACTTTATCATCATCAAATCATACTGTATGTATCCATTTCTCTTTGGCACCTTTTGCTTCAACAATGTATTTTGATACTCTTCTATGTCAATGGGTGAAACTGCAGTTCATTCCTTTTCAATGCTATACAGCATTCCATTGTATGTAGTATTCCAATGCTAATAGTAATCCGTAGTATTCCATATATATATATATCTGTAAACTACGAGTATTTTGTTCATTTGGGGGGGACTATTTGTTTTCTTATAAATTTATAACATTTATTTATATATCCTGTATATTTGTCCTCCATCAGCTGTATGTGTTAAAAAAAACATATTTTCCCAACTCTGGCTTGCTTTTGTACCCTCGTAGTGGTGTCTTTTGATTTATAGAAGTTCTTATAATAAAGACTAATTTATCAGTCTTTTCCTTTATGCTTTGTTTTGTTGTGGGTCCTACTTAAGAAATCCTTCCTGCCTCTCAAGATATTTATACATTTTCTTGTTATCTTCTAACAACTTTATAATTTTGCCTTTCACATTTAGTTGTTAATTCATCTGGAATTGATTTTTGTATATGGTGTGAGATAGGTACAAGGTTTTATGAATTATAGATAACCAATCATGCCAGCATCACTTATTGAAAACTTCAGTATTTTCTTGCTGTTCTAAGGTGACATCTCTATTATACATCATGCTCACAATTGTGTGGGTCTTCTTTGAAAAGGGGTTTCTCTATTTTTTCTAGTCTTTTTTTGAACTTTGTGTCAATACTATGATCTCTTCACTAAAATAGCTTAGTCTTTTTTGCTTTTTTTTAAATTAATTTGGTTGTGCCAGGTCTTAGTTGCAGCAGGCAGGCTCCTTAGTTGCGACACGTGGGCTCCTTTAGTTGTGGTAGGTGGGCTCCTTAGGTGCAGCTCGAGGGCTCCTTAGTTGTGGCTCGCCGGCTCCTTAGTTGTGGCATGCACGTGGGATCTAGTTCCCTGGCCAGTGAACAAATCTGGGCCCCCTGCATTGGGAACACAGAGTCTTAACCACTGCACCATCAGGGAAGTCCCAAAATAGCTTTAGTCTTGCTATCTGATATCTGGTCAGGAAAGTCACTCGAATTTATTTTCTTTCTAGAGTGTCTTGGTTATTCTACATCATTTACATGTTCATATAAACTTATTTTGCTTTTTATTTTATTTATTTATTTATTTATTTATTTATTTACACAAAAGGAAGGATTTAATTAGATAATAGGGTGCCTCCCCCCCATTCATCTTACCACCACATCAACAGGGCTTCAGTATAACAATAGTGGATTACAGCTGAAAGAGCTGCAAAAAACTGACACTTTCTAAAGAGGAGTACTTGAAGAAGCTCAAAGTCAAGAGAGGAGACAGAAAAAAAAAAACAAAACACTGGGTGAATTTGGAGTTTGTGGAGCCTAAGGCTGCAGGAAACATGAACAATTGCTTTTTATTTTTAAAAGTATGTTTTACTGAAGTTTACATACACAGAAAAGTACACACATCATAAGTGCAGAGTTCAATGAATGATCACAAAGTGAACAAATCTATGAAACTACTAACCTGGTCAAGAAATAGTAGATTGAAACACATGAAGCTGGTGTTACTGTAAGTTAAAAAAAAAAAAAAAAAGTTTAATATATGCCACGAAGGATTAACCATATAGGATTGATCTCTCACCATAAACAACTAGAAAAACAGACAAAATATATTAAACCACCATTTTCAGACATTGGACAACAGGTAGCATAGGACTATGATGCCTGAGAAAGAACAAGCAAATGAGGCAAGCCCTTTGGTTGCCCCAGCTTACTGGCTGTGGACAGTTTCCAGCTGAAGCTCAAGTCTGGAAAATCCGAAGAGAGCCCAGGATTTTCACTGAATGGAGGGGATAGATATTGGAGTTCAGGGAAACCAAGGCACCTAGAATTTGCAAAGCAGAGTACTGGGAGGAGGCAGAGAGAGAGAACAAGAGTGAGAGAGAGAGATATCCAGGAATTTACAGAGAGGTCTTCACGATTCTTTGGGCGAAAACTGATCAGTGCATGTAGGGATGGTCATTCCACAAGGCTGGAGAAAGAACCTCTGGAAAGCAATAGGCCAAACAATTCCAGTAGTTCATACAGGGCTGAGAACAGTTTGTGTTTCTGCCAGCTGGGGTGGTGATGCCTGTAATGCGCTGTGAAAGTTAATTTTATGTGTCAAATTGGATGGTATTTTTGGATGAGGTTAGTATTTAAGTTGGTAAACTCTGAGTAATGCAGACTGCCCTCTATAATGTCAGTGGGCCTCATCCAATCTGTAAAAGGCCTGAATAGAATTAAAAGACTGGCATCCTTGAGCAAGAGAGAATTCTCCAGCAGACTGACTTTGAACATCATCTGCACTATCAGCTCTCTTGGGTCTCCAGGATGCTGGCCTTTGGACTGGAACTGCATCATTGTCTCCCCGGAGTCTCCAGCCTGCCAACTCATACTGCATATTTTGGACTTCTTTTCTGGAACTATGCATGCCAAAAGTCAATGGAACAGCATCCCTAAATTACTGATAGAAGTAAAAACCCCTGCCAACCTAAAATTCTATTGCCAGCAGAAATATCTTTCTAAAGAGTAAAAATTTAAACAAATGAAGAATAGAAACTTTATCAAAGGTACCAAAGCTAAAAGAAATCATCACAAGTAAACCTTTGCTACAAGAACTATATTAAAAGTGCTTTGGGAAAAAAAAAAAAAGATACTATGTGAAAATTACAATCTATACAAAGAAATACAAAGAGTGCCAGAAATGATAAACATATAGGAAAGTATAACAGAATTTTCCCTTCATTTTTTAATCTCTTGATAAGATAATTGCTTAAAGCAAAATAAATGTATTGCGGGATTTATAATATATGTAGAAGTAAATGATATGGCAAAAATAGCACAGGATGGGAAGAGGGATATGGAAATATACTGTTGTAAGGCTCTTACATTAAATGTGAGTAGAATTAATCTTATTTGAAGACAGAGTACTTTAAGTACTAGTTAAAGGTGTATATTAAAAAATTCCAGATCAATCACTAAATAAATAAATACATAGATAGATAAATAACTAAATATATCACTAAAATGTCACTAAGATGACAATAGTGTAAATTTAAATTGAATCATTAAAAAATACTCAAGCAATTCAAAAGAAGGCAGGAGAAGAGAATCAAAAGAACTAAAAAAAAAAAAAAAAAAAAGGAACAAATAGAAGACAAATAGCAAGATAGTAGATTTAAACCCAACCACATTGATAATTACATTAAATATAAATGGAGAATACTCCAATTGAAAGGCAAAGGTTTTCAGATTGGAAGAAAGATGGAAGACCCAAAATGCTGTCTACAAGAAACTCTCATATATAAAGATGTAATAGGTTTAGAGTAAATAGATAAAAGAAGAAATATGATGAAAACATTATCTGATCAAATAAACTTCAGAATATAAAATAACACCAGAGATTAATAGGGACATTTCATAATGATAAAGGACAACAAAATCAAGAGGACATAATAACCCTAAATGTTATGCAACTAATAAAATAGCTTTAAAATAAGTTAATAAAAAACTGATGGAATTCAACAAAGAAACAGACAAATCTACAATTATAGTTGGAGAATTCAACATTTCTCTATCAGTAATTGAAGAACAAGTGGACATAAAATCAGTAATAATATAGAAGTCAATCAACTTGACTTAATTGACATTATAAAACTATCCAAAAACAGCAGAATATACATTTTTTTCAAGTATACATGGAACATTCACCAAAGGTAGAATGTATTGTGGATGATAAAGCAAGTCTCAATAAATTTTAAAAACATTGAAATCATCCACTGTGTGCTTTATTTTTTTTACTATAATAAAATTAATCTAGAAATCAATAACAGAAAGATATTTAGAGGATCCCCAAACATTTTGTGATTAAACAATACCCTTCTAAATAATCCATGGTTCAAAAGAGGAAATCTGAATGGAAATTAGAAAATATTTTGAAGTAAATTAAAATGAAAATAGAACATACGAAATTTTGTGGGAAGCAGGTAAGAGGGAGGGAGGTATATAGCCCTAAATGTTTATATTAGAAAAGAAGAAAAGCCTCAATGCAATTACCTAAGCTTTGACCTTAAAAAAACTAGAAAAAAAAAAGAGCAAATTAATTCCAATGTAAATAGAAGGAAGGAAATAATAAAGATAAGACTAGAAATTGCTGATATACAACATGAAAAATCAGTGAAACCAAAAGCTGATTCTTTGAGAAGATCAATAAAATTGGTAAACTAGCCAGACTAATGAAGAAAAAAGAGAAAGGAGACATAAATTATCAACATCAGGAATAAAAGAGTATCAGGAGTGGATCTTACAGACATGAAAGGATAATAAAGGAATATTATGCCAACTTTATGTGAATTAATTCAAGTAGTTAAATGAAATGGACAAATTCCTTAAAGGACAAGAACAGTCAAAGCACAATCAAGAAAAAATAGATAACCTGGATAGCTTTAATTCAATTAAAGAAATGTGTACTTAAAATCTATGCATAAAGGAAACATCAGGCCTGGATAACTTCAGTAATGAATTCCAATCAACACTTATGGAAGAGATAATACTGATTATATACGATTTCTTTCAGAAAATAGAAGATGAGAGAATCCTTTCTAACTCATTTTATGGTACAATTACCATGCTACCAAAACCAGACAAAATCATTACAAAAAAAGAAAACTACAGATCACTATTCCTCATGAACATATAAACAAAAAAAATTTAAGAAATACTTAGCAAACTGAATGCAGAAGTATGTAAAAAGAATAATCATCATGTTCAAGTGGGATTTATCCTGAGAATATAAGATTAGTTTAACATTCAAAACTCAATGTAAGTCATTTTAACATAGGAAAAAAGAAAAGCCATATGATCATCTAAATAGAAACAATATTTCACAAAGCCCAACCTTCATTCATGATTAAAAAACAAAAAACAAAAAAACTCTCAGCAAACTTGGAATAAAAAAGAACTCCCTTGACCTGATAAAAGGTGTCTTCAAAATAATCTACAGCTAACATTATGCTTGGGGACTTCCCTGGTGGCACAGTGGTTAAGAATCTGCTTGCCAATGCAGGGGACATGGGTTCAAGCCCCAGTCCGGGGAAGATCCCACGTGCCATGGAACAACTAAGCCCATGTGCCACAACTACTGAGCCTGCACTCTAGAGCCTGTGAGCCACAACTACTGAGCCCACGTGCCACAACTACTGAAACCCACGTGCCTAGAGCCCATGCTCCACAACAAGAGAAACCACCGCAACGAGAAGCCCGTGTACTGCAACGAAGAGTAGTCCCTGCTCGCCACAACTAGAGAAAGCCCACGCACGGCAACGAAGACCCAACACAGCCATAAATAAATAAATAAATGTATTTATTTTAAAAAAGCAAACAACAAACAAACAAAAATTACGCTTGCTGGTGAGATAGGTGTTGAATGCCTTCTTCCTAAGATTGGAAACAAGGTAAGTATGTCTGTTCTTACTAATTCTTTTCAACATTTTAATGGAGGCAAGAGAATAAGGAAAGAGAAAAATAAAAGTCATATAGATTGTAAAGGAAGAAATAAAACTTTCTGTTTTCACTGATAACATGATTATGTAGAAAATCTTAAGTAACCTATGAAAAAGCCACCAGAACTAATATATGAGTTCAGTTAAGGTCCCAGAATACAAGTTCAAAATACAAAAATCAATTGTATTTCTATATTTTTAGCAACAAAAAATTGAAAATTGAAACTTTAAAATCCTGACAGGATTTTGATTGGGATTAAATTGATTCTATGGATCATTTTGAAGAGAACTGGCATCTTTACTAACTTGAGTCTTCCAAAACATGAACATGATATAACCCTCTTCATATATAGATCTTCTTTAATATTTATCGATAATGTTTTATAGTTTCTGTGTAGAACTCTTGCACATCAAATGAAGATTCATTCCTACATTTTATGTTTTCTAATACTATTATAAATATTATCTTTTTTTTTTTAAATGGGAATTATATATATATTTATTTATTTACTTTTGGCTGTGTTGGGTCTTCATTTCTATGCGAGGGCTCTCTCTAGTTGCGGCAAGTGGGGGCCACTCTTCATCATGGTGCGCGGGCCCCTCACTATCGCGGCCTCTCTTATTGCGGAGCACAGGCTCCAGACGCACAAGCTCAGCAATTGTGGCTCACGGGCCCAGTTGCTCCGCGGCATGTGGGATCCTCCCGGACCAGTGCTCGAACCCGTGTCCCCTGCATTGGCGGGCAGACTCTCAACCACTGCGCCACCAGGGAAGCCCCTAAATATTATCTTTTAAAATTTCATTTCAACTTGTTTATAGCTAGATTATAGAAATTCAATTGGCTTTTGCAATATTTACTTTGTATCTAGCAATTTTATAAAATTGATTTATTAACTGTAATACTGTGTGCATATTCCTTTGGCTTTTCTGTGTACACAACCATGTTGTTTGCAAATATTGATAGTTTCTTCCTTTGTAATTCTTATGCCATTAACTTCTTTTTCTTGCCTTGTTGCACTGGTTAGGTCATCCACTACACTCTTTTTGGTGACAGCATTTATCATGTTAAGGAAGTTTCCTGCTATTCAAGTTTTCTAAGGGATTTTTTAAAAAACAATCAGGAATGGATGTTGAATTTTATCAAGTGTTTCTTCTAATGATCATATGTTTTTCTTATTTATTATGTTGCTTTGCTCAGGATGTATTATCCTTTTTTTTTTATCCTTTTTATATATTGCTGATTAAGATTGCTAATGTTTTGTTTATGGTTTTTCAATCTACATTCATGAGAGATTTGCCTGAAAGTTTCCTTTCTTATGCTGCCAGTTTTGGGCATCAGGTTAATGCTAGATTCACAAAATTAGTTGAGGGAATGGGAGCTCTTTTTAAATTCTTTGAAATAGCTTGTATAAGATTATAATTATTTATTCTTTGAATATCTGGAACTTGCTAGTGATGCCATCAGGACCAGGAGTTTAATATGTAGAAAGTTTTAATTCATACATTCAATTTCTTTCATAGTTATATGACTCTTCAGGGTTTCTATTTCTTGAGTCAGTTAGATTTTCCTGAGAATGTGTCTGTCTCATATATGTTTTCAAATTTAATGGCTTAAAAATTTTCAACAACATCCTCTTATTATTTTGTTTCAAGGTCTGTAGTCTCTGCATTTATATCACTGTTTCATTCCTGATATTGTTTATGCTTTCTCTCTTTATTTCTCAGTCAGTGTTACCAGAGGTTTGTCACTTTTATTAGTCTTTTCAGAGGACAAACTTTTGGCTTTGTTAATCTTCTCTATTGTGTTTATTTTCTATTGCATTAATTATTTCCTTGACTACTGATTATTTCTTTTCTTACCCTTCTTGAGTCTATTTTGCAGATCTTTTTCTAACTTCATAAAATGAATGCTTAGCTCATAAATGTTCAGTTTTTCTGGTTTTTTTCAAACAATATTTTGGATCATACATTCTCTCAGCATTGTTTAGCTCTATCCCAAAATTTTTGTTATGTATTTTCATTATAGTTCAAGTCTTAATATTTTCCAATTTTCACTATGCTTTCTTCTTTGATTCCCTGGTTATTTGAACAGGTAATTCTGAATTTTTAGGTATATTGGGAAGGGTCTTCTATTAACGTTTTTTATTGTCAGAGAATGTAGTCTGTATGATTTCAATCCTTAAAAAATGGATTGAGATTTGCTTTATGACCCAGTACACAGTCAATTTTTGTAAATATTGAAAATAATGTGTTTTTGTAGTTTGGGGTATGGTGTTCTAAATATGTCTATGGTGTCATGAACATGTGCAATTCAATTCTCCTGCTGCGGACAGCACAGTTGACTGGAGCCCTGTTGCTACTACTCAGGATCCACCAACACATTTGTGCTGAGACCACTCTTCCCCGGGTTGTTCCCAGCCAATGACAGGGTATTAGTGCAGGTCCATTCCTGTGGGGTGTGAGACCCCTTTAAATGGGCAACTTTGGCTAAAGGCCTCCCCATCAGTCTGGCCAAACCATTTGAAAAACCGCACTGTAAACTGAGACTCTTCCTACTCATTTCTCCTTCCTTCTCATTCCTTTCAGAACTGCATTGTGGTCAGAAGGCTCTCCCTGCCTCCTCCTGCTTCCTTCTCTTTATCCTTCACAGGCAGTTTCCCCAATAAACCTCTGGCACATCTAATCCCATCTTGGCATCTGTTTCCTGAACTCACATAATGTCCACTAGGTCAGTTGTATTAAATGTGTTGTTCAAATCTTCCATATCCTTATTGATGTATTTTTACTGTTTGTTCTAGCAGTTACTGGAAAAGGGGGGTTAAGTGTCCATTATGATTGCTGATTTGTTTATTTCTCTTGGTAATTGTCAGTTTTTGCCTAATAAATTTGGAAAGTTATAGAGTGTATAAATTTAACATCAACATGTCTTCCTGTTCAACTGAATTGCTTAACAGGTCAAAGTGACCCTCTTTGTTTCTAGCAATACTTTTTGTCTTAAGTCTATTTTGCTTAATATCAAGATAGTTAAAACCCAGTACACTCATCATTTTCACTTTCAATCTCTCTATAAAATATGTTTGCATAAGATATGTTTCTTATGAGTAGCACATAGTCAGATAAAAAAAATACATTCTGACAAGCTTTGTATTTTAGGTGGAGCATTTAATTCATTTATATTTGTCATAATTACTAATATTTTCAGGTTTATAGCTATAATGTTTTCTGTTTTATTTCTTTTTCCCACAAGTGCCATTTATCATTTTATCCTTTCTTGCCCTCTTTTAAATTGGTTTATAGTTTTGTCCTTTTTTATTTTTTTCTTTCATCGGTTTCAGAACTCTGTTTGTATCCTGTAAGTGGTTTCTCTAGAAATAGCAGCAAATAACTTATCAAAGTTACTCAATGATTTTATTCTTCTGAAAAATATAAAAATCTTACAATTTCCATTATATATCTTCCTGATTTAGATGCTATTATTGCTGTGCATTTTAACCTATCAACTTTTCTTTTGAAACCCCAATACATCTATTGTTGCTTTATACACTCAATATTTCACCTATGTTTCACTTTTTGTGTGGTTTATTCCCTCTTGCTTCTCCTCACACCTTTCATCAGGACTAATTTTTCTTCTGCCAGAAATGAAGTTTTGTTGGTACCAAATTTTCTCAGTTTTGTTTGTCTGAAAGTGACTTTTTTCCTTTAATTATTGATATAGAATTGAAAATGACAATCATTTTTCTCTTAGCACATTGAAGATATCATACATTGTCTTTTGAATGCTATTGTTCCTGAGTTGTAAGTTATCTGTCACTCCTTTAAAAATAAAATAATCTGTCTTTTCTCTCTCACTGCTCTTAAGATATTCTCTTTGTCTTTGGGGTTCTGCAATTTCACTCTGGTGGACTATATATATATATACTTTCTTCGGATCCCTTGGATTTCTTGATTCCTTGGGTTGATGTATTTCATCAGTCCTGAAAAATTTCAGCCCTTATGTCTTCAGATATTGCCTCCGCCCCATCTTCTTTCTCTTTTCCTTTTGGAACTTTAATTAGATGTTTGTTAAAATTCTTGATTTATCCTCCATGTCTTTTTTTCCTCTTTTGTATTTTCACTTTTTCTCTCTATGCTGTATTATGGGAATGTTTTTTCAGGTCAGTCTTTCAGTGTACTCATTCTTGTCACATATGATTATTCTAGTAAATATGTCCATGGAGTTCTCTTTTCCCCAGAAGTTCCTTTGGTTCTTTTTCAAAAATGCTTGATCATTTTTTAATAGTTTCTTTTTCTTGTATATTTTCATGTGTGTATTTTATTTTTATTAAACATGTTAAACATGGTTATTTTATAGTCTTCATCTTATTATTCCAGGATCTGAAGTTTTTGCAGGTCTCTTCCAGCCATCTGCTGCTTCTTGCTCTTAGTTCTTGGTGCCTTATTCCACTGTTTCCTTCCTTCCTTCCTTCCCTCCTCCCTCTCTTCCTCCCTCCCACTTAGTCACCCCATGCTTTTGTATCATGTAGTCATTTGCTCATGATCTGTCTTTCTCTGTGTGTGTACATGTGTATTTGAACTTTAATCTGATCATTTTCCTTGACATTTTATATGTGGGAATACTTTGAGGTCTGGGATAAACTTGGCTTCCTCTATAGAGGATTCACTTTTGTTCTGCCAGGTGCTGGAGGCATTACTAGTTCCTGGGATGATTCCAGTTATATCCTCCACTTGGGGTATTCAGACCACCCAGATAGTGTGGATCTTTTGCTATAAACTGTGTCATGGACAGCTTAAGGTTTGAATGTTTTGTAGAGATTACTGGCACATGTGTCTACACACACACACACACACATCTTATCCTCTCCAGTGCAAAGTTTGAGACAGATTTTCCTTGCAGTCTCCAGGAGGGTCTGTAAGGTGTTTCTAAATTCACCCTTATACTCCACGCATAGCCTTTCAGACGTCCCATGTTCATGCTGGAAAATGTCTTATTAGACTCCTCATCTTTAACAGCCCTGGGGCTTTGGCTGCTTTTTCAAAGTCTTATGAGGCCATGAATACCAAAGTTCAAGTTCACCAGGTTCAGCAAATGCCCTTGGAGTGCTGGCCTCTACTTACACCTCTGAGCTCCACTTCACTCGATCCCTGGACTAAGAATTCTTAACTTTTCTGCTCGTTCATTGATGCTGTTAAGAAAATCCCGAATTTTTATTTGTTTTCAGTAAGTATATTGATTCACTTGCTGTTTTTCTGGGAATGGAAATCAGTTTCACAAAAAAAAAGAAAACACTCATGTTTTATAATTCAATAGTCTTCATTTAGATAGTGTAGATATACAGTATTCACTGAAAATCCACTGCAGTTTTATAGATTAATCATACTATATATTTGAAAAGTGTTTTTAACTTTTCAAATTGCTTTCACATGTATCTGTGGTTCTCAGGGAGGGTGGTGCTGCCTTTCAGGGGAGTCTAAAAAAGCTGAAGGAGTTGTTTTGGTTATCATTATGAATGGGGTCATTATCGGCATTTAGTGGGGAGCCAGGGATGCTAGACTCCTACAATGCACAGGACAGCCCTGCCCAAAGTATAATTGTCCTGTGTCTCATAGGACTTTTGAATTTCCCCCCTGCTCATTGAGAGACTGAATGTCTGGTGAGATTTTTAACATAGGAGGTGTGTTTTTTCTCATATTTCTTGTATCTTATCCTGTATCATAACATTGGGAATTATTTTAACATTACACTTCTTAATGAGGCCCAGCTCATTTCTAAGAATATTTTCTTTTTCATTTTCTCCACTTTGATAATCTTTAATTTGTCTTGGCACATTATTCGTACTTCAATTCAGATTATATTCCTGTTTCTCATTGTATGCAAACAAGTCCAGTTGTTATCACTTATCCTAATATTATTTAATAGTGGGGAACATCTTTGCTGTTTGCTTTTTTTTTTTAAGTTCTAAATCCAAACTAATATGTTCATTTTTACTCTGTGCTATCATCTTACTTCTTCACTATGCCTTTTAGTGGAATTATGCCAGGGCACTTATAGATTGAACTAGATTTACAGATTGAACAAGAAAGCTACTCAAAATTACTCAATAACTACATGTAGCAGGAGAGCAGCCATAGATGCTAAATAACCGAATGTGTGTGGCTATGTTCCAATAAAACTTTATTTGCAAACCAGGTTGTGGGGCAGGAGATGGCCTTGGGGCCCTCCTGCCCTACATGAAGCTGTCTTTCAAAGCACTCCAGACAGACACAGAGACAACCAGAAAAATCATGCTTAATTATAATTCTCTCCTTCATACTTTTCTGTATTTCCCAAATTCTCTAACATGTATTGTTATTTTTATGTATGTGTGCATTTATGTATTTTCACCACTCCTTGTATTTATTTATTTTCAGGAGGAGGAGTTTCCATAACAGATGCATGTGGTTCCAGACTGAAAAGACACAAATGCTGTATTGTGAAAATTCTCCTTCACTCCTCTATTCCAAGCCATCTATGTCCTTCCCCACAGGTAGCCAGTGTTATTTGGTACTTTGTGTTCTCCCAGAGACATATTACCATGTGCAGCTAAGTGACCAGGATCATTGTGGTACACAACTCCAAGGGACACCATTTATATAGAGCTCCTAGGATGCCACTGGCAAGGAACACAATGGAACAGTGCCCCCTGGAGTTTTGCACCGCGGTGGCCTGATCAAAGATGTTTATTGTGTATGTGTGTGTGTAAATATACACCTACAAATATATGTAGATATGTGTAATTATACACTTACAACAAATATTTAGGTATATACGTGCATGTGTATTTTCTTCTACTGCCCTCTTTTTAAAACCAGGAATAGTGTATTGTGCACACACCCCTCTGCACCTGGGCTTTTTTTCCCACTTGATAATACATCTGGACTTTTTCCATATCAGTTTATAAAACATCCTCATTCTTTTTGATGGTGATGGTGATGGTGATGATGGTGATGGTGATGGTGGTGATGGTGGTGGGGATGGTGGTGGGGATGGTCGTGGTGGTGGTGGTTGATGGTGGTGGAGATGGTCATGGTGGTGGCGATGGTGGTGGTGGTTATGGTGATGATGGTGATGGTGGTGGTGGTGGTGGGGATGGTGGTGGGGATGGTCATGGTGGTGGAAATGGTGATGGTGGTGGAGATGGCCATGGCGGTGGCGATGGTGGTGGTGGGAATGGTGGTGGGAGTGGTCATGGTGGTGAAGATGGTGATGGTGGTGGTGGTGATGATGGTGGTGGTGGTTGATGGTGGTGGAGATGGTCATGGTGGTGGTGGTGGTGATGGTGGTGGAGATGGTCATGGTGGTGGTGATGGTGGTGGTGGTGGTGGTGATGGTGATGGTGGTGATGGTGGTGGTGATGGTGGTGGAGATGGTCATGGTGGTGGTGATGGCAGTGGTTGTGGTGGTGGTGGTGATGGTGGTGGTGGTGGTGATGGTGATGGTGATGGTGGTGGTGATGGCGGTGGTTCTGGTGGTGGTGGTCACCAACTGAATCTGCTGCAGGTGCCAGACATTTTTCTAAGCACTTTTCAGGTATTAACTCCCACAGTGCTCACAACAACCCCATGAGATAGGGATGGGAAGGCTAAAGGACTGACTCCAAGTCACAGCGGGTACATGCTCACCCTCTGAGGTTAAAAAAGAATTCTCCCTTGGTTCCTTCTACTATTTGTGTGGTATCGTGGTTCAGATTTGAGTCTCATCTCTGATGAGAGGTCTTCCTTCTATAAGTACAAGGTAAGGACCCACCTTCACTTTTTCCCGATGGCTCCAGTTAGTCTCAGCTCTGTTTCCCCACTGTTTCCAGATGCCACCTTTCTCGCACACAAAAGTCTTGAATTATTTCAGTCTATTTTTGGACTTTCTATCTGTTTCATTGTCAATGTAATCAAGTGCGAACACCACACTTTTAATTCTGGAGGTTTTACAACTAGTGTTAATATCTGGTAGGGTTTCATCTCCTCATTACTTTTCTTCCTCAGTACTACCCTGGATATTCCTGACTTATTTCTTCACATTAAATTAAAAAATTATGGTAAAATATACATTGCATAAAAATTACCATTTAACCCTTTTGAAGTGTACAATTCAGTGACATTAAGTGCATTCACATTATTGTACTACCATCACCACTATCCATTTACAGAACTTTTTAAAAAAATTTTTAAATTGAAATTCAAATTGAAATACAGTTGATTTACATTGTTGTGTTAGTTTTAGGTGTACAGCAAAGTGATTCAGTTATACATACATATATATTCTTTTGTAGATTCTTTTCCACTTTAGGTTATTCTAAGATATTGAGTATAGTTCCCTGTGCTACACAGTAGGTCCATTGTTGTTATCTATTTGATATATAATTGTGTATATATTTTAATCCCAAACTCCTAATTTATCCCTCCTCCCAAAGAAATTATGGTTCTTTCGTAACCATCAGTTTGTTTTATATGTCTGTGAGTCTATTTCTTTTCTGTAAATAAGGTCATTTGTATCATTTTTTATTTTTTCATAAGTTTTTTTTTTAACCTTTTTTTTGTGTGTATTTTTTCGTGTATCCCACGTAGCTTGTGGGATCTTATTTCCCTGACCAGGGATTGAACCCATGTCCCCTGTAGTGGAAGTGCAGAGTCCTAACCCCTGGACCACCAGGGAATTCTCCTGTATCATTTTTTTAGATTCCACATTTAGGTGATATCATATGATATTTGTCTTTCTCTGACTTACTTCCCTTAATATGATAATCTCTAGGTCCATCCCTGTTGCTGCAGATGGCATTATTTTATTCTTTTTTATGGCTGAGTAATATTCCATTGTGTATATATACTACATCTTCTTTATCCACTCATCCAGAATTTATTTTTAATCATCATCTCAAACTGAAACTCTATACCCATTAAACAGTAACTCCTGTTTTCCCTTCCCCCCAGACCCTAGCAACCACCATTTTACTTTCTCTATAAATTGGACTATTCTCAGTACCTCCTATAAATAGAATCATATAGTAGTTGTCCTTTTGTGTCTGGCTTACTTCACTTAGCATAATGTCCTCAAGGTTCATCCTCATTGCAGCATTCTTTGTTGTAAGTGTATAGTTTTGCATTGTATGTATGGACCACATTTAGTTTATCCATTCATCTGTGGATGGACACTGGGTTGCTTTCACCTTTTGGCTATTGTAAATAATGCTGCTATGAACGTGGGTATACTCCACATTAATTTCAGAATCAGTTTGTCCAGATCCAAATAAAAAATCCTTTTACTGCTTTTATAATTACCCTCTACTCCCCGCCCCCCATACACACACCTCCCAATGGTCACTTATTATTTTGTTCAAATCACAACACACCCCAGACACCGTTTTGGACTTACATGTCATCACTGCAGTGCCTCTTGTGGCTTTGCCTGCACAGCATGCACTCCCCTTCTTCTAGTGAAGCTTCTAGTAAAACTGTCTCCCATCTTCCACTTGGAAAACCACGTCTCCTTTGCTCTCAGCCCAAGACTCCAGCCATTGGCTTCAGGGATTGCTTATGGCAACTTTTGGTAGTAAATTGTTCTTCCTGCACTTACCTGCAGGTCCTACCTTCCTCCAACCTAAGGGGGCATCTAGATGTCTCCAAATGTGCCCTGGCTTCCCTGACTCTGGAGGGCCCTCCTTGCCAGGCATCTCCCGCACTGGCCCTTCTGGGAAGCCTTTCGGCTTCTCCCTTTTCTGTAACTTTGGGGCTGCTGGCTTCCTTCCTCTGCCACTTAACCCCTCCGTCCCGTTTAGGAGCCGTCCTTGTACTTGCTTGATCCACACACTGGCTGTTCTCACCTTGGGCACATGTCCCAGTCCTTTCACCTCTCCATCATCCACTGCATGTGGCACAGTGTTTTTCACATAGTAGGTGCTGATTTGAATTGCGCTAAACCAAGATCATCTTCCTCTGCAGGATTAGGCTCAAGTAAAGCAACCAAAGCCCTCCCACACCAGGCAGAGGACTTCAAGGAAGCGTTACTGACGTCATCCCACAGGTGACCTGTGACATCTGGGCACAACCTACTTCCCCTTAAGTTCTAGCTCTGTGTGCTGATCCTGGTCACTTACAGGTTCCTATGTGTCCTGGGTCGCTGTGCCTGAGTCACCCCCTTCCCTGTCCAACTCTGAAAGTTCTGAACAGCAGGAGGCAGAGGGGCTGCCAATAGGATCTCATTCGTGCCTTGCTCACTGTGTGGTGGGCTCTCTACCCTTCAGGCTGTAGTTCCCTTCCTGAAAAGTTCCCTGCAGCCTGACTTCTTTTGTGTACATGTGTTTGTTTGTATGTTTCATTGCATTTCGTGTCCATCTAAATTGTTTCTTTCTCTTTATTTCTAAACATTTAAAATTCACTTATTCATTGAAGGTTTACTGGGTGCTTCCTTTGTGCTTGGCGCGTGCAATGAACATAAGCAAGGTTTCTAATCTCATGGATTTTATATCCTTATAGATCCGGGGAGAGAGCAGGCAATTAGCAAGGAAACATAAATTACCACAATAATTTCAGAGAGTGAGAAGATAGATAACATAGGATAATGTGCTAGAAAATTATTTGGGAATAGGTGGAGAATATTTTAGATTTTGGTGTTTCTGCTTCTTCCCTCTTGGAATCCAGCTTCCATGTTATTAGGAAGCCCATGCTACCACATGGAAAAACCCAAATAGAGGATAATTGAGGCCCTCAGCTGAGCTCCCAGCAGGAAATTTAAGGCAATGAACTAGAAAGCAGTAGATGGGAGGCAACTTTAGAGACGTTGATGAGAAAAGGTATTTTTGAGGAGGCGGTATTTGAACTAAGATTTGAAAAGTAATAAGGAGATATCCATACAGTGAGGAGAGAAGGAACAGCACATGCAAAAGGCCCGAGGAGGGAAATTATTCATTTTGTTTGAGAGATAGTGGCATGATACAGGTTGGAAAAGCAGGCCAAGATCAGATCATTCAGGGCTTTTTAGGCTACACCAAAAGGGTTGAGTACAAGTGAGAGGCCATTGGAGCGATCTGATTTGCAATGACCTCTCTGGCTACTGTGAGGGAACATGTCCTGGGAAGTCCCATGGGGCAAGTCAGAGGAAGAGCTAGCCTACAACTTGGATTCCCTTTGCAAAAATGTAATCTATGAAGGAAGCCAACATACAAAAGATACATTGGATGTGAAACAGATGGAGAAACTTAAGTCTAGAGAAGTCAAGTGACTTGAGCGATTGCACAGGACAGATGCAGAGGTCCATGAGGAGCTCACGATTGCTCAAGGAGGCTGAGGGGATGTGCAGCAAACGCCATTTATTTTAATTCCCTCTATTTTGCTTCAGTCACCAGTTTGGTAAGAGGAGAATTTCAACCATCTGCAAGTAATCCAAATGCCTTACTAACCTGCCTACCCACCCACACCCACCAAAAAAAAAAAAGAGGAAAAGAAGCCAACCACAGAGCTTGTATGCCTGCACTCACCACAATCATTTCTCTGTATCACAGCTCTTGTCATCTTACATTATACATGAATAACTAATCAACCAAACACAAACCCACTGATGAAAAAAACACGCCTTGGATTGAGAATGTGTGCAGGGTAAAGAGTAATATTAATTTCACGGGTAAATAACAAAAAGGAAGCAAACCCAAGGGATATCAGGACAAGAAACGTGTTTCTGAACACTTCTGGGAAAGGAAACTTGCCAAGAGGCAAGGAGAAGAGGAAGGCAAGGATCAGGCTGACCACCTTTGGAGCACACTAATACCATTCTTTTTTCTTCTGGCGCCATCAGTGTAAGGAACATCACCCTAGGTCAACCAACAGGCGGACGCCCAACAACTTAAACCCCCATCTGTCGGTCTCACCCAGTTGAGCAATTCATACAAAAATCTTCCACTATTCCCTAAAGGACCTATAGGTGTTAGTCTTAACTCACCAACCAACACTGAAGTGAACTCCAAATGCTTTTTGAACTTCCATAACTCATAGCACCATGCTAGGCATGTAATAGGTGTCCGATAAATGCAACCTTCCTCAAACTCCCTAAATGAAGTCTGTCTCTGTCTCTAGCATTTTCCTGGAATGTGTCTCTTGACCACTAAGGGTGAACCCCTCATCTCCACATCTAGGGAGTGGTCTGGAGCTTTCCTCCCCCTCCTCCTGGACTTCTTGACGGCATCTGACACAGTTGAGATCCTTCGATTGTCTTTTCTGACTCTGAACTTGCCTGGTTCTTATCTTTTCTACTAATGGCCTCTCCTCCCTGACTGCCAGCGATTGCAAATACATATGCCACAGATTCTGTGTTTCTCTCTTATCACTCTTTCCCTATAAGAAATAAACTGCATCTCATTTCAAATCAATGCATGTGTCTTTCACCATCAGTCACATTCTATGCAAAGTACCTGTTTATGGGCCTCTCTGTCAACTAGACTTCAAGCTCCTCTTGATGCCCCAGGGCCTGGCACAGAGCTGGCAGTAAGTAGATGCTCAGGACACACCAGCCCAACTGGGCAGACTCTATCCTTCAAACTACACTTGCAGGTAGACTGGGTTGAGTCTTATACCCATTATATTGAGAGGGGACCCCCCCCCCAAATATCAGGGAATTTAAGTAAACATTGAAAACATGATTCCTGGTGTTAGCTACTGAGATTCTGTATCTTCAGCACAATCATCATTCTGATATTGCCAATCGTAAAAGGACTGTCAAGCTAATCTTGATGCTGTCTAGATACCGGTGTCCGATCTTTTTCGTGCTCTTCTGAACAGGCTTGAATTTGCCAGTGTCTCTTTTAAAAGACAGCCTGCAGGACTGAGCATAAAACTGCATGTGGCCTGACCCGGCAGCACGCGCTGGGATTATTGCTTCCCTCCTCACACTCTGCTGTTCTATTAATAGAGCCGAAGATTGCATTAGGGTTCTCAACAGCCTCCTTGCGCTGTAGGTTTGCATCAAGCTTGTGATCAGCTAACCCCCCGGGTCTTCCTCATGAACGTCTTCTGTCAAGCCAGGCCTCCCCATCAGCCACTTGGGCAACTGATTTTTGGAATGCTCGTGATTATCTATGACCCAAACTAGAAGATACAAAACCAGGTCTTGCCTTTCTTTCTCGTGTGGGATCTGCTGAGTAGGTGCCGGGGTCTTGGGGGCCAGTTCAGAATCCAGAGGCGTGTCTAGCCACTGTCGAGGGAATCTCCGGAATCCGCAAAAGCAGAGGATGGTGATGAAATTCATTTTCAGACTCGCTTCAGATAATGCTTAGGCTCATTCCTTCTCCTCTGAGATTACAGTCTCTTCTTCATCTTGTTCTGATGCTGGGTGTTTATACGCGGAGCCTCTTGTTCCTCCCACCCATGGGCACAGCCATGCTTTTATTTCTTCTGCCCTCTCCAAGCAGTATTCTTTTTAGCGTGAGTGTCTAACTCAGCTCTGTGGTCTGTCCTCTACTGTCCTCACATCTAATCTTTTATCTTATCTAATCTTTTTTCTTCCCTCTGTCTCTGTATGTGTGTCAGTATCGTGTCTGGTTACATAGCTCTGATTTCAACCTGCGTGAATGCCCCTTCAGAGATGACAGTGCTTCCCCCCGCCCTCCCTTCATTAGTTTTTCAGCCACTTGGAATTAGCCGATTGGTAATTGTAGAAATCGCAGTGTGGGCTATTGTGGTGAGTCCTGGTTTCCACTTCAGGAAACGTCTAGATTTGTGGGACTTGGGTCTCAGAATTTGAGAGCAGGGCCTTGAACTTTGGAATCTGGGCCCAGAAGGGAGAGAGAGCTGCTTTTTCCTCAGCCAGTGGAGGGAATCGGAACGCAGGGGTGCAAGCGGGCGTTCCCTGCATCCACCAGAAGAGGGCGTCATACCCACGGTCCTCCAAAGTTGGACTTTCTGCCACAGAAATAGGTCTTGTCCCGGTGGCCTCCTGAAGACTCAAAGATGGGATGGCATGACACTACAGCCATGCTACTTATTGGTGCTTTGGCCACTTCCAATACTGTGTAATGGTAAAAAGCTAAGAATTCTGAAGAAGTGGACCCAACGTTGGTCCAAATTAATGGGTGGGTTTGTGGGCCTGGGCTATGAACGTGTGGCTGGCAAATTGGAAAGCTGATGGGGCCATGAGGCTTGGTGGTGGAAATGACGATGAGAATGTCTGGCGTTCTCTGACGTAACCTGTAGAGCATGGGAGCCAGCCTGGTTGGAGGGGCCCGTCATATTTCCACCTATGACATTTAGAATTTCTGTTTGGCAAGGCAGCTCACGGGGGGGCTAGAGCAAGTTTCCAAGTGGAGACACAGGTGGAAGGGAAGGTGACGGTGGCACCGTGTCACCGATTTCCAGGTGGAGTTAAAAGGCATAGCTGTTTTCTTTGGGGGCCGCCCCTGCACCCTTCATTAAGACTAAGTTGGTAACTGATTAAAAAAAAGAAGAAATGGAAGATTAAGCCCAAGAGGCTGGAGGAGAAAATGGTTTCCAGGTGGAGGGGGCTGCTACTTCATTAACACCATTGAGTGTTCAAGGAGCCCACTGCCCTCCTACCCTCCCAGGCAGTGCTGGGCGCCAGCCAGCGCTGGGAGGCAAAGGGCTCTGTCACTGCCAAGCAGTGAAGCCATTTAGTAAAATATTTACCCACGTGTATAAGAATAATGATGACAGAATGACGAACAGCAGTTCAGTAGCTTTAAGGTACGTGGGAGAGCAGGCCTGGAGTTTTTTTTTTTTAGTTTTATTTATTTATTTGGCTGCACAGGGTCTTAGTTGTGGCAGGCGGGCTCCTTAGTTGTGGCACGCGAACTCTTAGTTGCGGCATGCATGTGGGATCTAGTTCCCTGACCAGGGATTGAACCCGTGCCCCCTGCCTTGGGAGCATGGAGTCTTAACCACTGCGCCACCTGGGAAGTCCCAGCCCTGGATATTTTTTAATGAGAATGGCGACTTTCTGTTTAATTCCTGAGGCTTCTGTCTTGCGCCAACCGTACCCACATTCAAATAAGAGAGCCGTGGCTGGGGAGGGGGCTCACCAGGCTGGCAGAAGGTGTTGCCTGCAGGATGCTGTCACCCAGAGGGACTGGCGCCAGCCTCACACCCAATCCCAAGCTACCGTCCACTTCCTGCAACTTCTGAAGAATAAAGATTTTCAGTCCCTGTCCCCACTATAGCTAGAATGATCCTCTGCTGTGGTCACTCAATTAATGATATTGATTCATTACGAGTGTGACCTGTTCTTCTTCAGCTAGGCATGTAGGGAGCGTTTGCCCTGGTTGGCGTGGTAATTCTGAGTTGGAGATGAGGACAGAAGAAGGCAGAGGGAACAAAAGACAGCAACACTCTGCAACCACACACTAGGTGTCTAGCTGTGTCCAATGTGGAAATGGAAAGGAAAAAAGGAAAATTTTTGGCTAAACGCTTCCCCCCCCCCCCTTCATTAGGGAGCTTTTTGCATTTCCATCCCCAGTTTGGAAAAGAAATAATGAAACAAAATGTATTCTCTCCATCATTTAAATAAAGGAAAACTTTGTCTCTAAATATATCAAACAATGTTAGGAGTAAATAAATTACAGATATTTGTGTGTTAGATCAGTAAAGAGTGTTTGAAAAATATAATTTCACTTTCTCTCAGCCTCACACCCTCTGCCTTTTTTCATGTCTTTTCCAGATACTGTATACCTCCAGTTATGACCGTTAGAAAGAAACCATCTTGGCTTTCCCATATTATACATTTCTAGAAGGACTGACTTAGGATCTGTACACACATGCTTATTTTTTATTTCCTGGAAGAAAACAAACTAGCCCTGAATTTAAGAGCATGCTCAGAAGTCAGTTCTTGAGGAAAGAAGCTGTTTATTTATTTAAGGGAAATACAAAGGGCCCATTACCTTTAGACAGGGAATTTATGCTTGGTGGAATTTTCATGAATAAAAATTCATTTTATTAAAGATCTTCTGGTTAAAAATACGGTTTGCTTTTTTGGTGCAAAGTCCGCCATGTCTGTTCTGAACAGTAAGGCTTGTGAGGCTACCGAGACAGATAAAGTGTACGGACTCTTTTTTTTTTAAATTTATTTTTATTTTTATTTATTTATTTTTGGCTGCGTTGGGTCTTTGTTTCTGTGCGAGGGCTTTCTCTAGTTGCGGTGGGCGCGGGCCTCTCACTATCGCGGCCTCTCTTGTTGCGGAGCACAGGCTCCAGACGCGCAGGTTCAGTAGTTGTGGCTCACGGGCCTAGTTGCTCCGCGGCATTTGGGATCTTCCCAGACCAGGGCTGGAACCCGTGTCCCCTGCATTGGCAGGCAGATTCTCAACCACTGCACCACCAGGGAAGTCCCGAACTCTTCAATCAGAGAGGCGCTTGGCCTGCCGGTAAAATGCAATACCAAGGGCTTCCCTGGTGGCGCAGTGGTTGAGAATCTGCCTGCCAATGCAGGGCACACGGGTTCGAGCCCTGGTCTGGGAAGATCCCAAATGCCGCGGAGCAACGAGGCCCGTGAGCCACAATTACTGAGCCTGCGCGTCTGGAGTCTGTGCTCCGCAACGAGAGGCCGCGATAGTGAGAGGCCCGTGCACCGCGATGAAGAGTGGCCCCCACTTGCCGCAACTAGAGAAAGCCCTCGCACAGAAACGAAGACCCAACACAGCTATAAATAAATAAATAAATAAATAAATTTTAAAAAATGCAATACCAAGAAGTAAACAAAGAGCCTTTTGCAGAAAAGACAGAGTTTAAATGGATCTTGCTTTTCCAATTTGAAAACGTGCTCACGGTTGTTAGTAACTGAGTCAAGACATTTAAATCATACGTATACTTTTATATCGTAACAGCGACCTTTTATAAGTGCAGTGGGGATAAGCAGATGAGCAAAGCAATGCTCCAGAAAGAGCACTGTAGGTAATTGAACATGAAATATGTTGCAATCTGATAACATTAATAATATGCAGTCACTACTTTATATCTAATATGCAGTTCATTTGGCTAGAGTCTTACTAAAGCACTCCAGAACTGTTAGTGTAGGAATCCTGCCACAAACCTATGAAGTAAGCAGTTCTGTTTTCGTGCATTTTGAAGTATCTCTGTATTAATCATCTATTCTGTGCAGCAAATTAGCCCCAAACGTAGTAGCTTCAAACAAGTATTTAATGTCTCACCCAGTATCTGAGGGTCAGGAATTGGGAGTGGCTTAGCTGGGAGGTTCTGGCTCCAGGTCTCTCGGGAAGTTGTTGAGATGTGAGATGGGGTAGCTGTCCTCTGAAGGCATGGCTGGGGCTGGCAGATGCACCCTTAAGATGCCTCACAATCCTGGCAGGTTAGTTCGGGGCTGCTGATAGGAAACTGCAATTCTTCTCCACGTGGGCCTCTCTAGCAGGCTACTTGTGCATCTTGATGGCATGAAAGCCGGCTTCCCCTAGAGTGATCAGAGAGAGAGAGCCAGGCGGAGGGCACGTGCCTTTTCTGATCCAGCCTCGGAATTCAACCGCCATCATTTCCTCCACATTCTATTCATTAGAAGCCAGTGACTAAGTACAGACCACACTCAGGGTGAGGGGAATTAAACTCCACCTCTTACAGGAGGACTAAAGAATGTGTGGAGATACTTTAAAACCATCATGACCCCGTTTACAGATGAGGGTGGCTTATCCGTTCAAGGTCACCTGGCTACTAGAAGACCCTACATGCAAGGCAGCAGACTGCTTTATTTCCCCTCTGCTGTGCCATCCACACACAAAACAAACCAGAAGACCCCACATTCCTGAAATCACTGCACACAAATTCAGAATCTGCCTTTTTAAACTGGCCAAGATCTTCTAAAAGCAGCAGGAGACTTTATGTTGGAAATGGATGAAATGGACACAAGACTGGAAGGTAGGAGTCAGCTTTCTTCTTAATCAGCTCTGCGACCTTGAGAAAAAAAAACACTTCTCTCTGGGCTGGTTTCCTCCTTTGTAAAACAAGACGGGCTAGCTGAGTGGTTTCCAAACTTAGTTGGCCACCACAGTCCTCTGGGGAATAAAAGACTCTCTGGCCTTACATTAAATCTACCAGGTCACAACCTCCAGGAATCTGTAAAATTAAAAAGCTCCCCAGGAGTCCAATGGACAGGTGTGCAGACACTAGGAACCGCTGGACTAGATTATTGCTCATGCTTCCAGCTCTAACGTTATTTTAACTCCTCCCTTCTGACTGGATGTACCCAGGTAAATCATCAGTCCTGGACCCTTGCTACAATCATCAGGGAAATTTTAGATGTCTGGGGCTCCCCTCAGGCAAAATAAATCAGACATTCTGGGGGGCCTAGGGATCATTACGGTCTGTTTTTATCAGTATGTTTTCCAATAGTCATGTTCAACCTTGGTGGCACATTAGAATCAGTTGAGAAGTTTTAAAAAAGATCACTGCCCACACTGTCCCCCAGAATAATTAAATCAGAATCTTGTGGGTGGAAGCAAGCATCAGTATTTTTTAAAGTTCCCAGGTGATTATAATGAATAGTCACACTGACCAGTGTTTGCCTCATTTGAGATAATTCCAATGCTGCCTCACCCGTAAAAGATTATTCAGAAGAAAAATTATTCAGAAATCCTAGATGCCACAGTATTCTAAGAAAAAATGCATTTGAAATGGAAGATAGTAAAAATTAAATGGAAGTGAGTTTCCATTTCTGTCAATATGGCAGACTAAATAACTTGAAAATCCTCCCACTATAAATACTGGTTTATAAATATAAACCATGTATAAATATTGGTCAAGATGTAATAAACACCCATTGAAATGAGCTCATGGGACAACAAGGAAAGGCCTCCAGTGCCAGAAGCAAGAGAAAGATGACAGTTAGCATGGTGAGCAAGAAGGAGGATGCGGAGCTGGTCTCAGGCAGGTTTGTTGGCCTTGTGGAAAGAAGACTGTTGTTTGAGTCCAGTAAAGCAGGGAGATGGAACTGAGATACCCGAGTAAATGTGGGACCTTGAAAGGGATGAATCATTATAGAAATAATTCACTGGAAAAAAATCTCCCTAGTGGCACAGGGAGACAAGAAAATTTGTCTTGGCATAAGTTGAAAGTGGAGAAAAAAGTCTTCACTGAGAATTTGGGACTACAGCCCAGCCTCATGTAAATCTGGGACTGAAATTTACCCTTCCTCTATGGTCCAGGAACCCTAAAGTGGAAAAAAAAAAGATAAAAATACTGACCCAACACCAAACTACAAAACATACATGGATACAATCCACCATAACCAAGATGTAGTAGATCCAAGAGTCCCAAGAACCTCAGATAACAGAACTATCAGACAGACTATAAAATAAGTAGGTTAAAAAATTATTAAAGACATAAAAGAACATTTGGAACCATCAGAAAATAACATAACACTATAAAAAAAGGTGGATTTGAAAGATAACTAAACAGAACTTCTAGAAATGACACATATAGTCATTGAAATGAAAAGCTCAGTGGATGAGTTACATAGCAGATTAGACACAGCTGAAGAAAAAATAGCAAATGGATCTGAAGAAAATGCCCAGGAAGCAGCACAGAGAGTCAAAGTGATAGAAAGTCTGAGAGAAAAGTTCAGGCTATGTTGCATAGAAAGAGAAGGTGCATTGTACACCTAATATGAGCACCAGAAGGTGAGAATAGAGAGGGTGTAAGGGAGACAGGATTTACATAGACAACTGCTGACAGTTTTCCAGGTTTGATCAAAAACATGCATCCTGAGATTTTGGATATGCAATGAATCTTGAACCATGTAAATAAAATAAATTCACACCCGAACACTGCATGGTAAGAATGCAGGAAGTCAAAGACAAGAGAGAAAAATCTTAAAACCAGAAAGAAAAAACAGATTACCTACAAAGGAATGACATTTAGACTGACAGCAAATGTCTCAACAATAAATAGAAAACAAGAAGACATGACATATTCATAAAAGTGCTGAGGATAAAATAACTTTCAATCTAGAATTTTACACCCAGAGAAATCATCATTCAAGGATAAGAGTGAAATAAGACAATTTTATACTAATAGAGAAAGCACGTCACTCACATAACCTCCCTAAAAAAAAACTACTAAAGGATATGTTTCAAGGGAAAGGGCTGGTACCTAGAAGAAAGGGAGAAAAACATGCTAGAAACAAAGGTGAACAAATTGGTAAACGTGGGCAAATCGAAACAATGACTGTATAAAACTAAAATGACAGTAGTGATTAAATTTAGGGGTATAAAAACAGGTGAGTCTAAAATAAGAAGCAATAATAACATGTAAAAGGGAGGATGTAATTGAAGTTGAATAATTCTCTGTTTATTGTAGAGTTTCAGGGAGGCTGGATTAAGTGTACATGTTAAAAATTGTAAAGTAATCACTAAAGGAATAGAAATATATCTTACAACTCCTAAAAGAGTTAAAGAGGAAAAGGGAAAAAAGAATTCTTGATCAGTTCAATAGAAGAAAAGAAAGGAAGTAAACAAAAAACTTAGAGAAAGCAGAAGAAAATGAGACATCAGTTCCAAATGTCAGAAATCAGTAGATCAACAGGCTGTCTTATACATTGCTAGTGGGAGTACAAATTGGAAGAGCAACTTTGGAAAACAGTTTAGCATTATTTTGTAAAGTTTTACATTTACATAGCTCATGACGCAGGAATCACTCCAAAGAGAAAATTCTGCCCGCATACACCGGAAGATAAGACTACTTATCACAGCTGCTTGTAACAGCAAAAAATTGGAACACCTCAAAGACCTGTGACAGGAGAATGGACAAACTAATTTGTGGGACAGTCATGAAATGGAATTTTATACAAATATGGAAAATAATGAACTACAGCCAGAAGCAACAGTCTAGTTGAATCTTAGTAATACCATGTTGAGTAAGAAATATAGGCCTCAGAAAATTTTTGTAAAATTTTAAACCGAGTATATGATAAAAATTTGATAAAACTTTTTAAAAAGCAAAGAAGAATAATAAATACAAGATTGAGACTGGTGGTTTCTTCAGGTGGGGGAACAGATAGAGGAGGAGTATATAAGTAGTTGTAAGTCACTGTTACTGTTTTAGTTCTCTAGTTGAATAGCAGGTTTACAAGTGTTCATAATATCAAAAAATAAAATAAAATAAGGCCATGGATATACCTAATGATGATAGTATGTTTATGCCAGAGATTGTGATTAATACAGTTTTGTGCCCCTAAGTTTCATTAACAATATCGGCAATTACATTAAATGTAAATGGACTAAACTTACTAGTCAACCCAATAAATGAATGAATAAGATCCAGGTACATGCTGTATAAGAGACTTATCTAAAAATCAAAGACATAGAAAGGTTGAAAGTAAAAGGATGGAAAAAGATATGCCAGACAAATGCCAGCTAGAAGTGAGAGTAGTTATATTTATTGTAGGCAAAGTAGACTTTAAAGCAAAAAGCACTAGGGTTAAAGATCATCTGTGCATATATTAAAGAAACGATTCACTAGGAAAACAGTAAATCTAAGCTTGTATGCACCTAATTACACAGCTTCAAAATAAATAAAGCAAAATGAGAAATAACATGTTAAAAAATAAAAAAATGCAGTCATAGTATGAGATTTTCATAGCCCTTTTTGATGTACCTTATCGCATACTTTTAAAATATAGAGAGCAAAATTTGAGAGATTTACAGTAGATACTGGCAAATTCAGTCATATAAGGAGATTTTAATGTACCACTATAAAAAGTGATAGATATTAGTAAGGCTAAAGAAAATCTGGATAATATAATTAACAAGCTTGATTTAACAGACTCATACAGAATGCTATACAACAAATAAGATATACACATTCTTTTCAAAACCACAGGAGTATTTATAAAAACTATTTACCAAAGCAAATCTCAACAAATAATAAAGAATGTGCTACATACAGACCACCTCTCTGACCTTAATTAAGTTAGACATAAATAACTAAAAACCAAAACAAAAACTTGTGTTTAGAAATGTAAAAATACATGTGTATTGAGGCAAAGAAGAAATCATACTCGAAATCTAAACATTCTTTGCCTGGGATGGTAATAAAAATTCTACATATTTTGTGGAATGTAGTTTGAGTGGCACTTGGAGTGAAATCTGTAGCCTTAAATGTTAAAAAAAAAAGAAAACAGAAGTGTGAAAATTAATTACTTAAGCCATCAAGAATCTTTTTAAGCCAACAAAATAAATCCAGAGAACAGAACAAAGAAAATAACATGATATATTAACAATACACAATTAGATCAGGAGTCCCCAGCCCCTGGGCCGCGGACTGCTAGTGGTCTGAAGCCTGTTAGGAATCCGGCTGCACAGCAGGAGGTGAGCGGCGGGTGAGCTAGCAAAGCTTCAACTGCCGCTCCCATTGCTTGCATTACTGCATTACCCCCGAACCATATCCCTCCCCCCGCCACTACCGTGGAAAGAAAAAGGTTGGGGACCACTGATTAGATTATATTTTATATATGGTATATATTCTTATACATAAGAACATAAAATATATAATAGTATATAAAAGTGAAAATTAATGAAACAAAAAAATAGTATTAACCTAATTGAAAGTTGATTCTTTGAAAACACTAGTAGAAAGTAGAAAGAAACGCTAGATAAAAATAGGGAGATCTCTGACACAACTGATCCAGAAAAGAGAAGATACATATACAATAATATTTGGAATGAAAAAAAATGAAGGGTATGGATAGATGCAGCAGAGATTAGAATATATTAAGAGAAAACTATGAACAGCATTTTTTAAATAAATTTGAAAACCTAGCTGGTATGGACAATTTCCCTGAAAAATATAATGAGTAAAAATTGAGTTAGGAAGAATATAAAACCTAAAGAGATCCATAGCCATCAAAGAAATGGAATCAGTAGTTAAAAATCAACCTAGGAAATGTTTATCCCAGAGCCAGACATTTTACTGGCAAGTTCTACCAAACAGTCAAGGAACACATAATTCCAATTTTATACACACTGTTCGAGAAAATGGAAAAAGAAGGAACCAGTTCATTTTTTGAGGCCAGTATAACCAGAGAAGGGCAATATGAGAAGGGAAAACTGCAGCCTATGTGACTTATGGACATGGATACAAAAATGCCCACAATGAAGTTAGATGTTGACCTTCATTCATTCATTCATTCATCCTTTCATTCGTTCAACAAATATTTGCTTAGTGTTAACCATGCACCAGTAGGCACTGTGCTAATACTTGGAGAGCAGAAATGGACGGGAGCTTATGGCTTAGTGGAAGAGATAAGCAATAAAGCAAATGATCACACAGGGTAGGGTACACAGAGGGCATTCTGGCAGGATAACAGTGCATACCGAGGGGGATTCAACCTCGTCAGAGAGGTCAGGGAATGCTTTCCAGGCATATTAGTGGAGCAAGAATGAGTGTGGGAAGAGCGTTTAGGAGGTTATTGCAGGGGCTCCAGTGGGAGATCTGAGATGCAGTAGCAGGAATTTGAGAGACATTGAGGAAGTAAAACCAACAGAGCTTCATGATGGATTGCACATGGGAAGGTGTCAACCTGGAGAGGGGTCAACCTTGTCTCTAAGATGGCTGGGGCTCTGTTCATCGAGAAAACTTTAAAAGAGGTTCAGGTTTAGGGGAAATGAGCATGCGTGTGGTTTTGGAAATGTGGAGTTTGGGGGTGACTTTAGGAAGGCTAAGTGGAAATGATGAATAGGAAATTAACCAGAGCCTGGAGTTCTGTGGGGAGAGCAGGCTGGAGATTTTAATTTGAGTGGCATCAGAACGTAGGTGGTATTTAACCCATCCTTCAGAGGATCTCATCCAGAGAGGGTGTGTAGTTAGGGGAGAGAATGAACACCACTATTTAAAGGAAAGGCAGAAGAGGAGGAGTCAGGGCAAAGAGAGGAGGAAAGGCAGGAGAGGTAGGAGGAAAGACAGGAGAATGTGGGCATCAAGGATGCCAAGGGAAGAGTGAGTTACAAAGAATGGAGTGTCCAACAGTGTCATGGGCTGTTGAAACTTTAAGAGGGTGGAGGACTGATGTGCTCCTGGAATTCTCCTGACCCAGGGGCTACATTAAGTGAGTGAGCTGGAGGAGAAATGCATAATGATAATAAACTAAGAGCAGCAAGAGTGAATTTTTTGGACAATGAGACTCTTCCTGTAACCTGTTTATGGTGATGGTTACTAGACTCCATGCATTTGTCAAAACTCAGACTTATAGACCAAGAAGAGTAAATGTTACTGCATATAAGTTAAAAATAAATAAATAAAAACAATGCAGTATTGGTGATTTAAGATCTAACTTCCTCTTTATAACTGCAGGGCTAGCTCCTGCAATTTAATTCAGTTCAGCTTGTGTAGGTCTACAACAGGGAACAAGGGCACCCCACTCTCACCTTGTTAAGGGCAGAATAAATATGCATGCAGCAGAGCCAAAGGGCATGGGACTGATGGCCAGAGCTCCGCTAAGGAACTGACAGGTGGTGGGTAGGGTGTAGCCTGGTAAACTTGGTTCCTCTGGGCCCCTGATGTAAAATGAGGGGGTGGATCAGGAAAGGCCTTTCCACCTCTGATGATCTGTGGTTTTAGCGTAAAAATCCCCCACAAAATCCCATTAGCTCTGTTGTCTGCATTTTGTTATTGAGAATAGTCATAATAAACAATTACCATAATAACAACTGGCTCTTCAACACATGGGACCCCAGATGATTTGGGAAGCAGCTTGGAGTGAATTGGAAAATGCTTGGGTTTCTGGTTTAAAGTTTTAAAGTGCCTTCTAAAAATCATATGATAACAAGCACAGCCCATATAGGCTTGCAATGAAAAAGGGACTTTTACATGTGTTCACTTCAAACCCTCCCCTCACCCTATCAATGCTGTCAAGGAAGAATTATCCCAATTTAGGAGACAGGGAGATTAAGAGCCTGGTCACTCACGGGTTTGGCTGATGTTGGTATTTTCCAAATAGTCTATTTTTCAAAGACCCACAGTGGATTTGGTGCAGTTTTGGTGTTGAGTGTATTCCACTGTATCCTAATCCTATGAAAATTAGTGGAAGAGTGTTAATTGGGCATCAATTCATGCTTAACATTAATTTGAGTATTTGATGAACCACAAATACCCAATGATGTTGCCCCCTTAAGCCATGTTAACTCAATTTATTGTAATAATTAAAAACAATAAGGATAATTATATCCTTATTGTTTTAAATACCCCACAAATTGAATCCAGCCTGAATTTAGCCGGCCTGAAATCCGCTGGAGAAGTGGGCTTTGTTTTTGGGAAGCTACAAAATTATCTTTTAGGAATTTTCAGCGCCGGAAAGGATAAAAGCCAGCATTTATTAAGCACCTACTGTGTGCCAGGACCTGTGCCGCACCACACTGCTCCCAAGGTGGCGGGGGTGTGTGTTTGAAGCCTTCTGCCACCCTCAGCTACATCCCCAGATGGTGGGGGGCTTGGGCTATTCACATCTCATGCATTTTACTACCTCGGCATAGAAACAATAACATAGATATAGCAAACGGGTTGGAGAGGGGTTTCCTGAAATAACCATCCTTCCCGGCCCTCCCAGAGATGCTCCCAAATTATTTCTCACTATATAAAAAAATTTGATTTGAACTCCGATCATTTGACCTTGACCTCTATAACCCTATGTTATTATATTTTTTAAGCGCCTTATGATTAACGCGGAAACCCTTTCTTCGGCATTTTCTCACCACTGGAATCGCGACAGTTTCCTCAAAGTTCCAAAATAACCTTTCCCGGGCAAGGATTCGTACCTCTGCCGGGGAAGGGCGGGGAGCCGCGCAAGACGTGCCGGTGCGGAGAGAGAGCCAGAGAGAACTTCCAGCGCGAAAGGAAAATAAAACTTGTGGCTGGTGTTTGTGCGGGAGAGTCTCCGCAATCCTGAAGCCCCGCGATCCTGAGGGGTCTCGGCGGCTGCCCGAGGAGCGCCAGGGTTTGGATTTGATCCCGACGTCCTTGACCTAAATTTCTGCGCAGTGGCTGGAAAAAGGGCGCAGAGCCGGGCAGGCGGCTGTTGCCATCCCCGGATCCAGGCGGCCGGGTCCGGGGAACTTGAATGGAGAGGCCGAACTAGAGGGGTGGGGGGCATCTTCTCCCCTGCCCCAGTGAGGAGCCGCGGCGAGCTCCCCGCGCCTCCCCCTCCCCCGATCCACCCGCCCCCCGCAGCCCATGTGATCCAGGGAAGTCGGGGTGCGCTCCCCTTGGCTCGGCCCGCCCGGAGGCGGGGCTCCTCGGGCCGCGGGGTTCGCGCACCGCCCCCATGGGTCGGGCAGCGGGGGGCAGAGTGTGCGCGCGCGGGCAGGCGGGGGCCGCACCGGGGTGCGTGACGTCACCGGCATTGGTTACACGACGTTCTAGAACTCCGCCCCACGTGCGCCGCGGAGGAGGGGGAGGAGGAGGAGGGGATGGGGGTGGGGAGGAGGAGGGGGAGAGGTGGGGATGGGCCGGGGGGGGCGGGGACGGGGGGGTGTGCGAGCAGCGGGGCTGAGCTAAGCCGAGCCCACGTGTGACGGCTCTCGCCGCTGCCCCGGCTCC
Organism: Eschrichtius robustus; assembly: GCF_028021215.1. NCBI lineage: Eukaryota > Metazoa > Chordata > Mammalia > Artiodactyla > Eschrichtiidae > Eschrichtius > Eschrichtius robustus. Next base: position 40,194,900 of record NC_090843.1, read on the forward strand.
GCCGCTCTTAGAGAGATTCGGAGGAGCCCGGGCGGGGGGGAGGAGGAGGGGGAGGAGGGAGCGGGAGATCTCGGGGCTCGGAGCCGGCCGCCGCTCCGCTCCGATCGCTGTGGGGCTCGGTTTTTTGGGGGTGGGGGGGCGGGGGGGCTCAGATATGGAGGCAAATGGGAGCCAAGGCACCTCGGGCAGCGCCAACGACTCCCAGCACGACCCCGGGTAAGTTTCCAGCCGCTGCCCACCGCGCCGCCTCGGGCTCGCTCTCCTTGCAGCGGCGGGGACGGCGGTGCGCGGAGCCGGGCATCTCCCGCGCCACCCCCCCAATCCCTCCCGCGCGCCCCCCCCCCCCCAGTGGAAGTTACACACCTTTGGATTGCATTTCGCCGTCACCTTCTCCCCCACCCCACCTCCCGGCTCTCGCTCGCTCGCTCCCCCCCCCTCCCCGCTTTCCTTTTAGCTTTTGTAAGTTACACGTCAAAATGGCCGATCTGACATCGGTGCTCACTTCTGTTATGTTTTCTCCCTCTAGTAAAATGTTTATCGGTGGACTGAGCTGGCAGACCTCACCAGGTAAGGGAGGGAGGGGGGGACGCCTGGGTCCCCCCCTTCTTGGCTTCTTTATTGCTCTTTGTTATCCCGGTGTAGGAGCCCCCCCCCCCGCCATTGGCTCCCCACTTCTCCTGTGCAAGGTTATTTTTTTAAATAGCAAATCCTTTCCGAGCCCTCTACGCGACCTCTGTTGCCGAATTTCCCCCGCGTGTGCAAAAAAAAAAAAAAAAACCCAGAATAACAACAGAAAACTACTTTTGGTTTTTGTCCTTGATCAAAATTTGCATTGCTTTTTTTTTTCCACACCTTCTCCCCCCCCCCCCCCCCCAATCTCTCTCTTTCTCTCTCTACAGATAGCCTTAGAGACTATTTTAGCAAATTTGGAGAAATTAGAGAATGTATGGTCATGAGAGATCCCACTACGAAACGCTCCAGGTAAAGCATTCCCTTCTGGATTTTGTCTTTATTTTAGAACAAAGTTTAAGTGTTATTTTTGGAGGTGTCTTCGGAAGTAGCTAAGCGGATTTAGAATGGGGCTCAGGCATGTGGCTGGTTTCGAACGTCCCTCCATCCTCCCCCCTCCTCCATTAACCCCAAAGGTTATTGTTAATTGGGGCTGAATTCTGGATACACAGATGCCCACATCTCCGCTTTAAGTCATTTTCCCGTCGCTTCTCTTTCTTCTGTTTCAAATGACGTTCAGCTTCATTCACTTTCCACATAGTTTTTTTTTTTTTTTTAATGTGTGCTTCCCCCACACTCCCAACTCCCCGAACTCTTAAGCCCCTTTAGAAAGCTGGTTGGATCTCCTCTAAGTGCCTGGGTTTCTTCGGAATAAAACAAAGCGTTAAAGAAAGGGAAGGGGAGGAGGAGGAGAGAAACTGAGGTGGCGAAAGAGTGGAGACACCAGCGTTCTCCAAGTTACCTCCACCCGCCCTGCCCCCGTTCCACTTCCCCCATTAACCTTGATGTATTTCCTTGCGAGGCCGAGGGCTGTAGGCAGGAGGGGGTGGGGAGGGTGGGGAGTGGGGGTGAGCGGGGGCAACTTTGCTCTCCATTCTGCTTTAGGGCTCGCTCCTTGTTGCTCTCGATGGTGTCACATTTTCTTGTTTGTTTTTCTCCCTCTTTGTCTCATTTCAGAGGCTTCGGTTTCGTCACGTTCGCAGACCCAGCAAGTGTAGATAAAGTATTAGGTCAGCCCCACCACGAGTTAGATTCCAAGACGGTAGGTTGCTTTTCCTTGTTGTTGTTGTTTGCCCCTTTTCAGGACCGATCTGGGCATTGACAGCCCAATTTAAAGAGACAGTGTCTTCTTTTGCTTCTGTGCTGAGAACTGGGTACTTTGAAGCCGAGGTTGCAAGTCGGTCCTAAAGTTTGCCGCAAAGGCTGGATTTGGGGTTTTCTTTTTAGAGCCTGTCCCACTGCAGCCCCAGATGCTGCCAGGCCTAGGCTTGGGGGAGGGGTCGGCTTGGGGAGAGGCTATCTTCCGGGCCAAAGGACCCTGCGAAGAGACTCCACCACCGATCAGAGGCAACTTTTCTTTGTCAGCCGAGCCCAGCCCGCGTTAACCAACTGTGGCTGTGGGAATCGGCTCTTAGAAGGCACAGCTTGCTTCATGGCCGAGGGGGACAGGGGGCCGAGGGGGACTGGGGGCCGAGGGGAACTGGGGACGCGAGGAGGTGAGGGGGCGCTAACCACAGTCCAGGCAACAGGTTCCTCTTGGGCACTTCGGATTTGGAAGGTGGTTTGAGAAGGGAAGGATACCTCCCAGATCCAAGCTGGGCATCCAGTGGGTGACTCCAGATGGTGTGAAATCTAAGGCTGATAAGGTCTTGGGTTTCAAAGTGGTTTTTTTTGTTTGTTTGTTTTTTCTTTTCTTTTTCAGATCCTTTGAGTGTGGGTACTTTTACAGCATTAGAAGGTTTTAAAGTCCATTGTTGAGGGGATAAAAGTCTCTAAGGTCAGAAGAGGAAGGGAAGAAAGTATCAGTGTATAATAATACATTTAATGGGGGAGAGGAAGGGGAGTTCATAGCATTTTATTGTGGCTCTCCTGCCTTCCTTGTGTACTAGAATTTCCCCATGGTTTTTATTCATCCGCCTTAAGGCAGGGGCCCTGAGGTGACTTTGGGATGCAGTGCTGGGCTGCTGGGGACTTCATCTCTCTGTGGTGGGTGAGTGGGATGGGGGCCGGGGTAGGGGTGGGGTGGAAAATCATGCTCTAGGCCCAGCTGCCCGTGCAGAGCTTGGGCAAGTTGTTCCCCGCCTCTAGGCCTCAGTTTCCTCTTCTGTAAAATAAAGGAGTGGAACAAGTGATCTTCTCATGTCCCTTTTGGCTTTAACACTGAATGGCAGAGAAGACAAGAACCTGGCCACCTTTGGTACCCTTGAATTGATTTTGCAAATTTACTCTTTTTCTCTGATCAGAGGTCAGGTGCATGCCTCCTACCCCGCACCCCCCCCCCCCAAAAAAAAAGAGGCCCACACTTTAAGTTGCTTTATTAATTGCACTGAACTTGTCCTAGCTTGTGGCCCAGCCTTTTTGCACTTTCAGATCATTTAATTTCAGGGACAGTCATTTGCAGGGTGATAACGGATGTCTGAAGAATTTTTATCTCTTTGACTTCTTGGCTGGACAGTTCAAAAAGCTAGTAAAATTAAAGAGGAAAGATATTTCAAGGCAAATTCGGGAATTTATTATTCACCCCTCTGTCCACCCCGGGTGGGAGAAGTATTATAGTCTTTGATTTCTATGGTGTCTGGTGGGTCATCTCCCTCAGTATCAGATGCAGCGCCTGCAGTTTTCCCTCACTAATTGTTTGTAGACATGTTTTGGTCACTATTATTTAGTATAACCTAGCTTTTGACTTTGTTTCAACGTTCAGTGCCGGAGGCAGAAGCGGTTGGTTTATTGACATGGAAACGAGGATCTTGTTTACTGTTACCTTAAAAGCTTTGTTTAGGTAACGGCCATTCACATCCAAAATAGTACCCTAGTCTTTTCCTAGAGGATTTGTAGCTACAGTAAGTAGAGTTGTACTTAACTAACTAATGTTTTCATTTTTGGTAGTTTTCTTTTTCGTTCGTTTTTAAAAAACCGTTGACAGGGATGTACAAAAGGTTGGGATTTGCCTTACTTCTCTTGACCTGTCCTCTCCTTTTAAGATCTCAGCGTGTACACTTGGCCCACAGAAGATCTCTCATTGTGGTATAACACGTTGTTACCGCAATACCCTATACAGGAGATCTGAATTGGCTTCGAGTTTTGTAACTTTAGATATATATAATTTTTTAGCGCTCTGCTTTCTTTACTTCTCCCTACTCTCCTCTGGCTCCTGGCCTTTCCCTCACCTCTGACATGTTCCTCACCTTTTGCCCCACAAACAAGGTGACTTATTATTGCAGTTGTGTGCTGATCAGCTAAAAAAAAAAAAAAAACTTTGGGAGAGTGTTTATGAGAAGACTTATCTGTCTTACGTTTGGTCAACAGAATGGAAAATCCACACCTGTTGTATTTCTCCTGTCGACAGCTCCTAGTCAGTGCTGAATATACCTGTAGCTGTGGTAATGTTAATCTCCATGAAAGGGTAGTTTCCTAGATCAGAGATTTTTGTCTGTTTTAGTTTTTGCAAAGTAATCTCTCATTTCTCAGGTGATGTTTAAAGGTGGAAAACATGCTGCAGACTTTTATGAGGTCTTTAAACTACCTTAATAAAAGTGGTGAATATGTCTTACTGGTTAGGTCCTAGGGGCTGTTAAGTCTGGGAACAGAATTAGCTCTGGTGTGACTTTCCCCCTCCTCTGTGCTTTTTCCCAAAGCATCACTCTCCCCGCCCCTGCCCCCCCATGGCAGAACTGAAAACAAGGTTGAGATTTACATTTTAAAAGGGGAAAATTTTAATATGAAAGCCAAAGCGGATAAATAAATAACTTGTAGCTGTATTCATGCCACGCTCCGTGTTGAATTTTACCCAGAGATTTGTGACATTTAGAAATCTAATGAAAACTAACAATGGGAATATTTTTTCATTCTTTCCTTACCCATATTTTCTGTCCAACAACTTTTCCCCCCTCAAATCAGCCTATTAGACTCAAATGCTTCTGTGGGAATTGTTCAGAGTTTTAAAGCCAGTCCCTGATTCAGATCTGCAGATGTCTGATCTGGTGTACTGGTTGTTTTTCCATTCAGACTGGGGTTGGGGTAGGGGGAATATCCTAAATGTTGCACTAGATTCTGACTGCTTTTTTTCAGTAATTTTTTTTTTTTTTTTATCCTCTCCCCATAACGGCCTTACTTTTCTAACATGGGTTTAGGTTGCTCATAGATTTTTACCCCCTGTGATTTTGAAAATCCAGGTGCATTTATCTCCAATGTTTCCATTTATTTTTATTCATTATTATTATTTTTAAGAACCCACTCAGTCTCTGTAGTTTTTGACACCTGCTTTCTTTTGAGGTATAACTACAGAACGAACTATCCTTTTGATTCATCTTAGGTAATTTTACTTTTGCCAAGATGAGTGAATTAATTCAAGCAGAGCATGGTGTTGCATGTTGATGGGGAGTTTTTTGGACATTGTTGACTTAAAAAATTTTTGGAATCCCCTTCCCCACCTGTGTTGTTTAGTTATCATTGAGGAGAAGAACTACCATCCAATTACGTGCTGCTGGAAGGGTCTTCCATGTAAATTTCAGGTTATGATTTTTTTTCAGTGATGATGTTCTCATCTTTTCTCCCAGAAAAGATGCAAATTAGATGCATGAAGCCCTAATGCAAGCGAAGCCCTTGCCTAAATAAGAACACATGAGATCTGGTGTATTACAGCATTACACATTGAAATTCATGGTGGGATGTTTCAGAAAGGCTCGCTGTGTTTGTTACATTTTGGGAGAGACCGTTGCAGTTTAGATCAAACTTTAAGGAAGCTTTTAAGTTGCCTGAGAAGTTACTAAAAGCTGGGTTAAAAGCCTGAGAAATGAGTGATTAATAACTAGGTGATTAGTCAGAATTGTTTTTCTCCCCTCAAAGTCATGCAGCTGACTCCTGCTTTTGCATTTTTTCCCCAGATTGACCCCAAAGTTGCATTTCCTCGTCGAGCGCAACCCAAGGTAAGTAGGAGAATCAGTAATAGGATTTTAGCCCTCCGAGGTGGTTGCCAAGGATTTCAAGTTTCCAACAGAGCACTGGCAAGGAAGCGTTGAAACCTGGTGCACACCGTTTCTTCAGGGTATCAGCACGTGGCTGTGGAGAGGCCAGGGCAGGCGCGCTCTGTGAAATAACCGTGCGTCTGCAAGTCAGCCGTCCCCAGGTGGGTTCTGAGCATCCAGCTGGGGGCAGGGGCAAGCCCGATCCTTCCTGGGAGGACGTAGCTCCATCTGTCGCAATATTTATGCAAGTGTTCTATTTATTTTTTAAGCATCGCTGAGATCATATCAGGAAAAGTTGGACATTTCCTCGTGACTCTTTGTTGGAGGGTACTCTTCTGAGGTCTTACAACTTAGAGTTTATGTAGAGGAGTAGAATTTAAGTAAACAACTTGTCCTTTCTTGGAAAAACAACTTTGTAGACCCATGAGGCCCTCAATCTGACAGAGGAAGTGGTTGGATGTATTGGTTTCAGGTAGATTGGGTAAATCTGGGCACACTTGAAGCCAGCAGTGCTACCCTTTGGTGCAGGTGCTGGTGCCTGGGCGGAGAAGTGCTGGAAACGTTGTCCCTTTGGAGGAGTGGTACTACAAGCCTTGCTGAAAGGCTTGAGATAGGCCTTCACCTTTTCCCAAGTGTGTGGTTAACATAATTTTCACTGAGCTTGCCAGGTGTGGCCACAATATCACAGCTGCATAAAGCTTAAGGTGAAATTTAAAGGGCCTATGGCTTCCACACTAAATTTTCACTTTTTAATTATACTTTTTTCTTCCCCGGGTAATATCGGAAGAAATACTTTTTCCGCATCTTGTGGTCTTGGCACTCTTTTAAGGGAAAGGGGAAAAGGTGAAGCGTCTGACTGTAGGTCATAAAGGGATAGTGCTGTGGTTTTAGCAAATTCAGTTTATTTCTTTAAGCATGGTCTCCCAGAAGTGGAACCTTTTAGCTGTGCAAAGGAAGGAATGGTTTTGTACATTAATGAAGAAATAGTTGGCTGTTGTGGATGGTATTTTGAGAATTTCAGGTTGGAGCCTACCATGCGATTCCCTCCTTGCTTCGTTCCTCCTTCCCTCCTTCCTCCCTCCCTTCCCTCTCTCTCTCTCCCCCCTCTTTCTTCCATGTCTTCCTTTCCCTTCCCTTCCTTTCCCTTCCCCTCCCTTCCCCTTCCCCTTCCCTCTTTCGAAGGAAACACAAATCTCTAAACAAAAATAGTGAAATATTTTCTTTAGGCATTTTTTCCCCTAAAGTTTAAGCAAATAATAGGAATTAATGAACCAAAGAGGTTAGATTATTTCTGTACTGGGCACAAACTTTGGGACCGTATTAAGTGTTTAAAGGTTGCTTTCCAAACTGTGTGTGATCCTTGACATTTCAGAAGGCTTCCAGGATAAGCAGTGTTTCCTCAGTTTGGAAGAATTGCTGTTTCTTCCATAAATGTGAATCTTCAAATTTCCAGGTTAGTCATTTGATCACCGAGAACTCGGATCAGATTACCCTAGAGGGAAACTGGAAAAATCCCTGACTTGGTCAAACCATGGGTTTGACCTGTTTTCTCCTCTCCCTTGCTGCTCCTCCCCAACCCCCCATTTTTTTTAAAACCAGGAGGACAATATTTTATTTTAATATACTCTGGCATTTGGTTTTTCACTGATGCATTGAACTGAAAAACGAGACAATATTTCTCAAACTTGTCAAAGTGTGCCCCCCACCCCTGCCCCAACCCAGGAGTCTGGGTTGGCTTAGGTGAATTATCAGACTTTTGGATGTGAGCTAACATTAAACCAGTTGGGGAAGGACATCTTTCCATGGAATTCTAGGAATTTCATAACAATACTTTACTTTTTATGACACACGTTACTTTACAAGGAACTTTCCTATCCACTGTCTCCGTCTGAATCCCAGGTCCTGCAACACTGAGAAATCATCTACTCTCAGTTTGCTCATCTGTAAAATGGGAGTGATGACGGTAACGCCCTCAGAAGGGGGTCGTGAAGAGTAAAAGAGCCTGGCACAGGGTGAGGGCCTTGAGACTTACCATCCTCATCCTCACCAGTATCGTTATTGTTGGTTTAATCACCGTTGTTGTTGTTTTCAAGCTTAACAGCCTGTGTTTGGATCTGAACTGTGCCACTTGTTAACTGTGAATTTGGGCAAATCATTTAACTTCCTCAAATCTCAGTTTCCCTATCTCACTGAGTTTTGGTGAGAAGTAAATACATTAAGAAAGGTAAAGTGCCTAAAAGAAGAGCTAGCGTATGGTAATACCATATGTGGGATCTGCTGTTTTAGTTTTTTTAATTTCTTTTATTGACGTACGGTTGATTTACAGTGCTGTGTTAGTTTCTGGTGTACAGCAAAGTGATTCAGTTGTATATGTGTGTGTGTGTACATATATATGTATTCTTTTTCGTATCCTTTTCCATTCTGGTTTAGTTACCTAATGTTTTTCTTGTTATTTTCGTGAGGCCCTCACGCTAATCCTGTGAGAGGTCTAGTAATAATGACGACGTTCATTGAGTTCATGTGCCAGGCACTGTGGTAGGGACATGATGTGTATTCACCCCCTCAGTCTTCACCTCTGCCCTGTGAGGTGGGTGCTAGTATTATCTCCATTTTCTGGATGAGGAAACCAAGGCGCAGCTGGGTTGAGAAGTGGTGTACCGTGGCCCCAGAACTGGGCCCTCTCCCGGCATTTGTCCTGCGGGGGCCCCGAGGGGTACGGAGGAGGCGGCAGCTCTGAGTGGTCACCAGGCCGTGAGGAGCAGAACCGCACCTCCGGACCTCGATGTTCCATGGTTGGGTGATTCGCCCAACCCCTGTGATGTCATACCATTGTGTGACACTGGTGTGTCTCTCCATCCGAGCCCTCGGGGCATCTTTCAGAGGGTTCTGGGCTTGAGGGCGGGGTGTGGTGGTTGGGAACTGGGGCAGGGTGTGGAGAGAGCGTCTTCCTTGTCAATGGTTATTTTCCAGTAGAATTTGAGTCCGACCAGGGGGATTTCAGACTGAAGGGAGTGTTGGAGGCCAAGACCCAGCTGGCAGGAGAGTAGAACGTTAACTCAAGCCTTATTTATTTATTGTTTGTCTCCACTAAAACTTGTGTGCGTTTGCGTTAGGGTCTCAGTGGCAAGGTGAGCCGTGCCCCTCCTCGGGGACTGGGTGAAGAACTTGTCAGTGATGCGTCAGCGTGTCTCTCAGTTAAGACTCATTTCCCTGCTCTCTGGCCGTCCCTCCGTGCTAACACTTGCCAGAGAAATATTCCGTGGAGGTGTTAAAACAAGACTGGTGGAAAGAAACTGTAACTGGATACAAAAGAAAATCCATGGCAGCAAAGAACAGACTTCGTATTAGGACTGTCATAATATTCTTTAATGTATCACATAAATAAAAATCTGTTTTGACGAGAATTTTAATGAGCAACCCAAGGAAGGGTTTTGAATCCTGCAGTTCATTCATCTCTCCCTCTTTGCGATAGAAATGTTCACATCTCAAGTGAAGTATAATGGGCATTATTAACTAGTCGAGGGGAAGCTCTTTGGAGACTAGTGGCCGTTAATTAGTGAAGCACATTTTGATCAGAAGAAGATAGGTCTGTTCTGTATCTTTCTATTTCTCCGGATGATGACTTCATTTGGTAAAATATGTAAGAGTTTCCCTCCCCTCTATCTTTAAAGATTAAAGTGGTCATGCTACTCTAAAAAGATGACTTAATTTGAAGCCGTTGGAGAAATGGGGATGATTGGGATCAATCATGTCATATCCTTTTGTCGGTCTTTTTGGGCAGAAGTGTTGGCTACCTGGAAGAATTTCACTCAAGCTTTTGGGTTCTTTTTCTTGTATGGAGAAACCAAGAGACAGCCTAGCATCTTGGGGCAAGAGTGAGTCTGGGCGTAACTCACCATCTGCCCTAATTATCCTCGTGTATAGTAAAGCATTCCCCACTCCCCTGACTACCATTTTCCTCCTTCAGTTTTCGAGGCCAGAACCTTATCTGTTGATCAAGAGAGATCTCATTTGTTCAACCTATCTCCAGTTGCCTTTGGTCACAGCTGGGTGACCCTGGGCAAATCACCTCGGGCCCGCCAAGCCTCAGTTTCCTCCCCTTTAAAACTGGGATCGTGGAGCACCCCACATGGAGCTGTTTTCTTTTTTCAAAAATATTTATTTATTTAGGCTGTGCTGGGTCTCAATTGCGGCACGCGGGATCATCGTTGCAGCATGTTTAGTTGCGGCACGTGGGCTTCTTAGTTGTGGCATGCATGTGGGATCTAGTTCCCTGAGCAGGGATCGAACCCGGGTCCCCTGCATTGGGAGTGCAGAGTCTTAGCCACTGGACCACCAGGGAAGTCCCTGGAGCTGTTTTCAAGAGGAATGCAGAAGTCTTTGCCGGCAGCCTGGCACCAAGTAGCACCCGGCAAAGGTCTGCTGATACTATTATTATAGACTTATTTTTGTAGAATAAAAAACATTACGATGGTGCAAATGCCCTAAGAAAACTCTTCATTGGAATGTAAGCCCCCTGACGGCAGGGGGCTGCTGATGGTTGGCATTTGGTGACTGTTTGTTAAATGAGTGCATGGAATCCAGCCTGCCTTTTTCACAGGGGAGGCAGTTGACACTCAGGGGAGTTATGTCGATTGCCACAGGCCACATAGCTAAGTTGTGGCAAGGCTGAGCTAGAAGCCGGGTTTTCCTGCCCCCTGGAAGGCTCTCCAGATGGGTTCAGTGCAGGCTGGGTGTTTCACGCACCCATGTCCTGTTCCGGGGGAGCAGTTTCTTGGCAGCTTCTCAAGGGCGAGGGGTGAGTTTTCGACATCTGGCCTACCCTGCTGCTGCGGGTCGGGTCCTCCTAGTGTCTTGCAGATCCTGGGTGATGTGCAGCTGTCATCTGGGCAGCCACAGTTAACCGACCTGCCGGTGGGTTTCTGTCCCCAGCAGGGATGTGGTGGGGTGTCTGCAGCCCTCGTCCGCGGCAGCGAGGGCCTCGGGGGATTAGTGGCTTAGCTTCTTTCTTTTCGGGGAGCGTGGCTTCTTCCTTCGTTCCCGGTAGCAGCAGGTGTCAGCTCAGGGTGGGGAGGGCACCTTGTCCTACAAATGTCCTTTCCCTGGATTTTTGCCTCTCCTCATGTGCTTTCGCTTCAGTGTTAAGGTCAGTCCACGCGGATGCTGGAGGGCCCGTGTTCTATGTCAGATGTTTCTGGCGGACAGGTGAGACGTCTGTGCCCCTCCGGGGAAGGAGAAGGAGGAATGCTCTGAGGAATCAGCCGACCCTCCTGGGTGCCTCTTGAGGCTGCATCCATTCTTTTTGTCCTATTCTGTATTTTTAAACCCCGAACGTTCTCCAGCCAAGAGCCCCGAGAACACAAAACAGAGATGGGGCTCCTCATTTCTGCCCTCTTGTTTGATCTGGTGTGTTCATTTACTAAGAGCTCCTTTCATTGTTTGTACTTGCTGACTGTCTGTGTGTGCACCCACTTTCGGGGGGATTTAGGAAACCCTCCTTGGCTTCCCAATGCCCACCGAACAAACTTTAAACTTAGCCTGGGAGGCAAGGTCCTTCAAGATCTGTATGGAGGTCTTTTTCCAGCCTATTCCCCAACTCCTCTAACCTTTTGCTGCTTAGAACCTGAGTGTTCCGCCTTCTCTGAAGAGCTGCCCTTTTGTGGGTCGCCATCTGCACTGCCCTTCCTTCTCTCTACTGTACAAAAGAGACCCCTCTTTCAAAGCCCGAGTTAGTCGTTAACCTTTTCCACGAAGCTGTCCCTGCTTCTTCTTGGACGTAATACTTCTTTCTCTGGATTTTCACAGCACTTTACCTTTTCTTTGGTATGGCCCTTCCAACAATAATAAATTAGCAAAAACCGTATTGATACATCCATTAGGCATTGTGCCGGGCACTGATTCATTCGTTTATTCACCGAACGTTACTGAGCACCTGCCATGTGCCAGACACTTGTGTATGGTTCTGGGGATGGTGTGGAGAATAAGACAAAGGCCCTGCCCTCGTGGGGCTTTCACTCTGGTGGGGCAAAGAAGCGGTGAGCTAAGTATACAACACACCGGCCAGTGTGAGAACCTCAGCAGGGCAAGAGTGAAGGGGGTGGGCACTGGCCATGTCTTTAATACATTCAGATGCCACATTCAGTGTTCAGTAATTATTTCCCAGTCTCTGCCCAGCACCAGGGAGCAATCTCTGTGTTAGGTGCTTTCTTCTGGGTTTTATAGTCCCTTAGGTTCATGCCTTATTGCCTCTACTGGACAATAAAGGCACAAGCATATTTTACTCATTAAAAAATAGCCCTCAGCGTTTAGTCGTGCTCTTTTGCACACTGTGACCTCCATTTAGATAGAGTGAATGCAGGATGACAAAGGAGACACAGCGCTTGTCTTCAGGGGTCTTACCTCTAGGTTGGAAGGACGGGGAGCTGCCCGTGCTACAGGAGAGGATTCAATAAGCACGGTAAGAGAGGTCGGAACAGCATTTGGGAGAAGGAGGACTGAAGCTAGCCCCTTGGGGGAGGTGGTTTTTGCCCCAGATTCTGAAGAACAGGTAGGAAGGAAGAATGGCAGGAATGCAGTTCTTCCTACTGGGGCCCAGGAGGTCGGGAGGTCAGGACGTGCAGCTGCAGGAAAGGGTGTGTGCTGCCGGGTGCCCTAGGATGGGGCCTCGTTGGCAGGCTGGGCCAGCTCGTGGAAGGCCTTGAATGCCAGGCCAAGCAGATGCGGCTGTGCTTTGTTGGGCAGGCACTGGGGAACCTGTTGTGTGTGTGCAGGACCATGGAGCTGCTCTGTACCACGTGCTGAGCTCTTTTGGACCAATGTGGAAGCTGAGTTCCTGATAGGACTGTGGCTCTGCTGTTTCATGGAGAACTTCCCGCCCTGGACTTGTGCCTTAAGCGTAATTCATACTGCGTTCTTTCGACCCTTTCTTAGGAGTGATGTTCTGGGCAGATACCACCCCTGATCTGTGGGGTGTGTGGCAGCTACAGAGAGCTCTGTCATTCTCTTGTTTCCGCCTTCTCCCCTCCTCTCCTTTTTGCCTCCTTAACAAGGGACCATGATATAGATAGAATTCCAAAGTTTTGTACTTGTGATCTTGACCTTACCGTGTGTAGGCACTGAGGTTTGGAAATCACAGATTGTATGACACCAGTGGCTGCTCTGTGGCTCAGAGCATCCTGACCTGTGATTTCATAGGTAGTGTCTGCTTGGGGTCACCTTGGGTGAGTGGCTGCCTAGTGTGCGGGACGTGAGGTTTTGGAATCATGACCTCTGCCTTGCGTGCGGTGTGAGAGGTGTGAACCAGCGGGGTCTTGGGCCCGAGCCCCCTGTAGTACATTGTCGTAGCAGTGGAGGATGGATGGTCCAGTTGGGACAGTATTTGGCTCCCAAATACAACAAGGTGTCCCTTTTCACCCTCTCCTTCAAGGGTAGATAGCATCAAGCTCCCAGCTCTCTGGGAAGTTATTCTTAGAGAGGGTACTTCTTTATTTTATTTGAATAATCAAAAAGAAAAGTCTTAAACTCAGAATAATGACTGTCACATACTGTGTTTCTGTATATGTTCAAGGAACCATATGAGCCTCTATCTGCTTAATCTTTAATTTAGTCCTTACAACAGTCCTTGGCAAGAGTTGGTATTCTCTCCATTTGACAGATGGGGAAACTGAGTCCGAGGGGAATAAGAAGCTTTCCTAGGGCCACAGAACTAGTAAGGGTCAGGGTTGGCCTTTGGTCTGAAGTCTGTCTGAATCCCAAGTCCCTTTGCCCTCTTAACCACTCAGCCCCACTGCATCCAACACGAGTGGGTAGATTTTAGGTTCTTGCGCTTTGCCTGACTATTATAAAACGCTCAGGCTGAGGAGTCGCATTTGTTCTCCTCTGGTCAGGAAGTTTCAAGTTAGTTTCTGTTGCCTATTTTTTAAGAACCCGTTTAGCACAGTTAAATGCCACTTACTAGCTACGGAGTTTTAGACAAATCACTTAATGGTTTTGTGCCGGCGTTTCTTCATCTGTAAAATGAGGATTTTAATATTTCCTACATCCTAGAATTGTTCAGGGAATTAAGTAGGTTAACACTTATGAAGGGCCTCGGGTGATATCTGCACATAGAGGGTCCAGTGTAGTCATCTGTTACCGTCCCCAGAGACGGCACTGCCCAGATTGTAACAGGCCCTTGCCTAGTAGCTCATGGGTTGATTGGTACCATTGGCCCTTTCTAGGGGTGATGGATAGAACAGCACGTTGAGATTTGGGAAATTCTATGTCAGTGGCTCGGTCTCCTCCTGGGGTCCTGGCTCTCGAAGGGAGCATCCTTTATCTTGGGGATGCTCTGTGGGCATTGGGAACGCATTGCCTTTTCTGCATCTGATGCCTGTTTTTGCTGCTTCTGAGAGTGGAGTCCTGGGGAGCAGCCGGGGGACAGCCGAGACACCGCTGTGTGAGAGGTGTCCCTGTGAGCCTTCTGTCTCCCAGTCCTGGTCTTTATCTGCCTGGGGGTAGTTCCACCAATGACTGATCTGAAAGCATCACATTCATTTATTTGTCACTGGCTGTGACAGGCAAGTTAATGCTAATGGATTCTTTTTTTAGCCTGTTGTCTGGGATGAGTTTCACCCAAATGTCCTGAAATCTAAGGCATTAGGGGAACATGTAACTTTTATGGCAGGGGAGGATTTAAAAGATAAATAGGGTTTTGTACGCAAGGGCCTTAAATTTAGGTTAGGGACAACAGCGGCCAAGGAGGGGATATTGGGCCAGCCCAGAGTCTTCTTTTTAAGAAATCCATTCAGAGCTCTAAATTGCTGTTTCTGTTTCAATTATGTGACAATTTCAAGGGTTTAGAAAAATCTAATAAAATGGTCTTGATGATGCATTCTGGGGACAGAGTGCTTTAGAAGATCCAGGAGAATAAATTCCTTGGGGGTCAAGAGAGTCTGTTCATGCCACCCCGGGCCTTCTTTCGTCTGGGTTTTTACATTTTTATTGTTTTGAAGGGCAGAAAACGGTGTGGGAATGTATTCAGGGCTTCATCTGTATCCTCCACCGAAATGAATTATTCTCTTTGGGCAATTGCAAATAGATAGGCCCCTGCAATCGCTAGCTTTTTTTTTTCTTTTTAAAGCCGGCCTGTTGTAAGTGACTTTCAGAGTATGGTTTGTGTGTGTAGTGATTTTGAATAAAGCACCAAAGAGAAGAAACTGGAGGAGGGGAAAGTGTGAGCAGAGAGGCCCTCGGAAAGTTTTTTTTTTTTTTCTTTTCTCCAATTCAAGCTTTTGATAGTTTCCCAAGGAGCAGAAGTTTACAATGGCAGCTGGCTTCGGGCTGCCTGCAGGAACAGAGTGCAGAAAGACCTAGTGTAGCAAAATGTGATGCTGAGTGACATTAATGAGGTGACGGCTCCGGTGGGAGGGGGGCAACTGTCCAGCGAGGTAGAGCGGTTCCCAGGACTTGCCCTCTGCTGAGCGTGTCTCCTGCACACGTGTGTGTGTGTGCACGACGCACTCGAGTTTCCTATCTTCCAATGAAAGTTGTAACACCAAATCCTGCTCAGGTGGCTGCAGTATTCTCCACCCTCGAGAGGCCATGTGTGGCGAGGGCTGTATTCCCACTTACTGAAAAGTCAAGTTTTCAACCGGGAGGCATTTTGTTTTACCTTCTGAGCATCTGCTGGGGGCCTGGGTGGGTGGCTGGTGAGGCCACCTTGGAGCACCAGGGCCAAGAGTGTGAAAAGTCAATATCCTCATCTCTGAGATGGATTCCAGGGAGGCAGGAAGAGAAGGCCTGTTGGCCAATGGCTTTTTTTTTTTTTTTTTTTAAAGCCCTAGCCTGATAACATTTCATATTGATGGTATAGATGGAACATTGCAACAACTGCTTCTTAAATATTTTAGTGCCTTAGAGAGTATTTCCATGTTGCTCTTGTGCAAGAATTTCCAGTTACTCCAGAAAAGCTGCAACATTTCAGGTAGATTACCTGGTAAGGAGGTGAGGAGCCTGGGTCTTGCTGCCTTACTGGATAGGACCTTGGGAGGGCGTACCTGGCCCGGTTGTCAGGCACTACCAGAAATGAGGCTGGAATCTCTATCTGATTCCTCATCCTAGTGTTGACATGAGCCTTCTAAAGAGTAATGGGCAAGTGTTTGAAAATCTGCTGTGAGATCTTTAAGAAAAAAATCTTGGAGTGGGGTGGGTGGGTGGAAATACAGTGTGTATTTATTGGCACATGCCTGTTTTTGTTTTTTGTTTTTTTTTTCCTTTCAACTCAGTTCCCTCTGGAATATCTCTTGAATGTGTCATTTTTGTAGCTAAAGGCAAACAAAAATGGTTAAACTTACACACATAACACTTAATAAAAGCCAGCCAGGTTCATTGTCTCTTTCACCTGGGGAAAAAGGATCAAATTAGGATGCTTGAACCTAGGAAAAGATTGGGCTGTGAATCTCCACAAGACTGCTACATGTATCTGTTTCCTCTTCTGTTTTCAAAGCAGATAATTGGTTTTAGTAAGAACTTCTGACTTGATTAGGGGACCCTTAGGAAATTAAAGTGTGTTTGAATTTCACAAGTATGATTTTAATTATACAAATTTCGCGTTTTTCACTAGGGAGCCAGGTTCAGAACTTGCTTTCCTGTGCTAATAGGGGTAGTAAAGCTGATTATGGCAGAACGCCTTACTTAAATCACTTTGAAAATAAAAATCCACGGATTTGATCATTGTTTTTCCCCGCAGTACACGATGTTCAGGTTAACGTCCGTACGTGTCCCATATCCTTGTTAAAAGTGATTTTTCACTGGATCCACACAACTGTAGAACCTGACTGACACAGTGGGGAGGGGGAACCTCATTATGAATTTTTCTGCTGCACTTGCTGAAAGAATTCTATTAAAGTGCTTTTGAGCACAAGTCCTGCCCGGGCAGCTCGCGTTTGGCTCGCTGCCATGTTAGCGTGTTGTGATTGCCTTTATCGCCACATCATCCTGTTTGCTCAAAGCCTGTGCATTCACAGCGTTAGTTCTCCTCGCTGCCCCTCTTCAGCATGACCCCAGTGGATTAAGCAGAAGGTACCGTGGAAACAGTCACCTGAGTTCTTCCCCAAGCTGTAAGAGATGATGGAGTGAGAATGATCAGACCCCCCGGGCATCCCCGGAGAAGGACTGATTGTGCTTATGGGAAATGACCATTTTTCAGGGCTATCTAGACAAAATCCCGCAAGTGTCGGGAAGTGCTTTGGGGGTTTGAACTTAAACATCCTCAAACATCTCCCCCTGTGCAGGGGCTTTAAAAGCTGCCTAGAGCCCGGCTCCTCAGACCCTCTGGGCTCTTGTCTTAGATACTGACAGGAGAGCTTGAATAGAACAATTATTCATGTTCGAGAAATCGTGAGAACAGCTTGGGAATGAGTTGGGGTCATACAGGTTTGGGGCTGAAAATATGGGGGAAAAAGCTCCAAATGTAGGCCTGATCTCACTCCATCCCCCACCCTGCATTGAATCATTGACTTTGTTATTTTTATTCCTTTCTATTGAGGTGGTATGGCTTAATGTTTAAGAGCATGGGCTCTGGAACTAAGCTGAGTTTGAAACCTTGCTCTGCCACTTAGCAGCTATGTGACCTTGAGCAAGTTATCTAAATATTCTGTGCCTTAGTTTTGTCATCTGTAAAATGGAGATAGTGTTGCCTTCGTGGGGCTGTTGTGAGGATTACATGACTTAACATTTAAAGTGTTAAGGACAGTGTCTGGCACAGAGCGCTATGACATGTGAGTTACCGTGTTGTCAGGAAGGGTGATGTCCTATGGCAGGTTTGGCAAAATGACTGCCTTGGTAGTTGGCGAATTGTTTTAAGGGCAGCAGTCTTCTGCCTTACTATTTTTTTAAATGTAATATTCGAGAACTACAAAAGAGCATATATACACACACACGTGGATTGTGTTCGTATATGAATATATACGACTTGAGTGGAATTGCATGTGATTTGGATCCGGACAAGCGCGTGTGCTGTAACACACGAGGCTTGTGCTTTGATAGGAGCACGGCCTTTGGGCTCACAGGGACCTAGTCTGAATCTCGCTGCACTAACTCTGTGACCTTAGAAAGGTGTCCACGCTTTTCTGAGCTTCAATTCTGCACCTAAAAAACTGGATGATAGAGTTGTGGCTCTGAAATGAGACACTGTAGATAAGGCACCTGGTGTATGGTTGACACTCAGAACATGTTAATTTCTTCCCCCGTGACCAGGGAATTTTTTTTTTTTTTCTTTTGTATCTTGAAACTGAGGGAGATGCACAGTGTTCTGTTCTTACTGGAGATGAGAATAAAAGTCAGCTGATAAGTCCTTAGCGCGCTGAGTGGAGAGAAGCAGATCTTAAGAAAGGGATGTTGGTAGCCTCAATCTACCCAAATTTTCAAGCGTTAAGGCAGTACTTTTATTTTGTCAGGAACCTTCGATGGAGTCGGCAAGTCTTTGAAGGTGGGCTTGTTCCTTTGACCCCCGGTGGTCCCTAGAAGCACTGGCTGGGTGGTTGAAGAGGTTTGGGGGATGCTTAGAAGGAAGGAATAACTTCAGGGAAAGACGGGCTCCCAGCTGTGAGTGAGGACAGTTGGGAGGGAGGGAGAACCTTGGGATGGGGGGGTGTGACCTTTTCACAGAACTTTTACTTGGGGACTTGAAATATTAGGTTTTGATCCACGAGCCCGTGGGTTCAGTCATGTGAGTGGGAGTCTGTTTGGCAGTGCTCCAGGAAATGCCCACGGGTCCCAGCTATCGCCTGCTGGGTCCCTGACCCTCAAATCTTCTGTGGGGGATGGGAGAGCCCCCAACATCTTAGGGCATCTGCAGTTTTCCTGTCCTCATCTTTTTGCTCATTTCCAAATTCGTCCCCTCCACTTCGTATTTCGCAGGAGGAATCCACCGGCCAGGTGTTGCTGGAAATGGAGAGCAAGATTATGATTTTAAGTGGATCCTGGGCTGGGGGAATGGGGTGTGTGTGAGTGTTAGCATGTAGAGGATGGAAAGGGGTGGCCTGGAGGAGGGAACTAGTAGTAGATTACATTGACTAATTATAGGGAAAAAGCCATATTTGCTGCTCCATTAAGTGATCGCTAGGCTATGAAGCAGTTTATTGTAATTAATGCAGAAACAGCAAATAAATGTTGGGTCTGGAGTGGAGGGTCTCCAGACACCCCTCCCCCTCCAGTGCTCTGTGTTCGCTGCACCCGTCATTATCCTGTAGGTAAAGAGCCTTGGGGGACGCCTGCCTCTGGTGGACTGAGGTGTGGAGTCTTCGACCAGTTTTCTGCTGGTTTATTGTGACAGCTGTAAGGAAGATCTCTAGCCTGATCTCCTCCAGACTCTTCCGTTGGGGTTTTTATGTTGGCTAAGGATGAAGGAAGAGGGACAAACCCAGGCCATCATTGCTATTCTTGCCACAGTCATTTTAATTTCAGGGCATGAGAGTGGCAGGTTGTATACATCCAAGTCCATCGCGCTACGGGCCGTGTGGAGTTGTGATTGCTTTCCTTGATGATTTCTTGTTCAAATCAGCGGTGCTCTTAATTTTCCAGATGAAGTAAGAAGAAAATTGGAGACTCCTCTCCCGCCCTGTGTCTCTTCATCCAAGGTTTTCTGAGCATGACTCTGATTTGGAGGGTTAATATTAATTAGGAGCCAGTTTAGACCTCAGTGGCTTGATGAGGGAGCTTCATGTCGTGACAAAGGTGACTTCTTTTTGCACGTGCCTGCTTTTGGTGAAAGTTTCTGGGTTTAAAAGCCAAGGGAATAAAGAGAGAGAGAGAAAGGGATGAGGGCCTGTCTCTTAAAGAAATGCAACAGATTCTCCTGGGCCTTCAGGGAGGAACGTGACGAGAGCTGGGCATCCGGGTCCGGAAGAAGTTCTGACTCTGTCTAACCTCTCCCTGTCCCCAGCATCGTGGGGCCGTGACCGGTTTGCCCCCACTGCTCTTTGCCTCAGTTTCCTTCTCTGTAAGGGAAGGTCCTCAAAGAGGCATGACTCATTTCCTTAGTTTCCGAATTGGGTGATGCTTGAATTTCTCTGAGGCAAGTGCCCCTGTTAGTGCCAGGTCACAGGCAGATGCTTCATTTTGTGCTGAGGCTCTAGGTTCTTGCTTCCAAGCCGTACCAGTGCTTACTCAGTCTTTTTTGGGTAGGGTGGCAGAAAGGACAAGGACAGAGAGAGCCAGCAAGCTCCACTGTCCAGTTAGGGGAGAGGAGCCCTAGACAGCAAGTGAGCTGCTCGCTTCAGGTTGGATCACATGAGGGATCTTTCTTCTTTAGCCTGTGGGTTTGGGTTGGTTTTCCTTTTGCCAGGCGTGGAGTGGGCAGGAGGGAGGGCCGCTGACCACGGATGTGAATGTTCCAGGAGCAGCGGGAGAGACCTGGCTTCTCGTTCTTAGATCGGTGCTGAGTAGCTGAACTTGACCTTGGGCTAGTTGCCTTGCAGCCCTCTGCCTCCGTTTCCTCATCTGTAGACTGAGGAAAGACGGGGGAGTATGTGGTGGGAACCAGCTGCGCTTAGGGTTTGAGAGAATAGGCTTAGGAGGCGGGCAGTCTTAGAGTTTTCTTTCTGGCCTAATAATTTCGTAGCTGTGGGACTTTGGGAAGTTCACTTAACTTTGCTGGCCCTCAATTTCCCCATCTGTAAAGTGGGATAATGTAAGACTAGTATTTCCCTTACAGGGTTGTTGCTAGGATTGCCTGAGAGTGTTCATAAAGAGCTCAGCGTGGTGTCTGGGGCGTGGTTGGCACTTTGATAAGTGGGAGCTGCTTTTACTGTGAACAACTCTGCAGAGGTCCGACTGAAGGTGCCCGAGACATTCGCCAAGGTGTGGCCACCTCCAGAAGACATCCGCGCTGCACAGATTGACGTTCTGATTTGGACAGAGCCTCCTGCGGAGGGAGATTTGCGGTCAAGGAGGTGACGTCTGCCTGAGATGCCTGGTCCGGAGCTTAGATGACGACATACCCGGGCTGTGATCCGCCACTGCCCAGGGTGTGGTCCCCAGCTGCCTTGTGTACCCTGCAGGGCAGAGGAAGCTGTGGGGTGGGCCCACCTGTGTTCCCGGGCACCAGACTACCCACGGGTGTGGGGACTGCATCCTCCCCTTGTGTGACATCTCAGCTGCAGCAGGAGGGAAGAGGGAGAAAAGGAGGGCCAATCGCCAAGTGATGTGGAGACTCACATTAGATTTTGGAAGCCCACGTCTGGTACTCTCTGAAATTCAGAGGCCTCGCTTGACTGAGGCAGGGCTGGTCAAAGGCCATTAGCGATTTCAGAATGTTAAGTGTGTTGGGCAGACAAAAGGGTCTGTCTTTTGATTGCTTCCTCTCCCACAGTCCTCCCCTCTTGGTGAAAAACAGGCACCAGCACCTGTTTCTCATGCCTGGTGTGTGCAGGAGGAATGTCTGCAGTGGGGGCGGGTCCAGCCCTCTTCGGCCACCTGCCCCGAGGAGCGGTGGACGCGGCATCATGTGGCCAGCCGGCTCCCACCCGCTGCAGCCTGACTTCCTTTTCGGGGGCGGGTCTGATTAGGTGTTGTAGGTGGAAAAGCCTTAGGAGGTGTGGGTATACTGTTACTGTTATTCCCTTGAAGGGAGGATAGAAGGAGGGAGTGTGGCAGAAAGCATCTTGTGGGAGGGAAAAAGGGGGTCTATGCAGATGAGCACAGCCCAGGCCATGTATTGGGCAGACATAGTCTCTTAGGGTGCTGTCGGGCCCTGTAGAGACTCAGACTCAGGCACTGGCCCTGCCCTCCCAGCTCCCAGGCTGGAGGGAGGCAGGTGTATAAACCAGGCAGGGTGCTAGGGTGGGGACAGTGGCCCGGCTTGTCTGGACCGTGCACAGGAGGGGCACAGAGGAGGAGAGGGAAGGGCAGGGCAGGCCTGTCAGAGGAGGCCTCTGGGAGCTGCATCTCGAGAGGAGAGATCCTCCAAGTCGAAGGAAGTGTGGGAGCAGTTAGGCAGCTTGGCTTTTGCGGGGCGGGGCAAATTGTTCCTTACGGTCCGGAGTTCACCATGCGGAGGAGGATGGGGTGAAAGACTGATTGCCTCACCACACAGCAAGTGACTGGAGCTCTGACCCCGAGTCAGACCACAGCTGGGGAGTGGGGTACAGTCCCTGCGTTTGCATCTGGCAGGGGACATATCCATTAAACAACTTATTACAGCATCCATTATTGGAGGATGATGATCATAAATGCTACAAAAACACATAGGGTGTTTCAGGGCGTGTATCTTTGCCTCTGGTTCCCTCTCCCAGTGCCTCCCAGCAAACCGGCGTTGCTGCTCCCTCTCTGGCTGGGTTCTCCTGGGCTGATTCTGCTGCAGCCCTTTCCACTTAGCTCTCCCTTCCAGCAGAACCCAAGCTAGGATCACACCTTCCAGAGAACGCTTTAAAAAGCCTTGTTTCCCAACAGACTGCATTTCAGGCGTTCCCCGAGTGCACCCGTGCTCAGCAGAGGCCTCGAGCCATCTTTACATGTGAGAGGTGAGCAAATCAAAGGTGAGCCCTTCTGCCTCAGTGACGCCTTTTGTGTAAAAAGGACCTTCTGGAGTAAAGCAGTCAGGTTGACTGAAAACTGCCAGAGCTGCCCAGCAACAGACCTGCTCCGTGGGGTAACTCGGGGAGAAATCAGGGCCAGGAGCAGACAAAGGATGCCCGGGACGGAGGTGGAGGAGCCTGGTGGAGATAAAACACAATCTGAAATGCGTCTTCAGTTCGGATGTTCCGTGGAGCCAGGTTGAAGTGGCCGACTGGGGACATCAGCATTGGCAGTTTGTCCCTGCGCTGACTGCTCTGGCTTTATTTCCTCTGAGATCAAAGCCGGGAGATGAGGCTCGGTTGCAGGCTGCGTTGGTGTCCCTTCCCTGGTGACCCTGGGGTCTCGTGTCTTTGCTTGGGGTCACTGGGGTTCGTTTCAGACGAGGTGTGTTTGGTCTTGCGGTCGGAGGGAGCGCTTAGACGGAAACGCTCACAAAGGGCTTCGGAGAGGCTGGAAAGCAGCCTGGAGGCCAGCCCCATGTTTCCCAAGGATTCCCAGATAGCAGGAGTCCGGAAGTTTCTCTTTGCAAGCCTTGCTGCTCCTCCGAGGGGCCATCCTGCAGGGTGTTCATTTTGCACTGAGACAAGGCAGAGGCCGGGAGAATGCCTGCCTCCCCGCCACCCACCCCGGCTGCCCAGTGAATCCCATCCTAAAATTAGTGCGGGCTTCCAATCCCCGATTCTCGCCGGTGTGATCAAGCAGCACGTGTGTGGCCGGCTCATCTTTCAGGAGGAAAGGATGCTACTTCAGGTCAGAGGAGTGTCCAGGTCTCAGGGCGCCCCCTTCCCTGCTTCCTCTCTGCCCTCTGTGTTCTGCAAAGGTGGGAGGGGAGTAGGAAAGGGTGTGTAGGGGGAAACGTTTTAGCCTGTCTTTCGGTTTTGCGTTAAGTCGCTGTCACAGTAGGTAGATGTGCCTTGAGAGTCCTTCTGAAGGTTTTATAATTGAGTCCTTTACCTCAGTGACAAGATACTACTCACCTTCTCTAAAGCGTTTACTTTATGCTTTGTGGACGGAGCGGGAGGGCAAAACTTTTTTTTTTTTTTTCCTAAGAAAATACGTTGTAGAAGAGGCTTTGCCATCCAGGGCAGTTGAGTGGCCACCTATTAAAGCTTTAATAATTGAGGAGGCATCTGGGTCCCTGAGTGGAAGGCAACCCTTCTGGCAAGGATGATTCTGCTTTTGAAAGAATGTGCTCACCTTTAACTGCCAACGGCTGTGACTGGAGTTGTATTTAATTTTAAATTGCCCATGTCCGGCAACCCTCTGTTGCTCTTTAGACAATAAAATGTTTTTCATCTTCCCGCAGCTGTGTTCTCTATGTCGGGGCTTGCCTTTTTGCGGGGAGAGGGAGCTCTTGGGCCTCTCCCTACTCCCCTTCTTTCCCTTTCAAACTCGCCAGGATTTCTAGAGAACACTAGTTGTGGAGTCCCCACCTGTAAACTCTCCGGAGTGGGTGGCTGGGAAGTTTATAAGCAGAGGCATCAGGCAGTAATGTCAGCCCCTGGGGCTGAAATGCTTCCTCTGTGGGCAGGAGGACCCAGAAGTCATTTTGTGTCCCGGACCCTTAACCAGAGCTCCTATCTTTTTCTCCAGCTCAGGGGGGCTTGATTTGTGTGTGATAATGAGAAACAGATTTTGCCTCCTGATCCATTATAGATGTGTTTGAGACGGATGCCAAGCCTTAAGCGACTCAAAGAGCATGTGAACATGTATTTAGATACAAAATAAAGAAGGGCTAGCAGAGAAGGGTCTTCTTCGAAATCCCCCAAACCAAAAAAGTCTCGAAACGACAACACGCAACAGTGACAAAAAAAACTCCATCCAGACCCTGGAAAGGCAGCGAATGGGAAGAGAACATTTGGCTCCAGAGTCATGAGAGTTGGTGAAGGATGTGAAAGGGTGGAGGACACACGTGGCCGCCCCAGAAGCATGGTCGTTGGTAGGGGGGAGGGGTGCATTCCCGGAGCCTGGGGGCTCCCAGCTGAGGTGGCAGGTCGGTGGGGACTCGGGAGGCGTTCACAGTGTGCCCAGCGGGGCTCTGTTCCTTCTCAGGAGACCCTTCGGTTAGGAAATATCTATCGCTCTGTATTTGCAAACACTCTTAAAGGGGCGTGAGGCCAACAAAAATAGGCAACTTTAGGCGATTTCGAGTGTGTTCAGGGCGGCTCTCAGCGGGGAAGCCCATTGCTCTGACGCCCCGGATCAGCACGGCCCAAGGTTTATTTTCCTTTTTCATTCTAAAAAGGGGCCTGCAGAGTTGAGCGGTGTTGGGGTATTGGTTTCTTTTCATCCTTGTGGACTTGTTTCTCTTTAGTGAAGGCCCCTCCGGCCCTCCACCCCGAGGGGTTGTCCGGGTGACGCCTGGCTGTGAGGTTCCCAGGTGGCCCTGGTTTCAGGCGTCCTTAAGGCCCAGGCCTGTGCTTGTCCCCAGCCCTCCCCCCACGGTGTTTGCAGTTCAGCCGCTGGACCAGGACTCGCACTCATGTCTCTCACTCCAAACAAAAAATAAACCTGTGTGCTCCAGATATGTATTTTACAGGTGTGTGTAAGTGTGTTTTCTCTTGACAAGTTTGTTGCCTGCAGCTGTGTAGCCACAGCTGGCTTTGAAATCCAGAAAATATACATGTTTTTAAGTGACTGCGGGTGGGTAAGGCTGGTTGAAGGAGGAGATGGGGTGGTGTGGTTTGACTGTAATCACACATAAAACGCTCTGACCCCAATTTTTTTTTTGTGGCCGCGGCATGTGGGATCTTAGTTCCCCGACCAGGGGTCAGACCCGTGCCGCCTGAAGTGGAAGCGTGGAGTCTTAACCACTGGACCACCAGGGAAGTCTCCTGACCCCAATTTTTAAAGAAATCATTTAATTAAAGTATGGTCAAAGACAGTTATTGGGAAGAAGAAAGTTTTTAAGTTTGGGATTCCTGTTTATCCGAGTGAAGAGTGTTTCTGGTCACCATAGAGATGAGAAGCATGGGGGGGAGGGCTTAAGGGTGCCATCTCCTGCCCGCACTGGGGGAGGCAGCTGCTTGGTGGGAATGGGAGGAGAGAGGTGGAGAATTTGGGGAGGCAAGTTGGTAACAATTTATTGAGGCTCTGAGCTGAGCAGGGATCAGGTTTTGGATTTGTTTTTGCCCTTAACCCCTCCCCTTTCTAGGAGCCTTGTAGGAGGAAGGGATGGAAGGTTTCGGTGCACCGAGTAGCTTCGGTTTCTCAGAAGTTTCTTCTTTCCAACTTTTGAAAGATGATTTGCATCCCTCAGCTGGGACTCGCCTTTTAAGATAAGGATTCCTCAACTTGATTGTTGAGCCAGGAGCGGCTCGAACATACTCTGTTTTCAAGGTTAGGGAGCAGCTAACTTTCAGGGAGGCGAGGGTAGGCAGGGGAGGGGAGTTCTTTGGGTTCAAGGATACCCGTTTTCTCCCCTCCTGGGAAGAAAGCCTTTGTTTTTGTTTTCTTTTGCTGTCTTCTTCCAACTGCTTGGAGTAACTAGATAAACAAACCGGCAGAAACCAAACAGATGAACCATTGAAGAAGTTTGCAGTGGCATAGACGGGGCTCTGTTTAGGAGGCTAGTTAGCATTTTTACATTTTCGCATTGACCCGCCATTCCTCGGCGCTTCTCTGGGTGCTTGCAAATCAGAAAAAAAGCCACACACACACAATAAATGGGAGGGGGCGGCACGACACTTTTCAGCGGAGGAGAGGCCCAGAGGGGAGTATGCATAGCTGTGAGCTGTTAGCAACCTTCAAATAAAATCGTTTGTGGAAGCCCCGTATTTGTGCCTGGGAAGCTGCTGTGTTCTTAGTAGCTGTTTTGAATTCTGTGGTATAGAACTGAACGTTTAAAAACAGTTACAGGTACCCCGAAGAGGTATATATTCCTGAGGATTTCTGCGTAAACGGAACCCTGTTTTCCCAGCAAGCATCATTATATTTTTAGAAATGTTTTCTTTCCTGATTGCCTATCGGTTAGTAAGGCTCCTAGCACTTTCTGTCATGCCGATATGATTTCCTGAACAGGTGTTTGGAAGGATGAGGGGTTATATTAAAAAAAAAAAAAATACTGAAGGATACTTTTTGTCCCAGGCATCGATACCTTTGCATCCTTAATGGACGCAGTGGGAGTGGAGACCCAATGGGTTTTCTCCCCCCGCGCCCCCCCCCCCCCCCCCCCCCCGCTTTCCTGGTGAGGGCAAGGAAAGGGCCCTGCTGTTCACACCCGCCGGGCAGCTTTCTCTCTCTCTCCTTCCCTCCCTCTTCCCCTCCCCCCTTCCTTCTGCTCTTCTTTTTCTTTCTTTCTTTCTCTCTTTCTTTTGACTGACACCTAACTCCTTGTGTCATTGCCAGGATTTGGGGAGAGTAATTTCATGGGGACCAACAGAACTGGTGGCTGTAGTTTTACTTGTTTTTTGGCATTTAAAGAAATAACTTACAAATAGATTTTTCCGTGAAGGCTGAGCACCGTAAAAAAGAACGAAATAATGTCATTTGCAGCGACATGGATGGACCTAGAGGTTGTCGTACTGAGTGAAGTAAGTCAGGCAAAGACAAATATCATATGATATCTCTTGTATGTGGAATCTAGAGTCACAGGTGTAGAAAACTTACGGTTGCCAAGGAGGATGGGGGGGAGGGATAAATTGGGAGATTGGGGTTGACATACACACACTACTCTATGTAAAATAGATAACTAATAAGGACCTATCGTATGGCACAGGGAACTCTACTCAATACTCTGTAATGACCTATATGGGAAAAGAATCTTAAAAAGAGTGGCTATATGCATAGGCATAACTGATTCACTGCTGCACACCTGATACTAACACAGCATTGAGAATCGACTATACTCCAATACAAATGAATTTAAAAAATAATAAAAAAATAAAGACTGAGCACAGATTTTAAGTGTTTTGAGGGGAAAACTGAAGGTGGCTTGTGGCGATTTTTCCTCCCTCTCCTTGAAGCGGTGTGTCCTTGCATTTTCCTCGAGGGTCACTAATAAGAACTGCTGGCCTAAATCAGTGTCTCTGAGAATCATTGATTTACTAATTGCTCATAATCGCCTCCTGGCTTCCCCCTCCTGCTGAGAGCACTTTTGTTTTTCACTGTTCTGCGAGGAATTGGACGGATCTCTGGAGTGTTTAAGAGGCACCCCATACAAGAGTTCGGCGTGCCACTGTTACTAATTGTGCTTCTCAGAGGTGACCATGCCTTGGTATCCAGGTTCCAGAAACCAGGGGCTGCCACTGACCTTTCCCAAGGTCGCCTGTCTGATGGAGAGCGGATTCCCCAGCCCACTGTGGGCCTCAACTTAATTTCTTCCTTTCCTAAGGCAAAATGACCTCCCAGTAAACCCCACCCCTCGCCTTCTTTAGAGTGAACAAACAGAATTAGGAGGGTGTGTTCTGGTAGAGAGCAGGCAGCGTTGGGAAGAGACACGGGTACCACTCATTAAAACGCCGCGGTGGGATGAGGCCTGCTAGGAAGTGCAGGGTCCTGCAGGGTAGAACGCAATGCTCGGCGACACAGCAGAGGCCAAGAGGGGGGCCAGCCTGGAGAGACTGCAGAGATTTTTGGAGTAACATTTCTCTTGGCATTGGGAATTAAAAAAAAAAAGCAGCCCCGTTCGCTGCACATCCATGGTCTCTTGAGAATATTCTGCAAATAAGTAGTCTCAAAAAGCCCCTTCCTTCCTTCCTTCCTTCCCTCCCTTCCTTCCTTCCTTTCCTTCCTTCCCTTCCTTCCTTCCTTCCATCCTTCCTTCCTTCCTTTCCTTCCTTCCTTTCCTTCCCTCCCTCCCTTCCTTCCTTCCATCCTTCTCTCCCTCCCTACCTCCCTCCCTTCCTTCCTCCTTCTCTTTCTTTCCTTTCTATTCCCCCCCCTCTCCCTCCCTCCCTTCCTTCTCTAAACCTTCATAATAAGACCCTTTGCAAGGGCCTCATGAGGAGCTCGAGGATGCCTCCTTCCCGTGTTCATGTGGGAAGTCAGTGCCGCGCAGAGAAAAGAAGCTCAACACTGCTCCCCTCGGTGAACACTGAGCCCCACGGGGGCTACCCCGAGTACCTTACGGGCTGCTGAGCTCGGAAGCCCTGTCATACCTGAGTGTGGGTGCTGTATGGTTGGCTGGTGCATTATCTCTTCCATAAATCCTTCGCGGCCAGCCCTGGGGAAGGGGCGCGGCGAGAACAGGGAGCCTTAGGGACGGTTTTCAGAGGGAGGATCTCCAGTTCCGCAATCCCAGGGTCTTGGGTGTTGATTCTCCCCTGACCCGGTTGGTCCCATGCTTCTGTTCTGCACTTGTTGGTTAGCGTTTGGTGTTTGATGTTCTGCTTTGTGTTGGGTGTCCAAACACAGGTGGGGGCTGGGGCTTCAGCACAGGTAAGAGGCTCGAGGCTCTTCTAGGACTTTAGGCCTTTCTTCTCCTAACTAGGGCATCAGAGAGCTCTCTCCCTGCCTCGTTAAACCCTCACAGTTGCACGCGTGGCCAGCCCGGGTTCTTTTGTCAATGACATGCAATCAAATGGGTTCCATCACAGGCCCTGCCTGGAGGGGGCAGGATATAGGTTTCAGCAGGTTGTGAGTGAAATCAGTCCCAGGGTCAGAGCACCCAGGACAGAGCCCGGAGTGAGAGGGTCGTGCTGGGCCAGCTTCCTGGCGGGACGCTATAGACCAGACGGAGGTGGTCAGACTATCTATCCCCTTCTGCAAACAGCAGTAGGGCTGAGTGTGGGAGAGCAGGCCCAGGGCGGATTTGGGGCTTCTTCCTGCTTTATTTCTCCATCCCTCTTCCAGAGGCATGTTTGGCAGAAGAGAGGCGATGTGGTTTGGTAGATAGGGCCTCTCTTAGAGACAGTTCTGGCATTGAATCCTGGCTGTGTGACTTGGCCAGGTTGCATGACCTCTCTGAGCCTCATGTGTGTCATATGTAAAGTGAGACTAATAGACTTGCCTGGCGGTTGTGGGGACTGAAACATCTTCTCTAGAGCACCTAGCACGATGCCTGGCATTCAGTAGGTGCTTACACAGTGCCGACTGTTCAGCCAGGCTGTTGCTGTTGGGAGAGGCCAGAGGTTGTGCAGGTATCAGACCTTATACCAGTCGGTTAATTTTGCTCATTTGGACGGAGGGGCTGCAGTGTGCTGTCTGGGCTTGCAGGCCCTGGAAGGTTCGTTGTGCCCTCCTCTCTTTTCTGCAGAATCCACCCCCATCCTCTCACGCGTGGGATCTGCTCAGTTACGGGTAACTTCCCAGCCAATTCGAGATGGTTGGCAGCCCAACTTCTCCTGGGTCCCCCCGCCTTTTCTCTGACCCCTGTCTGAGAGCAGCTTTCGCCAGACACTGAGGGATGTTCTAACCGTGCAGACCCTCAGCCGAGAGCTGAGGGTGGTCCTCAGCATCCAGATTATAGATCGCTCCGGTTCGGTTTCTAATTCTTGCTTGATTTAGTGAGGTGATGGGAGAGAGCGGTGATAGAAGGAGTGGGGGCCGAGGAGGGTTGTATTGAGCGTGGATGTGTGATTACGTTCAGTGCTCTGGCCCAGGGTTCTCAGCCTCGGCGCTGTGGACGTTTTGGGCTGGACAGCTCTTTGGGTATGGTGGGCTGCACTGTGCATTGGAAGATGCTTTACAGCATCCCCGCCCTCTACCCACTAGACGCCCGTGGCACCCCTTCCCCAGCCGGGACACCTAACCATGTCTCCAGACATTGTCAGATGTCTCCTGGTGGACACAGTCACCTTTGGGTGAGAATCACTGATCTAGCCCCGCAGGTGGCTTCTGTGCGGGAAGAACGGGAAAGGTTTGTACGCGTGCTGAGGGTCTGTGGGTTTGAACCTGCACCATGAAGTATTCATGGAATTCAAGAGCGGGAAGGCACTCAGGCACGTCACCTGGGCCAGGCCATGACCCGGGCAGTCCTCTCTCTGCGGTCAAGTGAAAAGACAGAGAGACAGATGCTCCCCCAGGCCAGCCTCCCTGTGGAGCTTTTCACGGAGACCTTTTTTGCAGAGGGATTTTGCGCCCGGGCTCCCGGCAGTCCCGTGTTTCGGGCCTCCAGGAGTCTGGTTACAAGCTTGTGAGTTTGATCTGCCTTCTCATCCTCTGCACACACACATTCATCACTCCGGAGTGGGCCCCGCTGCATGCACAAAATGGACTTTTACTTGAAATGAATTCATTAAAAAAAAAAAAAAAAAAGGTTCTCCTGCTAGGACTCCACTGTTCTCTCTTTTCCCCTTTTATTCTTCTCTGTCGTCTGTAAGATGAGCCCTTAAGAGGGTGTCTGGTGAGATTGGTTGGCCAGGGATCTTCCTAGGCCCTGATTAAAGGCAGATTATCAAATGGAAGGTGAATGTTGCCGCCATGCTTGTAAACGAGTCAGTTGTGTGCCATAGAATCCATCACGGTTCCCTTGGTGAGAAGGAGGAGGGCCACGAAATAGTGATGTTAGCTTAGTTTCCAGCGTCTCGGCTGCCACGCTAGAGGAAGGGAGCCCATCGGCACCTGGCACCGTGACGTTTCTAGCTTTCGGTAAGTGAGTGGGGGAGAAGCTTGCTTCCTCTGATCCGTGGGAAGCTCAGAGACAAGACCTGGGTGTTGCCAGCAAGTTGCCAAGCAGTAGCTTTAGATTTTTTTTTTTTAAATTAATTAATTAATTTATTTTTGGCTGTGCTGGGTCTTCGATGCTGCACGCGGGCTTTCTCTAGTTGTGGCGAGCGGGGGCTACGCTTCATTGCGGTGCGCGGGCTTCTCGTTGCGGTGGCGTCTCTTGTTGCCGAGCATGGGCTCTAGGCATGCGGGCTTCAGTAGTTGTGGCATGCGGGCTCAGTAGTTGTGGCTCGTGGGCTCTAGAGCGCAGGCTCAGTAGTTGTGGCACACGGGCTTAGTTGCTCCACGGCATGTGGAATCTTCCCGGGCCAGGGCTCGAACCTGTGTCTCCTGCATCGGCAGGCGGATTCTTAGCCACTGTGCCATCAGGGAAGCCCAGCTTTAGATATTGAACTTGGGGGAGCCAGACGGCTTTACGGGCTGCATGTGAGGCCCGTGATGTCTCAGTGACTTTGGCCTCCCTCTTCATTTAGAACAAAAGACGCTTGTCCAGTTGGAGCGGGTGTGGGGATCAGGGCTGGGAGAGGCAGTATAGCCTAGTGGTTGAGAGCATAGGTGCTGGGACCAGACTACCTGGCCAGGTATGAAGATGGGACTCTGGGCAAGTTATTTAATCTCTCTGTGCTTCAATTTTCTCACCTGTAAAATGTGGTGAGAGTATAGTGCCCTCTTTGGGGTGGTTGTGAGGAATTAATGGAAGTAAAGGGCTGAGCCTAGAACCAGGCAAGGAGGAAGGAACCTACTCTTACTTAAATTATTCCAGTATGTTATTCTGGAATTGATGGTCAGCCTTACTCCTGAGGTTTCATGACAGTTCGTGGTTCTTACACTTCACTGTGCAGAAGAATCACCTGGGCCCTTCCCTGGATGTGTTGAAATCGAGGCCTCAGTTGAAGGCCCAGGTGGTGCTGACGTGGGGGGTGGTGAGGGTGTGTGGGTCTGCACAGAGCTTTGTGACTCCTTAACGGCAGCGTTTTTCAGATTCTCAAGGAACGAG
Organism: Eschrichtius robustus; assembly: GCF_028021215.1. Classification (NCBI taxonomy): domain Eukaryota; kingdom Metazoa; phylum Chordata; class Mammalia; order Artiodactyla; family Eschrichtiidae; genus Eschrichtius; species Eschrichtius robustus. Next base: position 40,226,754 of record NC_090843.1, read on the forward strand.
GGTCCCCAGTGTCATCACAGTGTCCGTCTTCAGCTCGGATTGTCTGGCAACAGTTCTGCCTGCTCCAGGTTGCCCGATTTGGGCGCTGCGTGGGTGTGGCGGGTGTGGATGGCTGCAAGCTGCTCGTCTCTGCCCCTGGATCTGTCTGTCGGGTCCTGCCTGCGTCGTCCGAGGGCTGGGCCAGCACCGGCGGCAGTGAGGTGACAGGAGGATCGTCTGCTCTGGCCTGCAGCACGTCCCTGTTTCTGGCTCAGCCAGCGCCCCACGCCTGGTTCTCACTTTGCTGGCAAGAGCTGTGGGCCTGTTTCAGTGGGTAACTGGTATGTGTGTGTGTGTGCACGTGTGCAAAAGAAAACATCACAATGTTTGGGGAGTGTTTAGGGAAAATAGCAAGGAGCAGATTGCCAAGATTCGCTTATATGTTCCTTTTCCTTGCCTTTTTGCTGTGTACACGTGTGATCCGGATCCTGGAGCGTTCTGGAATACAGCTTTGCCTTTTCTTACCCCAACTGTTCTTTCTTACAGCGGAGAGGATACAGTTCAGCACCAATAATACTAAGCAATAAATAACCCGGAGAAGATGAATAGCCTTGTGTGGTGGTAAATTAAAGTTGATTTATTGCACATAATATATACAGGTGCTCCTAATGTAATTAAGCAGCGAGGCTTTTAATGCTGCAGAATCTGAAAGAAGACCCAAGAAAATTGGGTCTTAATAAGGCTTATTGAAATAACAGCTAAACATGCTGCTTAGGACCATTATAGGATGCTGAAAGATGGATTGACTCCGCTGCTTTTTCTCATGTGCAGAGATGACACACCTGACCCGTCATCAGCAGGGCACACACCGGAATTGTTCTCCGTGCACTAGGACTGGGTCGTGTCCAGCTGTCTGTGCACTCTGGCCTCGCCCCCCTTGTGACCAGCAGTCAGGTGGCTGGCCATTGAACTGGCTTTTTCCAAGTGTAGGGCAAGGTTGCCCAGGGGGTTGGGACTGAGGGCCCCAGCCTCACTAGCACCCTCTCCTAAGAACCGGGACAGGCAAGAGAGGGCTGGTAAATTCACAGACTGAGGCCGCTCCCCCAGCCCCTCCCCCTGCCCCCCACCATAGGCTGAGCACTGTGCCGGAGATGGGGATACAGGGATGCAAGCGAAACACAAAATAGCCCCCATCCTCAGCGGGGTTGGGAGAATGCTGTGATGGAGGCAGAGGCAGGAGGACACAGGAGGGGATGGATCCCTGGAGGAGGTGCATTCGTGGGGACTGGGTTGGGGGCTGGGAAGGCCCTCGGGGGCACCATGAGTGCAGGACAGAGCGGTGGGGCAGCAGTCTCAGGGGAAGGGGGCTGGCGGGCGGGGTCAGGGCTTGGGTGGGAGAAGAGGCTGGACAGGTGGTGTGGGGGCAAGAACAGGAAAGATTCTGCGTTTGAAGCCAAGATATGGCTTGATAGGGCCTGTACTCGAAGCCAGTCTGGAGTCATGCAGGCTTGTGAGGAACGGCAGGACCAGATTCATCTTTTAGAAAGAAAATTCTCAGCAGCGTTGTGGGGTTTGAGGGAGACCACTTAGCTAAGAGAACAGGGCCTGGACAAGAGCAGAAGCCGAGTGAGTGTGACAAGGTGGCAGTGAGAGTTATCGCCCCCCCCCCGCCCCCACCCGCCCCTGTGCCTTAGGCCTGGAGACTCCAGGGGAGTGGGGCGGGGGGGCGGGGGTGTTTGGAGAGATGGTGAGTCAGTGCTGAGCCAGTACTGGTGGAAGAACCCCCCCTGGCATCTCCAGCTGCTGGCGTTCCCCCCTGTCTGGGACCGTAACCAGGTCCTCGAGGTATGCCATGTGGCAAGGTGGCTCCATGTTGCCCTTGGGAGCATTTGGGGCCAGGAATGGTGGAAGAGTTTCTACAGCCTTTCTGTCAATTGCCTTTAGGAGCTTAAGATTTTAGGGAGGTGAAGGAGATGCATGCTGTACGCTGAGAAAGGACCCTCCTTATGGTAGGTGTACCCCACTTTAAGAAAACCCATTAGCTTACGGAACGAGCGAGGTCAAGGAGAGAGTTCGTTCCCAGTACCAAAGGTTCCAGAATAAGAGCCTTTTAAGTAAAGAGCTAATCTTTTGAACCAAAATGTAAGATTTTATTTTCTTGGTAGAGGGCCTCGATTGCAAAACTGAAGACATTTGAACAATTTACTGCTTAGGCTCACCAAGGTTAATAAAAAAAAGTCCATCTACTTGGTTGGCAGTATTGAGCTCCTGTGGTTTTCAGAGCTGCTCCTGGTGAATCAGGAGTGGTGTTTGCTCCAGAGCCTGGGGTGGCAGGTCAGGCTGGGGAGAGGGAGACCCAGGGCCCTGACCATTGGAAGGACCTTCACACGACATGTCCTGCTTCCAGTTGGAGTACGGAGCCACTGAGGGGTATGTGTGGAGCTCTGGGAAGCTCCTGGCCTGGGTAGGGAAGAGGGGGTGCTGGTGGGCTGAGGCCTGCTGTGAGCTCCTGGGCAGTGAGAGCCCGCCTCCTCCTTCCCCCCAAACAGGGACAGAGCTCGGTGGTGCCTTGCCATGACTTGATTATTTGCACAATCAGTAAAGGCTCAAGTATCTGATCATAATTTTTTCCTGGATGTATAGCACATCCTCTGAATATATAATCAGTGCTTCTACTTTTTTTTTAAGGAATATAGGATATTAGATGTAGATGCATAGGTGATGCATGTTTACTTTCTCTAAGGATTATTCAGAGAAACTGAAAAAAGTTCTTTTGTCTCTCTCAAGTGTGTTTGTACACCTCTGATTCTGCCTCTCCCTAGTGGTGTGGGATAGGGGGGTAGACGGGCCCTACAGATGACCCTAATGAAGGCTTCCTGAGGCAGGCTTGTTTCTTTTCTTTTTTTTTTTTTAATTGAAGTAGAGTTGATTTACAATGTTGTGTTAATTTCTGCTGTACAGCAAAGCGACTCAGTTATACGTATATATGCATTCTTACTTATATTCTTTTCCATTATGGTTTATTCCAGGACATTGAATATAGTTCCCTGTGCTATACAGTAGGACCTTGTTTTCCGTCCATTCCATATGTAAGAGTTTGCGTCTACCAACCCCAAACTCCCAGTCCTTCCCTCCCCCCAACCCCACCCTTGACAACCACAAGTCTGTTCTCTATGTCTGTGAGTCTGTTTCTGTTTCATAGATAAGTTCATGTGTGTCATATTTTAGATTCCACATATAAGTGATATCACATGATATTTGTCTTTCTCTGTCTGACTTACTTCACTTAGTATGATAATCTCTAGGTCCATCCATGTTGCTGCAAATGGCATTATTTTGTTCTTTTTTATGGCTGAGTAGCATTCCATTGTACATATATACCACATCTTCTTTATCCAGTCATCTGTTGATGGACGTTTAGGTGGTTTCCATGTCTTGGCTATTGTGAATAGTGCTGCTACGAACATAGGGGTATGCATGTATCTTTTTGAATTAAAGTTTTCTCTGGATATATGCCCAGGAGTGGGATTGCTGGATCATATAATAACTCTATTTTCAGTTTTTTGAGGAACCTCCAAACTGTTTTCCATAATGGCTGCACCAACTTGTATTCCCACCAACAAGTTGGAGGATTCCCTTTTCTCCACACCCTCTCCAGTATAAATCGTATCAATGTTTTCTTACGTCAGTCTCCCAAGGCAATAGAAATAAAAACAAAAATAAACAAATGGGACCTAATCAAACTTACAAGCTTTGGCACAGCGAAGGAAGCCATAAACAAAACGAAAAGACAACCTACGGAATGGGAGAAGATATTTGCAAATGACGCAATGGACAGGGGCTTAATTTCCAAAATATACAAACAGCTCATACAACCCAGTCGAAAAATGGGCAGAAGACCTAAATCGACATTTCTTCAAAGAAGACATACAGGTGGCCTAGAGGCACATGAAAAGATGCTCAACATCGCTAATTATCGGAGACATGCACATCAAAACTACGACGAGGTACCACCTCACCTCAGTCAGAATGGCCATCATTCAAAAGTCTACAAATAACAAATGCTGGAGACGGACTTGTTTCTTTTTTGATGGGTAGAAATGAATCCTAGACTTGGGAACATCCAGGTCTAACCGGCACCAGATCGAATGAATATGACCTTTTTATTCCAGTGAGTGGGGAAGAGATTGGTGCCTCTTTTCTCATAAATCTTGCCTGGTTGTTTGCTCCGGTACAGCACTCCAGTTGGGTGCTGCTTGAGCATCTGGCTTTGAGTTTTAAGTACTGGCAGGTGCAGGGGGCTGTGGCAGATGAGTGAGCTGAGGCGTGGCCCTGTTGGGGTGGGTTGTGGGCAAAGGCGCGGTTGAGTCTGTCCTTGGACAGCTGGGCTCTCCTGCTGACATCCCTGAATTTGCCACACAAAGACAAGCTCCAGGGGACTTGTTGCCCTGGGGAAGTGAGCTGGATTGGTAAAATCTCAGTGTGCTGCCAGCTGCAGGACGGGCGTGGCCTTTCTTCCCTGCCTCTCGCACACCCCTTCAAGACGGGCCGTCTCGTCTTTGAACCATCCGACGACGGCCACAAGTCAGTTGGTCCCTTCTTTGTGCTCCTAAAGGACTTGGCAACTTGGCTAACAAGGAGACAGTTGTTAGTTCATTTCTTCATTCATTATTCATGCAGCGAGTGGTAATTAGCATTTAGTAATGTGGTTTCTGGGGGTAGCTGAGTTGTGTTCATTCATTGAACAAACATTTGTTGATCCCCTGCTCTGGGCTGGGTGCAGGGCATGGTGCTGGGGTCACAGAGATGAGGAAGGGGCCTGCTTGGCCCTTGAGTTGCAGTCTGTTTGGGAAGGCAGGTCATCAACAGGTGTAGGTGCTAAATCAACAGGTGAAGGATGCGGAAGGTGGTGGTACGGAACCTGCGAGGGGGGAGTAGCGGGAGAGCTGGGAAGGCTTCACAGAGGAAGGACATTGGACTTGGGCCTTGAAGGGTCAGCAGGAGAGAATTGGGGTGTGGGAGACTGCTCACCCTCCAGGACAAACAGGATTCTTGGGATTTCGTTTCCCGTGATGATGGTCATGTGCCTTCCCGTCCCTCCTTCTCTCCTCGAGCCTCTGTCACTCAGGAATTAGTCCGGTGGTCCTGCTGCCATGTGTGCTTAGTATGGTGGCCCATGGTGGGGAGGCGGGGGAGAGGGAAGAGTGCTGGTGAGTCATGCAGCTTCCCTGTGGCTAAAAAGAGAGCAAACTTCAAAGCCTAGGGCATATCAAAGATGCAGTGTGTCACACCCATGGAGCATTTTACACAAATAACAACCCAGTTTCTGGCTCTGCCACAAAAAGCTGGTCTGCTTTGGGGACATCTTTTTTTTTCTTCTTTTACAAGCAGGATAGTTTGAGAAGCATCATTCAGAGCAGGGGGCTGGGTTGGTATTAAGACGGTGGGGTGTGCTCTTGGTGCCTTTTTCTCTTTTTCAAACTCTGTTTTTCTTTGTTCTAGCCAGTGTTTTATTACTGATAGGAATCACTGAGGGGCTTGGAGGGAGAGAGGAAAGGGTTTCTGTATAAACAGCTGTCTTGCTGATTCAATCTACAAAGTGGATTTTATAGCTAAAGTATTTGTTCTTGCTTTAAAATGCCAAAACAGCACCGTCATTTCCTCAGCTAAAAGAAGGGTCTTTGAGAATATGGGGCCTTCTCCCATCACAGACTTCTGTTATGGGGAGGGAATTCCAGAGAACTTTCTTTGAACCAGTCGTATTTGATAGTCTCATGCTCAAGGAGAAAATTTTTCTTCGCAAAGTTTGAGTTACTGGTTCAGGTACCTTCTTCTTTCTGCCCTACCACAAATTCTGGTTAAAAAAAAAAAAAAATTATAATCCTCTCTGGTCATCACAGCTGACTACCTGCTTAATGTTTGTGTGTAGATATTTCATTTTCTTTTTTATGCAAGATTTCATCTTTGCATGATCTGAGGTAGTTGGTTGCCCTGAGATTATTAATAAATTGAGTTGGTTAATGGGGTGTGACTCAGAACATATATTTAAAAACAAGTTGGAATAAGAAATAGGTCTTTTACAAAATTAATTTTTTGTTAGGCTCCTCTCTTGAGCCTTTTTGTTTGAAGCCAACTTGCTTTGTAATGTTCATATATGCCCGATTGCAATTAACATAAATTACTTTTAAATACCAGTTAGTTGCCGTGGAGAGAGGCCAGGGTTGTGGCTGCTTGTGGAGGGTTAAGAGGTTTGGTCATTGTCTGGGTTTTTATCTCACTGTGGATCAAATTCTGTTCCCTTTGGAGGCTGGCAGATCTGTCAAAGGTTGCTTGCTTTGGTGGTGAGGAGAAGGACGAAGTCTTTGCCCTGAGTGCCAGCACATTTTCTTAGCAAGAGAGAATAAATAATCATAAAATGTTTGCTTGTTTAAAAGCAAGTTATATTAAATGCAGTGTGGTATCCTAGATTGGATCCTGGAAGAGAAAAAGGACATCGGTGGAAAAACTAGTGTAATCCAAAAAAAGTCTGTAGTTAATAGTATTGAATTAATGTTAATTTCTTAGTATGATAAATGTATTATGGTTCATGTAAGATACTAACATTAGACGAAGCCGGGTGAAGCTCTCTTTGCATTTCTTAGGGTCATTCTAAAATTATTTTAAAGTAAGTTGTTTTTTTTAAAAATTTATTTATTTTATTTATTTTTGGCTGTGTTGGGTCTTCGTTGCTGCGCGTGGGCTTTCTCTAGTTGCATGGAGCAGGGGCTACTCTTCTTTGCGGTGCGCGGGTTTCTCATTGTGGTGGCTTCTCCTGTTGCGGAGCACGGGCTCTAGAGCGCAGGCTCAGTAGTTGTGGTGCAGGGGCTTAGTTGCTCCGCGGCACGTGGGATCTTCCCGGACCAGGGCTCGAACCCGTGTCCCCTGCATTGGCAGGTGGATTCCCAACCACTGCGCCACCAGGGAAGTCCCTAAAGTAAGTTTTTTTTAAAAGGTATATTTGGGATATTCCTTTTGGCTTGGTTGAGATTATATTTGGCTTATGTGCATTCAAAATGATCTACTTATAGGGAGGGCAGATTATTCCATACTGCTTTGGAAACTGGGAAACTAAGACCTGAGAGAGTCCAGGGAGGTTGTCACTCCTGGCTTGGCCCCCTTTTCACGCCATCCCTCTGTTCCCTTCTCCATCCATCGCCGTGGCAAATCCCTCTCTGCCTGCACACCCTTCTGAAAACTTGTGGCCAGCTGATCTCTGCTTCTAATTCCTTTGGCGTTCATTGTGCGAGTTGGACAACTGGCATCTTGTGATATCCTGTCCTTCTCCTGGAAGGAGCCGGTAACTGGATTTTTTATGCCATCTTGTTCACTCTCATCCTGTGTGTTAACTTCTACTTTAGCAGCCAAATGGAAGCTTCCTGAGAGTTGAAATTTTGTCTGGCTTTCTTTCTTTTAAAATTTATTTTTAAAAACTCCCTATTACATAAATAATGCAGGCTCATAATAAAAAATTAAACATTAGAGAATTCATAGCATCCAAAGTAAAGGTACCTATATAGGGCTGCCTGTCGTCCACTACTACAGTTAATGAATTGGAATATATTCTTCCATATGTTTTCTGTGTGTACTAAAAATATATATTATGATTTACAAATAAGAGATCCTTTTATACGTATAATTTTGCAGCCTGCTTTTTTCAGTTAACAAAATCCCTTTTTGTGGTTATGCATATGGGCAACTGTGTCTCTTTCTTTTTTGTGTACTCTTATGTTGACCAGCACGTTGCTAGGTGCATTGTAAACATGCGGTAGGTAGGCGTTATTATTATTGTTTTGTTTATATTATTATATCAGGTGACTTGATTCAGAAGACAGTAAATGAGCGCTCAGATGAGGAGAGAAGATGCAGGTAGAGGCAGGGGTGGTTTACGATACAGCTTCGATTTTGCTGTGAGAAAGACTTTATCTTCTTAATACGTGGAGTCAGCTTCCTTGAACAGCATTAGAATTTCAGGAGCTAGGACTGTGACATGGTAGGAGAGTGAATCGGGAGAGGGAAGAGGAGAGGCCGAACCCTGGATCACTTGGCTCGGGTGGAAGCAGGGATGGCAGCGTAGGGATGGATTCTTGGGAGTCCGAGGAGGTGACTTGAGGTGTAGGGGGTGTCCAAGGTGGTGTGTGAATCAGCTGAACCAGATGGGTGGAGGGTAGGGGGTGGCGCTGTGGTGGAGGAGGGAGCAGTTGGCTCAGGGGGCAGGACAACATCTGGTCACCAGTAGCTTTGGGGACTTCTTGGAACGGAGGGGACAGTAGTGATACAGAGAAAATTGCGCTAGATTGAAGGGTGAATTGAGCAGGAAAGGACTAGGAATTTGTACGTGTTAAGAGGATGAGCCCTTTGAAGAGTTTCTTGTTGAAGGAACCCATTCCACTGCTAATGCTCCAGAGGGAAGCTCTGCGTGCTGCCTGTGAGGTCTGTCTCTGAGCTCTTGGGTCCTAGGAAGTCTCAGGAAGCTCTGTTTCTTCTCTGGAAGAGGCATGGCAGTGCAGAGTACCCAGGACTGGGAGCTTCCTTCTTAGGAGAAACATCCCGGAAGCACTGTCTCTGCTGGTACAACCCCAGTTAGCATGTGCTGTGGGTGCAGAGATTTTTCTAGAGTAGATTTGGCTTTGCAGTCTGAATAGATTAATTTCCCTTTTGGTTTTGTGTCTCCTTGATAGAATTTTGACTTGGCTCAAGGGAAGAGGGTGGTAGTCAGTACTGGGAGCCCTTAACACGTAGATTCCTTTAGAGAGAACAAGAGGTCCCAGAGGAAAGAAACGGTCGTATGGAGGGGAGAGGCCTTGAGTTGAGTTTATTTTTCCCCCACGTGTAGAAAATTGCATAGGTACAAAAACACGTGCCGTGTGCGAGTCAAGGATGAACACCAATAAAACAGTAACCTACATAGTCACCACATGGCCGAGAAGTGGAATGTTGTTCCCAGCCCCCTTCACACCCCTGTGTGTTTCTCCCTAGTTTGAAGCACGGACCCACCCACCACATGAGGTTTGCTTCTTTCCACCCTTGAAGAATACTTTGTGGCGTTTAGCTTGCTGTCTGCATGGGCTGCCCCATTGATGCCTTTTAGCTGCTGTTCACTGGGACCACGATTTGTCTTTTGTCCTTTCAATGGACATTCGAGCTCCTGATTTGTCTGCTCAGACAGCGTTGCTGTGAATATCCTCGTGCATACCTCCTGGTGTATATATGGGAGAGTTCATAAGACTATGCATCCAGAAGTGGAATTGCCAAGTCATGGGGTCCGGACAACTGAAGTTGGCTAGAAACTGTGTTTAAAGAGCCCCTTCTTGCATTATTTGTATGACTAGGAGTAGATAGGTAGGAGTTTTCATTGCTCCGGATTCTCACCAACAGTTGTTATTATCAGACTTTTTAATTGTTGCCAATTTTGTGGTGGCTCGTTGTGGTTTTAATTTGCATCTCCCCAGTCAATAATGAGGTTGAACGTCATGCTTATTTTTCTGGGAAAGGAATTTGGACACTAAAACATACTTCTTATTCAGTGACACAAAAACTGCTGCTTTGGTAGGACGCGTCTTCCCTAATGCTGTTTTCCTGCCTTGGGACAGAGTCAGAGGTTTTTTTTTTTTTTTTTTTAATGTACTGGGAGCATTTGGGGAGCATCTGTTTAGCTTGTCACGCTTTTCTGGGGTTCTGTATGTTGTGTTTGGAGAAGCCAGATGACGCGCAGTCCTGTTGACCCTTTATTTTATAAAAAGCCCTGAGATGACAGCAAGCCAGCCTTTTCCTCGTTTGATGCGAGCATATTGTTCCTTTTAATGTAAATAGGCAGATAAATGAGAGCTCAGGCAGAGTCCCCGGGGTGTGTGGTGGCAGCACATCCTGGGTAGGGGAGTGGCTGTGGGGAGGCGCTGGGGACAGCCCCGGGCAGACATCAGGGACGGGGTTGGGCCTGGCTGGGCTCGCTGGTGAGGGAGAGGAGAGAGGGAGGAATCATACACTTGCAGTGCGGGGAGCCCAGGGAAAAGGGGCCAGGCTCCCAGGAGTGGTCAGAGATCTGAGAAGCGTTGGGCAGGATTCTGGAGTCCAGGAGTTGGGTATTCCCGGGGTGGTTCCCAAATCTGTACTGGGAATCCGTTCACCAGGGAGGATCCTGCATGGGTGAGGCTTCTGGGGGAGGCCAGTTTGTTTTACTACATATTCAGTTGAGTGCTTTCATGTGAAAATAGACCTTTGATGTTCTGGAAAACGAGAAAAGAAAATCTGCTTTAACACCTGGGGAAGAGAAGTTGCCTATGGGAAAAAAATGTTCCGTTACGAAAGAATGGAATTGCACAGCTCGACATCTGCTGGGTTGGTTGTTCTAGAAACCCCATGAGGAGAATCTCAGGACAAAATACAGGCTTTCAGTCCCAAGTGAAAGCATGTTTAGAGAGGCAGTGTTAAGGGGAAAGATATTGGAGGCTAACATCGTGTTTATATTTTGAATATAACTATATAAATCTTACCTGTGCTTATGGACAAGGTCTGGGAGAGAACAGGGAGAAACGTATTAGTTGATTTTGTTTGTATGGTGGGATAGTGTTTTAAAAATTTTTGTAGTATTATTGTGTAAGCAAAAGTCTTTACTAAAAATGAGCCTGGACTTGGCAATCTGTTATTTGATCACACCACCCTGAATGCCTGTCCGCATATTTAGTTATTGAGCTCCTAATATGATGCACACCTTGAGGAAGTGCTTGTCTTCAAGAAGCTCACAGACTATAGGGGATCCCAGGATGTTAGTGCCCTAGGGCTAAGCTATAGTTAACTAGAGGGGTGGGCGTCATGCTGGTGGCACCTGGTCACCTGGTCATCGCAAGTGGCAGAGAGCGCAGGCTCTCACTGGGGGCTCCGGGAGGACCTCTCAGAGGAGGTGGTGTGGAGGGAGCTCCTGAAGGGAGGGAGGGTCTGACTAAATGGAGGGAGGAGGGGAGGCAGTCGGGACGGAGGGGGAACTTTGTTCAAAGTGGGGAGAGGCCGTTAAGGACTGTTGCCTCTCAGGGTAAGGAGTGAGTGTTACGAGTTCACCCACAATTCCCACCTGAGAGCTCAGCCTTTGACTGCCCTCAGAGGCTATTTTTGGTTTGGTCCTCTTTGAGCAGTTGATGAAGGCTTTGGACCTCTCCTAAGAAAAATGTTTCAGTGCGCATGCACTTCAACCACAAGAGGCCCTCACACAGAGGCCTTTGCATACAGTTTCAAAGGACTCCCTGCAACTCATTTTGGGGGGGGGGTCCCAGTACAGAGTAACAAACATGTATTGAGCACCTACTGTATGCCAGGTGTTTTATGGGGCTTTGGGGATGTGGCAGAAATAGACCAGCTGGGTCTTTGTCCTCAGGGAGCTTCCAGTCTGATGGGAAGGACAGACCGTGGAAGGGCAGTGACAGGCAGGGGTGTTATTGAGGGACGACTGATGCTGGCCTTAGCCTCTAGGAAAGACCCCCTCAGCTGGGATTCAGGGCTGGGATATGGGGGTGGCCTGGTGCAGAATCGCATGGGGAGCCCCAGGGCCCCCGGGGGTGTGTGGTGTACCTTCTCACTACTCGTGGTCCAGCCAGGGTCTTGCAGAAAGCCAGGGGTCTCCGGCGTTGAAGAGAAGGGGAGGAACGGTATAGTTTTCTGGGCCTTTGTCTTTAGCAACACACGTTCACCTGAAGCCAGTTGTGCATTCTTCTTCCAAACAGACAGCTTTCAGGAAGAGTTAATAAATTAATCTTCCGAGCAGAGAATCTGCTGCAGCACCAGCGAGGCCTTCAGGAACCCGCCCAGCCGGGGACTCGGCCGATGGAGTCAGATGCACGTCGATGACCGTGCGTGGCCGCCGATGAGGTCTGGGCAGCTGGCTCCAGACCTCAGATGCCCGGCCCTCCCTGTGGTTGGCGTGCGGCTGGGTTCTGGAAGGGGAAGGGCAGCCAGTGTGAAGCTGGCCCCCATCTCAGCCCTGGGAGGAGACGGTCCCGTTTCACAGACGAGGAATCTGACACACAGGTTAAGGCTGACCTGCTCGAGTCAGAGCTGCATTCCAGGGAGGCCAGGGCTGCAGATTCTGCTGCTTCTTTACGATTTAGGTGGCCTTCCCTTGATCCTAGGTCTTTATAAACAGGTAGCACGACCCATAGAGTATGTGAAAGGCTCTCTGTGAATCCTCACTTCCAACTGGAAAAGCATTTCCAGGCATCTACTCCATCTGTATTTAAAGAGGATACGGTGCTCCTGTTGTACGGTCTAGATACATTCATCCATTCAGCAGATATTTATGGAATGTCTGCTAAGTTGAGTAGAACTGACAGGGACCCCGATCTGGCTTTCCTTGCAGCCATCCACGTGGAGGAGAGAGCAGCTTGGCACCTGCCTTCCCTGGGGTGGGGTGGAGGCAGGGCTGGGGCAGCAGTGGCCCCTGGGGAGACTGGATCAGGGGCCACTTGTTCCTCTACCTGACGAGGAAGAGTTATCTCCTGCCTCTTGTGCTTGACTGCCGGTTCCTCTCCACCCGCAGGCCTTCTGGGGCTTGGAGTTCACTGCCGCCCACAGCGGAGAACCCTTCCTGCCTGCTAATGAGAGAGAGAGAGAGAGTGATTCCCACTGAGAGCTGCTTGTTAAAAAGTTAAGACTCATCTGCGGTTTCACCAAACAGATGACCTTATGGTGACCGAATAACAAAACGCAGTCCTTTTCGCCTCTTTCCCTCCCCACGCTGTTGTCTCCCACTCCTCAGCTGTAGGTCCCGGAGTTCTGGTCCTCAAGTGAGGATGAGGTTGGAAGATTTAAGTGGGACATGGCCATTTGTCCTTAGTGGATGGGGAGGAGGGAGATTCTGTTGACCCCTAGTGTTCCCAGGAATTGGGGGCACCTGGTAATAGCTAGATGCACACGCACCCCCTTCTTTTTTGGCTCATTACTGTTCAGACGCTCTGCTCCCAGCCTTTAAGATTCTTTGGCGTACACCACCATGACTCACTTTATGAAAATATGGTGTAAGGATACCCCCTCATATCATATTAGGAAGCAGACTGATGGACTAAGGAATTATTTGGTTCTCAGAAGGATTCACTGGGGCTCCTTTAACTAGGGAGTCCCAGGTACATTTGTATGAGGAGTTAAGTCTTTGATAAGTAAATTTCCATAGTTTCTGAGGAACATTTTGAGCTTCTGATTCTTGCTTATTTCTTAAACCTTTCAACATTTCCTAAATCCTCAGGTTTCTTCTCTGTGTTTCCTTAATGCTCCATATACCAACCCCCCCAAACTAGTGTTTGGTCAAACACTAGTCTAGATAATGCTGCGAAGGCATTTGTAGATAGGTTAACATTTATAATCATCTGACTTTAAGTAAAAGCAGATTGCCCTCTATAATGTGGGGTGGGCCTGACCTCATCAGTTCATGGCCATGAGAGCAAAGACTGAGGTTTCTGGAGGAAGAAGCAGTTATACCTCAGACAGCAACATAGAAAACCCTCTGTGAGTTTCCAGCCTTCTTGCCTTCCCTGTAGATTTTGGAGTTAAGACTGCAACATCAATTCTTACCTGAATTCCCAGCCTGCTAGGCTGCCCTGTGAATTTCAGACTTGCCTACTCCCCTAATTGTGAGCCAGTTTCTTGAAATAAATATCCCTCCCTTCGTCTCTCTCTGTGTCTCTATAATATCGTACATATCTCCTGTTGATTCTGTTTCTCTGGAGAACCCTGACTAACCACCTGCTATCATAGTAATTGCTTGCTTAATTGTCTTTTTCTCCCTGTTGGACCACAGGCTACATGGGAGTAGGGACAGTGTCTGTCTTCTTCTCTGCTCTATTTCAAGTGCCTTCCACAGAAGCCTGACACACAGAAGATGGTCAGTAAATATATGAAGAATGAATGAAGGCATCTTTATTCACTAAGTGAACGAAGGGGTCTGTATTCATCGATTTTTGGTCAGACAGACCTGAGTTGCAGTCCTGGCTTCACTGGGACCACAGGTTCCTTATTTGTAATGGAGGGGACATGATATCTGTCTCCCAAGTGGTTGTAAGAACTAAATGAGATGATGTGTCTGGCATGTGGTAGTTGTAAGACAGAGTAAACCAGACAGCAACAGCCATTACTGTTACCACCCCGCCCCCCCCCCCCACCATCATCATCACTTTCCAAGGTTGTTTCCAGGTTATGTGCTATTCCTAGCACATAATAGAGGGTCATATGTGCTGGTTCCCTTCGAAGTACCAAGCTTTTTCACGTGCATTTTTTCATTAAATTTAATTTCTGTTTAAATCCTATGACACCATTTAAATTGCCCCATATTAATGATGAGGAAACTGAAGGCTAGAGCTAAATGACTTACCCAAAGTTCAATAGCAAATTTTTCTTGTGTGCCTACTTAGTGGCGGGGATTCAGACTGGTACCAGACCAAGCCCAGTTCCTGTCGTCTTTGCTCTCTGGCGTGTTGCTTTGGGAAGTCTGTGTTATTTTTGACCCTGGTTTTCCCCTCCCCTGTCATTTCATTACCACCAGCTTCTGCTTGGTATGGGAAGGTGTGTACTTCGCTATAGCTCCATGGGCTCGGGTGGCCCCCGACTGGAAAGTGGGTTGTTTTTCTTACAAAAGGTCCTTTTTAAGTTGGTTGTTGGGAGTGAGGATTCCCATGGAAACAGCATAAAAAATAATGCTTTAGTTTTTAGGGCAGCCCATGAAGCCTGGGAGAAGACCATCCTTTTGAGGCCCGAGTCTCCCCGAACCTCAGCTGGTATGAAGGAGGAACTGGGTTCCAGCGGGTGTGGGGTGGGAGGCTGGTGGGGGAGAAATCACCACCATCCAGTCAACTGCAGTGTGCTCCGATGGGGTGAAGATGGCCCTCAAGCTCAGGGAATTCCTCGGGCCATGCCACGGATAAGCCCGTAGACTCCTTGGCTCTCCTTTTCTTCCTCGATGTGGCCCCCGGGGACTCAGCCTACTCCCTTCTCCTCTGACACCGCCACCGCCTACTCATCCCTGGGGCTTCTTCTCTAAGATGGGCGCCTTGGGAGGGTGCATCTTCCTACCTCCCTCTTCCATATTGTCCTGAGGATGAGCCCCTTTTCCTAACAATAAAACAGTAGGTTTTACTGTTAGTCATTGCAGGCTCCAGTAGGAGGAAATTTCAGTGATGACAGAGGCCAGGGTACGACTGGACTCTTCTGTTGGTCCCGTGGTACCACTGAGGAAACTGAAGCTTGGAGCTGAGCTAAGTGACTTGTCCAAGGTCACTTGCTATCTCCTGGTAGGTTTCCCAAGTTGAGGGCTGCCTGTATTTTCATCACAGTGTGGCAACATCACATCCTCAGCTGTTAGCCTGTGTGATCCTACAGGCTCAATAGGACTGAGACGCCTACTGAGTCTTCTTGGGAATGTCAACCCAGGTTTTCTGTGGATTAGAGAAAGCCTTTGAAAAGAAAAGCTAATGTTTTTTAATAAGTTAAATGCACTGCACAGAGACTCTTTGAACATAAGCAAGTCTGTAGACCATCTGGTCTACTGGGCTTAATCATCGTAGGGAATTTTAGCCTCAAGTTTCAGGCTAAGCAAGTTGTAGGTGCATCTTTCTTTCCTACGAGCTGGAAACTGTTCTGAGCAAGGCCCTCCTGTTACTTGGATCATGCCCACCCCTCACCCCCTGCCAGTTTACTCTGAAATTGCTTTGGCCTTTCCGACAGCTCATATTCCTCTCTGCCACCAGTCAGCTTCCAGGATGGGCTTGCAGAATAAGTGGCTTCAAACCTCTGTCAGCCACATGTTATCTCTACCATGGGGAAAAGTGTATAATAAAACATGAATATATGTAGGGGGGATTTGTACATGTCATGTGTATTGCATGTGTATATGTGTGTGGTATTGCAAGAAAAGTGTATGCTATAAATATTAGGAAATGTTTGCACAAATAAAGGAGGATTTAGTTGCTGTGACTGGATCGTCCTTGAGGGGAATTCCTTCTCAGAAAAGCAGGTGTTGGTTCCAGATGGTCATGCGTCAGTTACCTGAGACCCGAGCTCAGGAAGGAGAACGGGAATGGGAGGCAGGGAGGCCCTGCCTGGGGAGTCTCGCCAGTGACAGCCAGAGCGGAGGAGAGGGAAGTCGCAACTCAGTGGCAGAAGGGTTCTTGAGGCCAGAGCTAAGTGCTATTAGTATAGACTCAGGAGCAGCCTGACATATGGGCTCTGTCCACTGGGCTTCAGCCTCTCGCCCTGCAGAGGGTGGTGATGGGGGCGGAGGTGCACCCTCCGTGGAGTTGGCCCCGGGGCAGTTAGCACATGGCTCGCCAGAACGGAGCAATAGCAGAGCACCTGGGAGTGCCCTCAGGCCTGTGAACAGAGCCCAGCGGAGAGGCGGGACCTCTGTAGACCTTGTCCTCTTGTATTGGAACTACAGGAAGGGGTTGTGTTCTCCCCACAAGTGAAGTGCTATGGGCACTCTGCTTCTTCAGCAGGCCTCAGTTCATCCACCAGTGCAAAGGGGATATTATTATTATTAATTTCGGGGGGTATACTATTTTATTAATGTTTAAATTTCCCCGTCAAACAATGAGCTCAAGTATATGCTGGCCCCTGTGTTCAGATTTTAAAAATAAAGATAAATGGACAGATAGCTTTAAGGGTGCTATGTATTTAACATTGCACAATATATTCAACAATTAGAGAAAATCTCGGGGTTGGTATATCTATATACCTTTATACACTTAGTAGCACAAGTATCGGGACAGGCCCTACAATTGGAGGAAAAACCCACCGTTCAGGACTGAACAGAGGTCCTTGGCAATGGGGATATTATTAATGAGTGTCCCACCTGTCCCCCTCCCCATGTTGGGTGCTGTGCAGATAGAGGCCAGACAAGGAGCAGCCCCAAAACCTTTGTAGGTGAAGAGAGTCCCAGTGTCAGACAGACCTGAGTTCAGATCCATTTCGGCTTCTTAATTACCTGGGGACCCTGGGCAAGTTGCTTGTTCTTTCTCAGCCTCAGTTTTCTTAGCAATGTACAAGGAATATAAGTTTTTGAATGAAATGGTGATACCTGCTTGACAGCGTTGCTCTGAGGATTTGGTGAGTTTCTGTGTAGCATGTGTCAAACTGCTACAGTGCCCAGAACACAGTAGATGCTCAGTAAGTGGCCCTTGTGACTCTTGTTGTTACTGTTGTGGCAGTGGTGGTCTGTAGGAAATCAACTGCAGGAGGGCTTTTGGTCATTGAGACCAGTTGTGGGCGTGTCTGAAGCATCATGTCTGCGGTGACCTTTGAGCAGATGATAAAGGGGGTGCTGGACCCTTGAACAACTTGGGGATGGATGTGCTTCTTTGCCAGGAGCAGGGTGCCTTCGATTTTGAAATCCTATGTTGTGAATGATAAGAGATGATAGAAGGCAGTCAGCAGCTGCACATGCAATAAGAGGCTCCTCACCGTTCTAGAAGGTTCTAGGAGGCCCCTGAAAGGGACCTAAATACTGAGGGTTGGTGGTGATAATGCCTTTGGCTCAAGAGAGGTGGGAAGGTAGGAGGAGAGAATTCAAGCCATGGTAGTATCTTTGATCCCTGCTTTCTCGGGAGACAAGCCACCATGCTCCTGTCTGGAGGGGCGACTGGTGAGGTCAGGGGGGAGCAGGGCACAGTGTAGCAGTAGGGAGTCAGCTGCCCAAGGGGGACCCTGGCCTTGCTGTCGGAGAGTCCTGGAGAGCACTGAACTACCCTCTCTTACAGTTTCTTGTGGCCTGAAGGCAACTTTGCAAGGAAGAAAGTGCCTTAAATCTGAAGCCTCTGTTGGGTCGTATAGCAATTCCTGCCTACCCTCTAGACCCCATTCCCAATTTTTCTTTTTTCAGACCACAAAGTGGAGGAAACCTGATGTGGGTACACTCGAGGGGCTCAGGGTGGGCACTGACCTCTGGATTCACGGCCGTAGGCTCCCCGGGGGCCCAGGTTGAGAAGACTCCCCCAGGGAGGCTCCTGACACGGGATCAAATGCTGTGCTGGAGGTGCAAGGCTGGCAGCCCCATAACCTTCAGAAGAGCAACCTCTGAAGTCTCCGGAGTAGAAATCGACACCAAATAGAAAGTGACCCTTTATGTTTCAGGTTCCGTGTAGAAAGGAAAAAAAAAAAATTCTATGATGGTACCCATGCTGTGCTTGGAGGACACCGTAGCTTTTAACTTGACTCTCTGCTCTTTGACCATGAAGGATTTCGGTATCTTCTATTTATATGAATTCGTGGCCTTGATTTGGACCCTCCTCTAGAACACAGGTTTCCAGGTACCATCTTAATCCCAAAGAGGGGGTAAGATTCCCCTTTGCAGATGTGAGCATTCCTTTTCCGACGTCTCAGCCCTCCTTTTAGGGCTGCAGCGAAGTTTAACCGTAGCAGCGGGTTTGCGGAAGCGCTCAGTTACGTAATGCACATTCAGAACGTGTCCGTGTGACTTTCTTTGGTCTCCTTTCCCAGCATAAAACATGTCCACACCTGGGTGAGGTCTAAGCAACCATCCAAATCTGCCTTCCCTCCCTGCGCCGTGTTTAGTTACCACTACCTTTTGACAAAAGAATTACTTTCTCTTCCTGGTTTCGAATGGAGGACCTTTTATGTATTTACTGCAAATGTGATAAAAGCTAGTCTGTAGAAACCAGCTGCCTCTTATGCCTGGGGGCGGCATTTTTAACCCCCGGCAGTTTGCATTTCAATATGGTAGATTAAAACACATACACACAATAAAGACAAAACCCAGCTCAAAACAGAGATCATTCTTGGCTGCCTAGAGGGAAACAAGAGTAGGGGAAGCTGCAGAGTGCCCTGGCACAGACATGCAGGAGGGCAGGGGACCTTGTTGGGAGGTGACTGCCCTCGAGGGGAGGACGGCTTTCCTTCGGTTCAACCCGGTTGACATACGTCGCCACCTCCCGTGTGCCACGCACTGTGCGAGGTCTCTGCCGTCCAAGAGCTCACACGTAGCTGGGTGTCTGGTGGGCAGGTACCTGCAGGACAGGGCACCCTGGAGGTGGAAAGGAAGACCAAAGTGCTGGGCCTGCTGGGCCACCAGGGCAACTTCTCAGACGAGGTGATACCTGGATTGGGTCTTAAAGGATGGCAGATTAGTTTCATAGGGCTGCTGTACCGAAATACCATGGACTGGGTAGTTTAAACAGCAGAAACTTATAGTCTCACAGATGTCTGAGATCAGGGTGTCAGTGGGGTTGTCCTTCTGAAGACCGTGAGGGAAAGATCTGTTGTAGGCTTCTGTCCTTGGCTGATAGGTGATCCTCTTCTCTGTGTCTTCATATTGTCTTCCCTTGGTGCGTGTACACGTGTATGTGTGTCTGTGTCCAAATTTCTTCTTCTTCTTCTTCTTATAAGGACACCGGTTATATTGGATTAGGGTCTACCCCGATGACTCATTTTAGTTTAATTACTTCGTTAAAGCCTGCACCTCCAAATGGTTACATTTTGGGGAGCTGGGGTTAGGTCTTCAACCTATGACTTTGGGGAGGGACATGGTGCAGCCCATAACAGATGGTAGTTTTCCAGGGAGGTGGAGTAGTTGTAGGAAAGGCTTTCCCCCCAAAAGGGCATAGCAGGTGCATAGCTACCAAGGAGAGAAATAGCCCTGTGTGTTTTGAGAGCTGTATGTATTTGGGGTATATGAGTTGGACAGTGGCACGTGGTGAAAAAGGGGAAGTAGAGGGGTCAGAGTATATGCGAATCAAGAGTTTGAACTTGATCCTAGAGGCTTGCAGCTCAGAGAGTCATCTCTGAACCAGTAACATCAGCCGGGAGCCCCTCTGGGAGGCAGGATCTCAAGCCCCACCCCAGACCTGCTCAGTCAGTACCTGCATTTTGACAAGATCCCCAGGTGATTCACGGGCGCATTTAAGTTTGTGAAACACCAGATCTAGAACAGTGGTTCTCAGCCTTGGTTGCCTGCAACTCTTCCCTTCAAAATTCTCATTTACTTGGTTTGGGGTGTGGCCTGGGCTTTGTTGTTGTTTGTTGTTTTTAAGTCTCCCCAAATGATTCTAATTGCAGCCAGGGTTGAGAGTCACTGTTTTGGGCAGCGGGGAGCCAGGGAGCGTTAAAGCAGGACGTGGTGTGGGATAGGAGGCACAGAGATGGCTTCTGTCCTCTTTCCCAGAGCAGATCCTAGGCCTTGGAACCAAAAGGAGCCCTGTCCCCCCAGTGACCGTCCTGCTGTCGTTTGCCTGGGGCAGGTCAGAGGAGCAAAGGACGAAAGCCCGCTCACCTGCCTGTGACGGAGGCCCTGACTTGAATGTGGCTCAGTCTTCTCGAGGCCCCTCGGTGGGGACATTTGACGCCACTGCTGCCAGCATTTTTGAGTGATGGGGGTCGGTGAGTGGAGATGAGCCTCTACTGGGGGAGGTAGGGCAGGTGTGCAGGAGTTGGAGCGGAATTCCCAGCCAGGTTGTCGGGAAGTGGTATTCTTATTTCCCATTGCACTGGAGGTTCTTGAAGGCTGGGCCCACTCCTCGGAAAGGATGCTTTTCATGGCGGTTGCATGCTCCAGATAAGCTCTCCAAAGCCCACTGTTGATAAAGGTGATCTACAGAAAACAAACATCAATGAAAAAGCAAATAAACCCAAACACCCAAACAGCATTTATCCCAGTTTAGCTGCGAGACGTGGATTAGGCAGGTCACATGACCCACAACTTTCCTTCAACCCTTAGGAGACTTCTTCTGTGGAAATCTTTTTCGGCAGCTTTGCAATTTTGGTTTTCAGTTAATTAGATTTGTGCTGTTTGGGAGACTCGGTTAATGCATTTCACCCCACAGAGCTAATTTGCCTCTGTCTAAATTAGGTCTTTGCTATGGCAGAGGGTGTACCCGGGATATGTGAATACTCACAGGGGTATCGAGAGGCCTTTAGACAGTAAACAGGAGAGGGCTTTGAAATCACCATTTGTCATCATCATCATTATTATGGGATATCTGAGGTCCCACCGAGTCGGGAGAGGTGTTCTTCGGAGAAAGGCATCATCATGTGACTGCACAGTGGCCTTGTTAAATGCCTCTCGAAATCCAACATGGTGTATTGTCAGCTTGGGGTTATAACATTAACGAGAAGGGGTCTATTTGGAGAGTATAAAGTAGTGGATAATGCAAAGTAATACATTTGCAAGCCCTAAACTCTTGAACTGAGAGGGACCGTAGGAGTCATCTCAGCCAGGCCTGCGTTTTGCAAGCCCAGGAAACTGAGGCCTAGGGTCCTGCATTTGAGTTTGGAAAATCATAGGCTTCTCTTCCTTCTCCATGTGTCCTCGTCCCCCTCTCCCCCCACTTTGGGTGGAAAGGTGGGGAGGGAGGTTAATCTGAGTGTGTGGATATTTGAGAGGCATCTCTAGGAACTGAGTGACAGATTGCGGTCCAGTTTTATGGATTCATCACAAATTCTGTCCTTTGTTCCTGTTCTCCCGTGTCAGAGATTACAGACTGCTTGTTAGTGATATGACACCAGGAATCATAATTTAATAATTTACATCCTGCTGCTCTTCTCAAAAGGCTTGGAGGCAGCAAAAAAGAAAGGGGAGCTAGGTAGATAGAATCAGGCTGTTCAGAGGAGCGCTCCAGGGCCATTTTTGTAGATGGGCTCTGTTTTCAGCGTGCCTGTGGATAAGATAGGACCTGTGTGTTAGAGATCACGGGTACCGTCCAGACCAAGGGTTTAGATTCTCTTTGCTTCCCCTCTGCCATCTCTGATCGGTTGCAAGTAGCTTGCCTCCTGGAGTGCTGCTGATCAGTGGGCGGAGTGTGCACTCGATTAGCCATGCCTGTCAAGGCCAGGGGGTGGGGGCAGCAGTATGCTTGCTCTCCGTCACCATCTCTTCTGTCTGCATCACCAGTTGAGATTTTGACGTGTGGAGAATCCTATTTTAGGCATTTTGGAAAAGGAAAGAGACATAACCTCTGTCCTTGGGGGAAATTACAGTCCCATCAGGGAGGCAGAATATATGCACGAAGAGGACTTGAAGCCCAAAGAATCTCAACCATCTCAATTAGCATTATTAGCATCATTTAGTAATAACTGCCCTCTAACACTCTATCACATTTTCTGGTTTTGACAACATGCAGTGCATAGGACAGAAAAGAACTTATGTGGCAGAGAAAGAAGTCAGGCTGCTGAGATGGGGACTTATTTCCTAAGGCCGTGCAGCTGGTAAATGCAGCCCAGGACGTCAGGGCAGTGACGACCTGCCTCAGTTGTGCTTCTCAGGAAAGGGCCCAGGAGGGGTTTAAAACAGGATGTGGAGGGCGGGGAAGGTGCGCACGTCTGGGAACAAGGGAGGAGGTCCAGGGAGGGTGTTCGGTGCTGGTGGGCGGTATCTCCCCTGGACATTCTGTTAGTGGAGCCTTTTCCCCATTCTAGACTCTAGGCTGGTTTTATCTGAGTCTTCATCATCAGACAGTGTTCTGAGATAGTTGGAGGGCTCCTGCCTTACTTTGGATGTCAGCCCTGGGCCCCGGCCTTGGGGAGCTGCTCCAGTTTCACTTTCTTCCCTGTTCTGAGAGGGTGGCCACGTGACCATGGACGGTGGGGGCCAGAGAACTTGGGGGGCTGGCTGCAGTTGGGGTGCTCTTCATGAGAAGCTTGAGTGGAGCAGGATGTGGGGACCTCCTGTCTGATCCCGTGGCGCCTGTAGCGGTCTGGGGTTGCAGGGCCTGGGGAGAAAAGGGAGCCAGGCATCAAAGCACCTGGAGCACATCCCTAAATCCAACTCTTGGAGAAAAGAGAGTGTCTGAGGTGCAAGTTTCCCCCTTTCTGTTTTCTTGTGTTGTTTTGCCTTTTAAGTGCAAAGAAGATGCCGCACAGCGGGAACATCTGTGCTCCTCAGGACTCTGTGGCTGATTTGCTAGATGTAAATTTCCTAATGTAGCTTATGGAGCTGGTGAAGGGGAGAAGCAGGCAGGCTGGCTGGGGAAACATCTCTCCCCACTCAGCTTCATATGGTGCATGTGGCGCCAGGGCCAGCCTTGAAGAAGGTGAGACCAAGGCTGCAGCTCCCCACGCCCTGGGCCCGTGCTTGTGCCCATGGCCTTGGTCTTGTCTTTTTCTAAGCTGGTGAGAAGGAGCAGCTGGTGATTATGTGACTGGGTGGGTGGAGACAGTTCCTTAAACAGTTGTGAAGAAAGTGGTCCGCAATACGCAAAGCCTGCACTGTCACTGATGACTGGGGATCTTGTTAGAGTTTGTTAAGGCCCAATGGTTATTTACTGAGAAAACCGAGGAAATGGAGACTCAGAGAAGTAAAGTGACCGTCTCAAGGTCACGCGAGTGGTTTGGAGGCACAGCCAGCACAGGGGCTTGAACACCCCGATTCCCACTGGAAATACCACATTTCCTCAATTCAGGATGCATTTTTGCTCACATTTGCAGCGTTGAAACTCAGGCCGCATCTGACAAATGGATGGCATTATGTCAGAATGGTGACCCTTACCATCTTTGGGGCTCCGGGTCCATCAGATAAGGGGGAGCCTGTTTCTCGAGGGCTTGCTTTATGACTGGTGTTGTGCAAATTGCTTCGGACATGTCTGCTTGATTTAATCCAAAACGAACCCAAATCCTATTGAGTAGGGCTTTTTTTACACCCATTTCTTTTTCTTTTTTTTTTTTAAATTAATTAATTAATTTTATTTTTGGCCGTGTTGGGTCTTCGTTTCTGTGCGAGGGCTTTCTCTAGTTGCGGCAAGCGGGGGCCACTCTTCATCGCGGTTCGTGGGCCTCTCACTATCGTGGCCTCTTTTATTGCGGAGCACAGGCTCCAGACGCGCAGGCTCAGTATTTGTGGCTCACGGGCCTAGTTGCTCCGCGGCATGTGGGATCTTCCCGGACCAGGGCTCGAACCCGTGTCCCCTGCATTGGCAGGCAGATTCTCAACCACTGCGCCACCAGGGAAGCCCTTTACACCCATTTCTGATGAGAAACCTCAGCTTCTCTCCAGCCACGCTGCTGGTCAGTGGCAGAGCTTCCAGCTCCAGGGAGGCCTCTTCAGAGGGAGACCGGCCCTCAGACCTCTTTATTTCTCTTCAGTGCCGGGCCTCAGATGGGGTGACGGTGTGAGTCCTCGTCCTTTCCCCCCGCGTCATCCGCTGTCAGTGTCTCTGGAACGAGACTGCTTTCTTCCTTCCAGTGGTCACCAGGCTACTGCCTGCGAGTTTTCCGGACACTCGCCGCTGAACTCTATTCTGATCGAAAGAAACACGATTACTCTTGGAGACTCGAGGGCAATTGTGAACACTTGCAGCCTGCTTTCTTGTTCAATACTCGCTTGGAGGAGCTCTCTGGAGAGGACTGGAAAGTCATCTTTGGGTGGAGAGTGATCTGTGCAGCCTCAGCCCTATGGCGGGGATGGGGACGGTCAGCTCTTCATCTCTCTTGGGGAGGGGGAGAGTTATTTTTTTGTCTAGGCAGTAATGTGGGGACTTGAATCCGGGGCAGAGGTGACATCTCGCCTTTTCAGGTGCAAGCCAGTTTGTCGCAGGGTAGCAGAGGGGATCGTTAGGGATGCCGGGCTGTTTGGAGAGTCCTCAAGGGAGAAGACCTGAGGGGAGGCACCGTCAGATGTTCCTCGCCAGTTTGCAAAGCACTTGGAGGTAATATTTTAAGACAGTTGGGGAGGGTCAGAGGTTCCTACCCTTAGAGTGTCATCAAAGAGCTAAGTGATGCCCAAAGGGGATGAATAATTCTCCCAGAATTCTTAGTTCTAAGCTTTCTTCTTGTTGAAATAGGCAGGCGTGGGGAGGGCTGCCTCTCACCCCCACCTTTAGGTGCAGTTAGAAAGAATGCTAAGCAGACTCTTGCTGTCTTTGTGCCCAAGCCGGGGTGGGGGGGTCCTGTGGAGGGTGACCCAGGGAAGGAGAAGGAAGAGACATGGGGGCATAAGGGGTTTTGGCAGCTGTCTGAGCCCTGTCCTGTGGTCATTCATTTCCCAGAGATGGGAAAGGGCCATCTGAGCCTCCCCCTCACCGGCTCTCTGCTGTGCTGCCCTTCCTCCATCAGGGTTCCGTCGTCCAGCCCTCCTGACTCTGCACCGCCCACCTGGACCAAGCGGAGGAGGGTGTAAGGACATTCCACTGTTCCCTTACTCCGGCCTGTAATGGGGAGCCTTGGATTTGGAGCCTGGGGGGCTCTAGCGGCTTCCCATGGACTCTTGAGTACCACTGAACCCTCTGAACATGGCTCAGCCGGACAGGCTGGGACAAGGGACCAGGAGCCTCTTGTTTCAGCGTCTGAGGCTGCCGTGTTTCTGTTGAGCTCACACCCGTGGCTTCCAGGCCTCATCTCTCAGTTATTACTGTGCACCACCAAGCAGACAGCAACTGTAATTATCAACACTTTGAGAGCTGCCATTCGCCTCGGCAAGGTGATTCAGAACATTAGATCAGAATTAGAGAAGGAGAAAAAAAAAACGATACACGGAAGCTCCCTGCCCCACCCTCCTGCGATCTGCCGGCACTCCAGCACTCCAAAGCATGCGTTTTGGAGACAGAGCTCTGTTAGCCAGAAGTCACTCTGGCTTTCTCCTGCACGAGGCACATGGGTTTCCCTGCAGTGGAGGGGGCTGGCTTGTCTTCTGGCTTGTGTCTGCTACCCACCCCTGCCTCAGGAGCCATTGGGTGTGTGCTGGAGAAGCACACGGGGAGAGGGCTGAGCTGGAGAGGCAGATGTGGTCATAGGAAGGGGAGGCCAGGGCCGTGCTGTTGGCTGCTCTGATTTGTCTTTTGTGTTGGCCTGGGAAGCTTTGCCCTAGTTTTAAATTTTAAGCTCCATGAGGGTAGGACAGGCTCGGTCTCATTCACAGGTGTTACCTACAGAACCTGGAGCGGAGCCCAGTATGTGTCTGTGAGAGCAGGATTTGGGACTGGATCCCCTGTGCTGAGCCACGAGGCGGGGAGCCCCGGCCAGCTCCTTCAGCCCCCAGGGCAGGAGGCAGACGTACTGGATCTAGTCTGTTCTGGTGTCCTCTGCACTTTCTGCTCAGGAATTGGCCTGTGGAGTCCAATCAGAACTTGAATGGAGGGCTCCCCTGGTGGCGCAGTGGTTGAGAATACGCCTGCCAATGCGGGGGACGCGGGTTCGAGCCCTGGTCCGGGAAGATCCCACATGCCGCAGAGCAACTAAGCCCGTGCACCACAACTACTTAGCCTGTGCTCTAGAGCCCGTGAGTCACAACTACTGAGCCCACGTGCCGCAACTACTGAAGCCCACACGCCTAGAGCCCGTGCTCTGCAACGAGAGCAGCCACTGCAATGAGAAGCCTGCGCACTGTAACGAAGAGTAGCCCCTGCTCACCGCAACTAGAGAAAGCCCACGCGCAGCAACGAAGACCCAACACAGCCAAAAATAAATAAATAAATTAAAAAAAAAAAAAAACTTGAATGGAAAAATTTATTCCTGCTTCAGGAAAGCACAAGAAAAATATTTGTTCCCATCATCAAAGTGGAAATTTAAGTCAATGACAATGGAAACTATTTCTGGCCATTCACAGACTAGGAAGAGGAGGGAGTGGGTTGACTCAAACAGGGCGGACGAATTCAGGCACTGAAAACTGTAAATTTTAGGGGTGACATAACAGCGTGGAAATAAAAAACTCCCCAAGGGAACATAAACCAACCCTTAATCAAACATAAGCTGCACACCCCGTCCCGTTCACCGGTTTGTGCTAGGCTATGGGGGTGAGTGGCTGCCAGGAGAACTTTGCACACTAGGGGAGAAGCACTGGGTTTTCTCTCTTCTCCTGCGCACGAGAGTTGTTGACGGCAGGCAGCTTTTCGGGGCGTCCAGTCACTGATGCGTGCCTGTCTCCTTCATACCCACTCCCTGCTTTCAAGCTGGAAAATCCAGTTGTGGTTATAGGTCTCTGGCTTAGTTCAACACCTGGCAGGTTTCCAGGTGAAAATGTAAGGGGCGTACAGCGGTGAGCAAAAGCCCACTTGGGAGTTGGGTGTTTTGTAGGTTAGAAGCAGGTTGGGAAAAACCCAGCTGATGAGAGTAATCTAGTGGGGGGAAGGGGAGTTAGGTGAAGTAGGATGGACCTTGCGTGGGTGACGGTTGGTGCTGGGTGCTGGGTGCAGTGGAGTGCATTATATTAACCTCTTTAATTTGGTGAGTGTTTGCCAATGCCCGTAGTAAAAGGTCATTAAAAAAAGAAAAGAAACAGCTGACCCTCTTGGGCATCACCCCCCTTGTGTTAGCGTAGGTCTGTTTCCTCATCTCTTCTACACAGACTGACTCTCCCAAGACCTGGGTTCCAAATCCTGATGGAGAGTGGAAAAGGAAAGATGTGAGACAGACTTTTATCAGGGTTTTGACTGAGAGCATCACTTTTCCATGGACTGGAGATCCATGTCTGAGAAGCAGTTTGGGTTTTCCCTGCTTCCAGGGTAGACATCCAGGGAAATATGGAGGCCAGCTGGACACTTAGTGGACGCTCCCAAAGACCCAAGTTCCTAGTCTAGTGGAGGCCTTTGCTGCTGCCCCAGCAGTCCCTTGGGGCATGTCCCCTCCTTCTGATGGGCACCCCTTCCTCGATGGCAGTGTCAGGGCTCGGCTCCCACGTGGCTGCCACGCCTGCACGGGCACAGGCTGTGCTGCTCTGACTGTGCGGAGGGACCTCAAGCCAGAGGAATTGGCAGGGGAGTGCGGGGAGAGCTGCCGCTGCCGTCTCCCAGGTGGCCGCTCTTCACGGCCGTGGCCACCCGGCTCTGTTTGTCGCCCTGAGCTGTCTCCTCCTCTTCTGCCTGACTTCGGGCTGGTCCTTGTTGCTATTGGGGGAGCAGTGACCATTTCAGAATGGGTGGTGGTAGGTCGTCCTCAAGAGTGGGCAGAGACCAGATGCATCCCAGCCTGGACCATCCTGTGGTTTCTCCCGGTCACCCTGCTTGGTAAACCTAGTGTCAGCCCTGTGGCTCAAAAGGATGGGTGACAGGTGCTGTCCCCACCCCCTGACCCACTGCTAGGTCTTCTCTGACTTGCTTTCTGAGCCAGAGGGGCCAGGACAGACTCAGGCCATAAGCACATGACTTGTGTACTTTGCCCACCGGCTATAACCGGGAAGAGGAAAGGGAGGGGGCGTCGGGGCGGGGAGGCTGCCTTGCCTCAGATCCTGTTAAAACAGTGATGTCATTTGGTCCTTCAGAAAGTGGCCTCTAGAAGGGGGCGTCCGTAAGTCCTTGTGAGGGGTGTGGGCTGTCTCTGGCACTAAGCACCGTCCTCAGCGGTGTTCGAGGTCCATGCGTGCACCAGGCTGGCTGTGGTGGCCTCCCTCTCTTTTACCCCCTCTGCTGCCTGCCTGAGTTGGCATCGTCAACATTCCTTCCCTGACACTGGCACCGTCTCCCAGTTGGGCACCTCCTCCCTCTCCTCCTCTTCCTGTCCTTTTACCAGGCGGCCACCCCAGAGCATTTTACGAAGATGCAAATCCGATCATGACCTCCCTTCTTCCAGCTCTTCCAGGGCTCTCTGTGGCCCGCAGTGCGTGTGAGGTCTTCAGCGGGGCCAATGTGCTTTTAGGATGCGACTCCGCCCTCACTTTTCGGCCCCTCCTCTTGCCACGCCTGCACACACATCTCAGGTTGCACCTTATGACCTGTTTCGTTCCTGACCGTTCTCTGCTGGTTCCAACCCCCTCACCTTTGCTTCTGCCAGCCCCTCTGCCAGAAATGTTCACCTGCCTTGTGCACTGAGGCTCCTATTTCTCCTTCAAGTTTCAGCCTAAACTGTGCCCTTTTTGGTGATGCCTTTCCTGTCACCCCCATTTAGTTGTTTGCCGTTGCTTCCTCTGTGGGACCCCAAGACCTTGTTACTTATGGAACAGGTCTGCAGACCCTTGTCTGCGGTTCTGATATTCAAAAAGTTCTGAACACCGGAAGTTATTTTGTAACTCGTTCGGCTGCAAAATCTGATGTGAACTGTCTTGAGACTCTTTGTGGTATTTCTTGATCCCACTTAGCATGGCTTTACAAGTGGTTGATCACAGGCGCTGCCCCAGGCCCCAGGGAGGGGGAGAGGAAGGAAGGGGAGATTGATGCTTCATAATAAAGTACATGTACCTGTTACCTGTCTGAAATCAGAAACATCTAAATTCAAACCTATCTGGCCCTGGGGCTTTGGAGAAGGAATCGTGGGCTCATATTTATTGGTTCAAGTTAGCCCCTTCCCACTAGACAGTAAGGGTCTTGGACTGTGTCCTATTCAATATTTTTGTGTTTCCTTAGAGTCTTCAAGAGTAACTGGCACTGTTAGAATAAATACTCAGTAAGAGTTTGTTGGATGAATGGATAATAATTGCTAGCATTTATTAACATTTATTAAGCACTCACTGTGTGCCAGGCTCCCTTCTAAATGCTTTACTTATTTCCACTCATTTAATCTTCACAGCAGCCCTCTAAGAGTGAAACAGCACAACTC
Source organism: Eschrichtius robustus (assembly GCF_028021215.1). Taxonomy (NCBI): domain Eukaryota; kingdom Metazoa; phylum Chordata; class Mammalia; order Artiodactyla; family Eschrichtiidae; genus Eschrichtius; species Eschrichtius robustus. Next base: position 40,256,208 of record NC_090843.1, read on the forward strand.
TGTTGGGATTTGAACCCACGGGTGGGGACTCGAACCCAGCCGAAACCCAGATTGGAACTTGAACCCACTGTCTTTTTTTTTTTTTTTTTTAACATCTTTATTGGAGTATAATTGCTTTACAATGGTGTGTTAGTTTCTGCTTTATAACGAAGTGAATCAGTTATACATATGTCCCCATATCTCTCCCTCTTGCATCTCCCTCCCTCCCACCCTCCCTATCCCACCCCTCTAGGTGGTCACAAAGCACTGAGCTGATCTCCCTGTACTATGCGGTTGCTTCCCACTAGCTATCTATTTTACGTTTGGTAGTGTATATATGTCCATGCCACTCTCCCACTTTGTCACATCTTACCCTTCCCCCTCCCCATATCCTCAAGTCCATTCTCTAGTAGGTCTGTGTCTTTATTCCCGTCTTGCCGCTGTCTTTTTTATTTATTTATTTATTATTTATGGGTGTGTTGGGTCTTTGTTTCTGTGCGAGGGCTTTCTCTAGTTGCGGCAAGTGGGGGCCACTCCTCATCGCTCGCGGTGCGCGGGCCTCTCACTATCGCGGCCTCTCTTGTTGCGGAGCACAGGCTCCAGACGCGCAGGCTCAGTAGTTGTGGCTCACGGGCCCAGTTGCTCCGCGGCATATGGGATCCTCCCAGACCGGGACTCGAACCCGTGTCCCCTGCATTGGCAGGCAGACTCTAAACCACTGCGCCACCAGGGAAGCCCCTTGCCGCTGTCTTTTAATTGAAATCACACACCTGGTCTCAGGACTTACTGGAGCTCAGGTTCTTGATGTCTCATCGCAGAAAGAATTCAGTGAGAGACAGAGTGATAGGTAAGAAGTGGCTTTATTTAAAGAGATCCACGTTCCACAGATAGAATGCAGTCCATCTCGAAAGGTGAGAGCCGGCTCCAGGGCATGGGGTTGTCTCGGAAAGTAAGAGCGGCCATGGGAGAAGCACACTCCACGGAGTGTGGGCCATCTCAGAAGGTGAGAGGCCCTGAAATATGGGGCGGTTAGTTTTTATGGGCTGGGTAATTTCATAGGCTAACGAGTGGGAGGATTATTCCAATTATTTTGGAGAAGGGGTGGAGATTTCCAGGAATTGGGCCACCGCCCACCTTTTGGCCTTTTATGGTTAGCCTCAGAACTGTCATGGCCCTGGTGGGTGTGTCGTTTAGCATCTGGTAATGTATTACAATGAGCATATAATGGACTCAAGGTCTACTGGAAGTCGAATCTTCTGCCATCTTGGACCTAGTTGGTCCTAACCAGTTTATGTCGGATCCTCAAGGGCTGTGTCATTCTTTTAGAGGTTGTGCCCTGCCCCCTTCCCTCCTGTTTCAAGAGGGTGCTTATTTTATACCTGCTTTATAGATGGGAAAATTGAAGCAGCTGTTCGTTAGGTAACTTGCCCAGATCACATGGCCAGAAAGTGGAGAGGAGGGATTTGAATTCAAGTGCCCTGATTTTTAACCACTGGGCTCTCCTGCCTCCTTGGAGGCGTGAGGACATTGTGCTTAGCAGTTCAGGCAAAGCTGTAGGATAAGGGGGAAACAATTTTAAGGACTTTGCCTTCCCCACTGCAGTGTTCGTGCTTTCTTGCTGTCGTGGAGTTGGAATAGTACCACTCATCCCCAGAGCATTTTTAAGAGGGTAATAAAACGATTGGATGTGGGAATTTAAAAAGAAAAAAATCTCAATGGTCATTGAGTTTTTACCGAGTGCCAAATGGAATTCAGCACTTACAGACGATCCAAAGTAATGTGTCTTTGCTTTCATCTTGTCCAACATTTAGAAGGATGACAAACCAGAGACCCAGAGAGGTCAAGTGACTTGCCTGAGGTTACACAGCCAGAGCATTGCATTGCAGGGACCCAAATCTGATACCCCTCAGTGGGTACCTTTTCTCTCGCTCCAGGGAGGTACTTGAGCATGAGGGCTGAGTCATTGTATGGATTTCAGCCCAGACCGTGGAAACTTTACCCTTGGTTGGTTAGCTTGCTGGCTGACCACATGACTTGTGAATTGGTATCAGACAAACTTTTAGAACAAGAAGTGTTCCACTCAACACATGCTTGCTCTGTGGCATCAAGGGGAATGCGGTGTGTGTGGGGCAGTCCTGTCTACCCTCTGAGCTTCCTGCAGACAAAGCTGAGGATTGACTGTGTGTATTCCAACAGTTGAGTGGTGGCTGCTTTTTTTTTTTTCTTTTATAAATTTTTTAAAAATAAATTTATATATTTTATTCATTTTTTTATGTCTGCGTTGGGTCTTTGTTGCTGTGCGCGGGCGTTTCTGTAGTTGTGGTGAGCGGGGGCTACTCTTTGTTTCGGTGTGCGGGCTTCTCATTGGGTGGCTTCTCTTGTTGCAGAGCATGGGCTCTAGGCATGCAGCCTTCAGTAGTTGTAGCACTCGGGCTCAGGAGGTGTGGCTCACGGGCTCTGGAGCGCAGGCTCAGTAGTTGTGGCGCGTGGGCTTAGTTGCTCCGCGGCATGTGGGATCTTCCCAGACCAGGGCTCGAACCTTTGTCGCCTGCATTGGCAGGCAGATTCTTAACCACTGTGCCACCAGGGAAGCCCCAGTGGCTGCTTTTATAGTCATGTCCCCCAAGATCACTGGCTGGTGTGGTTGTGCTGGGGAGACCCTAGTTTGTAAGTAAAGCCAGGTGTCAGAGGGGCCTGTAGTGCATGCTCGGCTTTTTGTTCAGGACAGGGAATTTGCTCTTGACTGCTTTGTACCTGGGAGTCCACTACCAGGCCTGTAAATGGGTCTAATTCAATAGTTCTTTCCTTCTCTACCTGGGAGTGGACAGACCTTTCCTCTCCCCACCTTAGAGTTCAGTATGCAAAGGCCCTGCTGTTCGGGTGTGGGTGTGTGTGTGCATGTGGGCACACAGGTTGTGGTTTCTTTACTAATTTCGTTTATTAATATAATTAATTTTTAATTGCCTGTTTTCCTCAGCAAAGTTAATGTACTAAAAGTAAAATACAGTACCAGAGCAACATAACTGCGTCTTCCTTTTTTTATTATTTGGCTGCGTGGGGTCTTAGTTGTGGCATATGGGATCTTCATTGCAGCGCACGGGCTTCTTTCTAGTTGTGGTGCGCCGGGCTCCAGAGCGCGTGGGCTCAGTAGCTGTGGCGCATGGCTTAGTTGCCCTGCGGCACGTGGGATCTTAGTTCCCCGACCAGGGATCGAACCTGTGTCCACTGCCTTGGAAGGTGGATTCTGAACCACTGGACCACCAGGGAAGTCCCCATAACTGCTTCTTGATGATAAAATCTCCCAGAATACGAATATCAGTTCCCATCTATCTGTATCTATCTATCTGTTTATCTCTATCTGTTTATCTATCTAGTTCACTTACCTATCTAGCCATCCCCTACATTTCTCTCCTTCTAGGCTTTCCAGTGTAAGTATAGACATAACTTTGTTTATATTTCTCTTTCTTTAAAATTTATTTATTTATTTATTTGTTTTTGGCTGCATCGGGCCTTTATTACTACGTGTGGGCTTTCTCTAGTTGCGGTGAGCGGGGGCTACTCTTCGTTGCGGTGTGCGGGCTTCTCATTGTGGTGACTTCTCTTGTTGTGGAGCACGGGCTCTAGGTGCGTGGGCTTCAGTAGCTGCGGCACATGGGCTCAATAGTTGTGGCTCGCGGGCTCTAGAGCTCAGGCTCAGTAGTTGTGGCGCACGGGCTTAGTGGCTCCGCGGCATGTGAGACCTTCCCAGATCAGGGATTGAACCTGTGTCCCTTGCATTGGCAGGTGGATTCTTAACCACTGCACCACCAGGGAAGTCCCTCTCTTTTTTTAAAGAACCAAAATTTTTAAACTTTATTTTTTTAGAGCAGTTTTAGGTTAACAATACAATTCGAGAGGAAGATACAGAGATTTTTCTGTTGAACCCCCCTGCCCCCCTCCACATGCACAGCCTCCCTCATTATCTATGTCCCCCCCACCCCAACCCCGCAGAGTGGTGCATTTGTTACAGTTGATGAAACTACCTTGACATCATATTACCCAAAGTCCATAGTTTACCTTAAAGTTCAGTCTTGGTGTTGTACGTTCTATGGGTTTGGACACATGTATAGTGACATGTATCCATCGTTGTAATCTCACACAGAGTCTGTTCACTGCCCTGAAAATCCTCTGGGCTCCACCTATTCATCTCCCCCTCCCAGCCCCCACCCCTGGCCTCTGCTGATCTTTTTACCGGCTCCGTAGTTTTGCCTTTCCCAGAATGTCATATAGTTGGAGTCACACAGTATGCAGCCGTTTCAGATTGGCTTCTTTCACTTACTGATAAGCGTGTATTTGTCTGAAAGAACATTTAGACCACATTACGCACACAGTTTCCTAACTTGCTCTGAATGCCGTTTTCAGCCTGTGCGGGTACCTCAGTGTCAGTGCTTTCGGGGGCAGCAGGATGCATAGCTCTAACCTCATTTAACTAATCCTCTGTGGTTGGACAGCTGGGTGGCTCAGCTTTGGCTGTGTAAACAGTGTGACAGTGAACATCCTTGAAGAGACTTTTTTTAAACCCACTTGTTTGATTATTGCCTGAGGAGACATTCCTCTGTGTGGAATTGCTGGGTCAAAGTTTGTGTATTTTTTGGGGTGTGTGTGGGCTTGCGATACATTTTGCCAAATTATACTACTGAATTTTAGTTACCTTGCTGATTCCTCACTCAGTTGGTTTTGGGGGTCCTCAGATAGGAACCTCAACTCATTTAAATATTTGTAAATGATTAGGAAAGGAGATCTCTCCTGGGGGGTGGGGTATAGCAGCTAGCACGCACCCAGAGATTGTGCTATGGGTGGTACCCCAGTAATGAGATACCTGGAGGATGTGGAGATCGTGGGTTACCTCACCTGGTGAGGAGAACGCATTCCAGGGGCTTATTTGAATTTCTCCCTGCAAAACAGCTCTACATTTTGTAGAAATAGGATTATTAGAAGAGGTTTTCAGCACCTCCGACTACATTTGGTAAAAGCTGTATTTCCTTTGGCTTGGTTGTAAAAGACAAGTAAATACCTTTTTTTTTTTAAAAAAAAAAGGTAAATGGTAATATTTTGCATTCCCTAGAGCATGCTCTGTCCTTTAAACGGAGTGTTCAACAGTAAATTATTTGAATCCTTCGAACAGTGGCCCTATGTGGGAGGCATGTAGAAACTTCCGTTAAGGGCGGATGGCATGGTAAACCCAAGCTCTGAAATGTGCAATTTCTTACCCAATCTGGGTGGGCCAGAAACCCATAGTGGGGTTTTACTGGGGAGTAAGCGTGGCTGCGGGGGGAGTCACTGAGGGTGTAAAGAAGGTTTCTCAAAGACTCATTTACATGAGTTAGTGAAAAAGGGTTTGTCCTGCTTCCCTGTCTCCTGCTCACCTTCTCTGTGTTAGAGTCGCTCGTGGGAAGCTGGTGTGCCCCGCGAATTCGGCTCAGCCAGAGGGCTGTGGAGAGCATCATAAAATCAGAATCCTCGTTTTCTGAGTTACGTAGTTTTGCAGAGGGGACCTAGAGGCTCCTGGGAAAAGCTGCCTGTCCTCCTGTTAATTTTAAGGTCCATTTATAAAATTAGAAACTGTGTTGAGCAGATGAATATGAGGTGGAAGTTGCCTATGAAAGTGGGGTTTTTTTTGTTGTTGTTGCTGTTTTTTTTTGGGCAGATAGCCTTATTTAACCTTTCTGTGTCTCAGAGGTTGGTGGCCTTTGCCTATGGCGCCTTCATGGAAAAAGTTCTAAAAATAGCTCCTGTTTGTTGTTAAATAATGACTCGGGAGGGCGGATGGGATGGTAGAGTTTCCAACTTCTTTCAGTCAGCAAACTGGACCGAGGGCAGCCAGTCCAAAGGCAAACTGTAGGCCTGGGCCTTCAGTCCGGCCCGGCTGCAGTTTGCTGGGCCTGGGGTTAGTCAATGCTAAACAGAGCGTGGCCGTGTCTCCTGGTCGCCCTTCTGTTCCTCACTTTTACTCCCAAGAGCCTCTCATTAATGCTGGACTTGTAAACAGGTGAAGACTTGTGTGATTCAGAGCCCGGGATGACATTGGCCTCAGGTGTTCCTGATCCACAGGCCCTAGGAGTCCTTGGTGTCTTGCCTAACAGTGTCTTGAGGGAGGTGGATTGTTCAAAACCCACTTGGGTTTCACTCTGCCTGTTTCCGGGGAGCGTCACAAAGTGGTAGGAGGAGCCCTGGCCAGGCAGGGGCGGGACCCTGGAGTTCAAGTTCTAGTGCCTGTGACCTTCAGTAAGACTTTTGATTTCTGTTCTTGGTAAAATGAGGGGTTGGATTATATTCCTTTTCTAACTCAAAGAGGTTTTGTTCCTTGGTATCCCCAGGCAGTTTAAACCAAATAATGAAACTGTCTTGAAGAACCGACCCAGGACGCAGCCTTCCCATGTCCAGTCTTGCCATGTACACATTTCTACGAGGTTCCTTGGTGAACCCTCAACCATACGCAGACATTTCTTTTTTCAGGCCTGCGAGCCGGGAAACGGGCAGGCAGAGGAGGTAGGAGGGGGTTTCCAGTAGCTTCTTCTGTAGGAGAGTTGAGATGTCAAGAAGGGGACTTTGTGAGGTGAGAACTCTACCACAGGTCACATTGGGGCTGGTCATTCAAAGGGCTGTGGCTTTCCTTCTGCCACCTCAGAGCAAGATTGAAAGCTCTTAGAGACGCATCTGTGCCGCAGCAGTGTGAGCACGGAAGCCCCAGTGGTTCCTGAAGCCCCATTTCATGTGATGGGGGGACAGATTGCCTGCCTGGTGTGTCCTGGTTTCTCAGGAGCTGTCTTAGAGCACTGAAGGCCTGTCAGCCACCCCAAGGATCTGCCTGTTTACAGAGAAAAGTTTTCTGTAATCCTCTCCGTTTTGTAACTTTACACTCGTGGAACCTGTAGGGTGATATTGTCCCACTGGAAGGCTACACACTCGGACAAAATTACTCCAGGCTCTTTGTAGAATTGCCTTCTCTTGAGTTCCTTTTAAGGTTACAACCTTGATTTTAAAATCAGAGTAAAAATATATCAGCAAGGACATTTATCTACCACCTCATTGTACTTTTTCTTATTACTAAATGCAAAAATTCTATGGAAATTTAGTGACAAGAAAAGTTTGGTTCTCTCTGAGGAACTTGATAAGCTTTTCTCCTTTTGATAAAGAAAATTCTGTAACTGATCATGTTGCCCTTTTTACCTGGGCTGCCAGGAAGCTTAGAGCAAGGTGTGAAGAGTCATTGGCCTTTTTATTGGTGTATTAATAATATCCCCTTTCCATGGGCGTGATTTTCCTTAATTTTAATTTTATTGTTGGTTTTATGTCTCTTGTTAGTTATCTCAGAGCCTTTGTACAAAGAAATGGGTTAAGAAGAATACTTTATAAACAAACACATATAAAAATACATGGTAAATTACAAGGATTTCATGCTGTTAGAAAAGTGCAAAAAGTTTCCGAGGCAGATAGAGAGAGAGAGAAAGGATAGATTAGTGAAATATTTAAGAGCATGGATGGATTCAGAAGCCAGACTGCCAAGGCTCAAATCCTGGCTCTATCACTTTATTGGCTGTGTGACTCTGGGCAAATTATTTAACCTGTCTGTTCCTCGCTTTCCTCATCGGCAAAATGGGGATGATAATATCTCTTCCTCATAGGGTTGCAGTGAGTATTAGGTGGGTTAATACCTAAGACCTCAAGAACTATTCCTAGCACATATAAACCGCATGTATATATGTGTGTGTGTATATATATATATACACACACACACTCATATATTTTTATATATATCACCAGCAAATTACTATTACTGTATCTAGCATTATTTTTTCTACCCCTTTGGAAATTTCACAGTAGCATTTGATGTCTTTTCTTTCCTTCCTCCAACTCTGATTTTTCTTTAACAGGTTTATTCTTGATCTACCAAGCCAACTTTTTCTTATTAAAAAATTTTTTTTAATAAGAAAGGAGAAAACAATGTGCCCTCTAGGTTTGGCGTACCTTTCCAGAAGATAAAAAGATGAAGCTCTTCCTTGTCTCAAGCTATCATGTGGCCCGCCCGGGCCAAATCGACCTGTTTGGCTGAGCAGTGAGGGCTGCACCCCAGTCTGTCACCTTGGAAGGTCACTTTGCTTCTCTGTGCCTTAGTGTCCCTCTGGCACCGTGGGGATCTGTTCCGTCTCATTGGTACTTCCAGGGAAGCAAGGACTGTATCCCTCCCCACTGCCACAACATACACACGGTGGCCACTCGGTAGATACATGCTGCACACCTGGAAGGATGGGGAGTTAAGCTTTGCTCTGCTGCCTTGTGCGTTTCTTCTGAGTTTGAAATAAGATAACCGAAGTTGAGAGTGGGTTTAGGAAGTCAAAGTTACCCTCAAATGGAAGGGCTTTTGATTCCTGTTTTTTCCCTCCTCTTTGACAGTGGCAAAATGCTGATAAAATCCGAGAGTTGGATGAAATGAAACAGCCTGTCAGGGTCCCCTGCCATCTGGGTAGGTGGTGATTAAAAATGGCAGGCGTCACAGCTTCCCTGGGAGGGCTGTCTGGGGCGGCGCTGAAGGTGAGCGTACAAAGGGGGCTTGGCTGAGGATTGGCAGGGCGGCCGGGGGAGTGCCTTTGAAAGCAGCGCTCCCCAAGTTCTCATTAAAATGCTTCCTCCAATGGGCTGAGCTGGAGCAAAATGGTTTGGGAAGAGAAACAAGCTAAAGCTGGTAGGAGACACTGAACTATGAAATTATTGGCAATTAAAGCAGAAAAACTTGAGCACGAGTTTTTTTGGTTTTTTTTTTTTTTAAACCGTGCCCCGTGGTTATCTACCTTTTTTCTTGGTGCTTAATTTCAAAGAAGCGTGATCTTTGTCTAGTAGCCTGGCTGCCAGAGTTGTATATTTTTCTTTTCATGACTGTTCTTTTGTGTTGCACAGGATCCTGTCAGTACCAGGATATTTTTCTCTGGACATATTTTGGCTCTGTTGGTGTTCTCCTGCACCCCGCCCCCATCCCTGAGAAGTCAGCAAGCACGATTCCGTAGGTTTTCTTCTGGAAGAAAGATAGTGTAAGTGGATAGCGTAAGAACTGGTTGATGTCATTCTGGCGATGGTGGGTCGTGCTAGAATCTAAGACCTGTACCTGCCTAGCAGTTCTTAAGAGATGTGAGCGAGGCAAGCTGGCCTACCACCTGCCTTTACATCAGCCATCTCCTAAACGCATAAGGACATCTGATCTGTGCTGGAAGAACCCAGAGAATGATGGGCCAGCCTGCTGTCCATTTGGGTTTTTATCAGCCATTTCACCTTGGGAGAAGTTCTTGTTGAATTCTGCCCAGAACCCTCAGAGATGCATTTCCAAGCCATCCTCCCTCCCCTGTATTGTTCAGTTTGAAGATGGAAAAACAGTCTTATATTTGAGAGGCAAATATATTTTTTAATAATTAATTAATCAAATAGGTCAGGGCTGGCAAACTACAGCTGTGGGTCAAATCCGGCCCACCACCTGTTTTCATAAATAAAGTTTTATTGGAATCCTGCCACTCTTAGCATGCTGTGTATTATCTGCAGCTGATTTCATGCTATAACAGCAGCACTGAGTACAGTTGTCTCTCGGTGTCTGCAGGAGACTGGTTCCAGGACCCCTGCAGATACCAAACTTTGATGCTCAAGTCCCTTAGAGTTGGCCCTTGGGGTTAGTTGAATCCAGGGATGCAGAATCTGTGGATACAGAGGGCCGACTGTAGTTGCGGCAGAGATTGTAAGAAATGCAAAGCCAAGTATTTACTATCTGGCCCTTTATAGAAAAAGTTTGCTGACTCTTGACATATATTATGACCACCTGCTATGTACCAGGAGCTGTTTTAGGCACTGGGGATGCAACAGTGAACTTAACAAAATCCTGACAGTGAAACGTGAACAGATAGGGATATAATATGTCAATTAGAGATCAGTGCTATGAGAGAATAAAGCAGGGCATAGGGACTGAATTGGGGAGGCGAGTGTCATTTTAGATAGGATTGTCAGGCGAGACCTTTATTCGGAGATGCCGTTTGTGAGGAAGCTCTACAAATGCTGTCTGGGGACGGTGCTCCCGGTGGAGGGCACCGTGATGGCAAAGTCTTGGAGGCAGAAGCTTGCTTGTGTGAGGAGTAGTGGGAAGATCCGCGTGGGCTGAGTTAGGGGCTAGCAGAAGGAGCCGAGGTGGGATAGGCAGATCACCTGAAACTCTGGTAAGGACGTGGACATTGATACTGCGTGAAAGGGGGAGCCTCGGTAGGGTTTGGGGCACAGGATTGATAAGAGAGGGCTTGCATCTTAGAAAGACCACCAGCTGCTGTGTGGCGTGGAGACTACAGAGGGGCAGAGGTGAAAGCAAGGAGGCCAGTTAGGAGGCTGCTCTGCTTGTCCAAGGACCAGGGTGGTGGTGGTGAGAAGTGGTTCGATTCCAGATATGTCTTGAAGGTAGAGCCTGTGGGATTTGCTGAAGACGGGGAAGGGGGAAGTGTGGGAAGAGGAGAGTCAAGGGAAAGACCAAGGGGTTTGGCCTGAGCAAGTAGGAACCTCTGATGGGGAAGACTGGCAGGGATAGCTTTGGAGGTGAAGATCAGACTTGGGAAACTTTCTACTTTGGATGCATCTTATACTTGATGTATATGTTTAAAACAGCAGCATTTCTTTTTTCTTGAAAAAGCTGTTAGTAATCAGTGTTGCATCTCATGACTGTTTTGACATACAGGGAATGAGGGAATATTGTAGGAACCATCCATTGAGCTCTTGTATGCCAAGAACCAAAATCTGAATTAGTTATCTATTGCTGCGTAACAAGTCACCCTAGAATTTAGCAGCTTAAAATAAGTCAACATTGATTATCTCACAGAGCCCCTGAGGGTCAGGAATCTGGAGTGGAATTAGCTGGGTGGTTGTGGTTCAAGGTCACTCATGAGGTTGAAGTCAAGCAGTCGTTCAGGGCTGCAGTCACCTGAAAGCTCAACTGGGGCCAGAGGGTCTGCTTCCAAGTTCACTTGCAGGGCTGTTGGCTGGAGGCTTCAGGGCCTGTCCACATGGGCTTTTCCAGGGGTCCTCACAGTACTGCAGCTGGCGCCCCCCCGAGCTTGACAACCACAGTTGCTTTTAGCTCTTACAGTTATCTTCTAGGCTCAGCACTTTTTTTTTTTTTTTTTTTGGCCATGCTGTGCAGCTTGCAGGATTTTAGTTCCCCGACCGGGGATCGAACCCAGGCCTCGGCAGTGAAAGCGCCAACTCCTAACCACTGGACCTCCAGGGAATTCCCATAGGCTTGGCATTTTAACCTGGACTTCCAGGTGAGGAAACTGAGGCTCAGGGAGGTTGGTTACACAGAAGCCAGCAGTTAGACCGGGATGCCATCCCTGGTGAGGTGGACTCCAGCATCGTTTTCTTTTCTGAAGCCCCACAGGGTTGCTTGTGTTTTTCTGATGCTGTGGTCTAGGATTGATGCCAGGAACCCCTTTGGGGTCATTATCCTTCACTTCAACTGTTTGATGACGCTGGCGTGGTCTATGTTTAAAAACACTGTGTTGTCTGAAACTCACTTTGTCTTCAGCCCTGACTCCCAACCCCACTTTCTTTCGTCATTCTCGAGCCGTCACGACTGGGGAGCCTCAGAGGCTGGTTCTGTCCTCTGGGAAGGCCCTGGCCTCTGTGTCACTGGCTAGCCAAGGTGCTCAGGCGCGCCGAGAATCCCTGGCGGCTGTTCCCGTGGTGACCACCCCCTTGGCAACGAGCGGTGGTGTTGGGTTGTTGTCTGGGTGGTGACTTGGGTTAGGGGGTCCTACTGTACAACCCGGATTGGTCTGTTGACAAGCCCAAACTTGTGGCTTCCTCCTTTCCAGAAGTAATGGTTATTAATATTTTTTCCAAATTAGAGAATGAATGCCTGCTCCTTACAGAAGATTTAAAACATATAGAAAGGTATTAAAAAAATGTTCATAATCCCCCTACTTAGACATAACAGCTTTGTAATGTGTTGGTGTGTCATCATTTTGTGTATACCTGTATATTTAAAAACAGAATTGGAAAAAACCCAGAATTGGAATCACACTGAGGTGCGTGTGTGTATGTGCGTTTTTGTTTTTGTTTTTTAATATTTGTTTATTTATTTGGCTGCACTGGGTCTTAGTTGCGGCATGTGGGATCTGTATTTTAGTTGCAGCATGCGGGCTCTTAGCTGCGGCATGCAGGATCTAGTTCCCTGACCAGAGATCGAACCTGGGCCCCCTGCATTGGGATTGTGGAGTCCTAACCAGTGGACCACCAGGGAAGTTCCGTGTGTGCGTTTTTGTATTCAGCTTTTTTCATTTAATCGTGCTTTGTAATAATTTTCACGTCATTAGATGATCGTAAAAACATGGTTTTTAATTGCTATATAACATGCCATCATTTTGATGTAAAAGCTGCAAGGGCGAGATGTGAAAGGATTTAATTTCATACCCCACAAGGCTGCACAGGGTAGAGCAGAAAACGGGCGCAGCTTGAAGTTAGAGAGCCTGGATCTGAGACCTGATTTTACCACGTTGGCAAATTATTTAAATTCTAAGTCTCAGTTTCCTTATCTGTAACATGTGGATAATATTACGTGCCTTACGGTTGTGAGGACTAAATGAGATAATGCCTGTATAAATCCTTAGTAAACTGCAAGTTGTGTTATTTTTGTTCAAGACCCTCGTTATATTTCTTCCAGATCAGTCTTCCGGACATCCATACTCATGCCTTGGGAATCATGGTTTTTCAATGTTTGTTTGCTCTGGGTGTCGTCCTTAGAAGACCCGTTGAAGGCGATTATGTTTAGGTTGGGCAGGGTGGTCAGGGAGATATCTTACTAGGTTAGATGGTAGTCCCTTTGGAGAGCAGAGAGCCAGGCGTGGTTAATGTGGTCCCAGGAAGTTTTGATGATGGAGAGGGTGTCGGGAGCTTGGGGCAGGTCCAGGAGGCACTGTGAGTGGCTGGTGCTGGAAGAGGTGCCCAAGGGGAACTTGACCCTGCCCGTGATTTGGGGCGTTGTTAGCTGTGGGCATCAACGGTTTCCAGTCAAGTGGGCAGGTAATCGCCTTAGCAGGACACACCTGGGAATGGGGAGGGGACAGGGACAGAGCCTTTCCTGGCAGAGATGCAGGCAGAGGTTGGCTGAGGGGTGCTTTCCTCAGTGAGGAGCATCCTGTACCTGCCCCTCACCTGCGTTTTGGGCTGGGGCTTCTCTAGAAGGGACGGGGCAGGGTCTGCTGGTCTTGCGTTAAGAGAGGTGAGGGGGAGATTAGAGCCTGTCTCCGCTCCCTGTTGTGATGGGGGAGCACCTGTCGGCACGTGTGGACTCCCGGAGGTGACCGTGGACGGTCATTTTTGTTTATTTTGCTCCTCTTGTTCGTGTCTGTGTTGAAGGTAGATTTCATGAGAGGACCACCCCGCCTGTCTTGCTGGCGCCTTACCCTCAGCGCCCAGAATGTAGGCGCTCAGTCACTGAGCGTGGCGGAGCGGCTGAGGACAGGAGATGCTCAGAGGACAAGTGACCCGCCAGACCAGGGGCTGTTGAAGTGAGCTGCAGAGGGCCTGTCTAGGGCACAGGCACAGTTGTCCAGAAGGCTGGGGCCCCCTGGTCCGTCTCCCTGGTCTCGTTTTGCTCCTGGGAGGAGTGGGGAAGATACTGTCCCGCAGGGGTGGGGATTGGGGATTGTGTGCCATGCGCACAAGTGCCCTGTGCTGTCTCTGAGGCCTGGCGGTTGTGATGGGTGCCATTACCCTTCAGCAAACAGGAGGCTGCTGAGCCGGGCACAGAGGATGCGCCTCTGGGACATCGGAGAAGCGTGGGGCACGTGGCCGGTCCTCGCCTGCGTTTCTCTGCAGGAGTCCTCGAGAGCGTAAATAAAGACCAGTGATTCAGGCCCCTCTGAAGATGGTTGGTCCCAGTTGCTCGGGGACCCTGAGGCTGCGTGACTCAGCCGGCCTCTGCCCGGGGAGCTGGCCTGGATGCACCAGCCCAGGGGCGGGTCTCGCCCGCAGGCCTCCCCCTCCTGCTGGTGCAGAAAACTCTCTTCCTCATTTTGGCCCGTATGGCTTTTTGTTCAAGGCTGCGGTTTCAGGGCGCGCAGTTGAGTCCTACCGCAGGCAGATAATGTGGGGCTTCCTGCTCTTCCTCCGTCCGTCCTCCCTGCTGTCACCTCCAGGAGGCCACCTCCTGGGTGGGGAAGGAGACCCGTTCACGCCTCCCTTTGTCTTCCTTGTCTTCTTCCCAAGGAGAGTCCTTTCTTTTTTCTTTTAATGCAACCAGCCTCTGAAGATCCTTTCCAGATCAATTTGGCTTGTCAGGGGTGCCAGGCTTAAGTTTTCAGGCTGCTGAAGAAGAGGGGAATGGTGGAGGTGGGGAGGGGCCACGGAGCAGACTTTCTTTCTCTTTGTGGCTTTCAGAAGAAAATCACGCATGTTAAATGATGCAAATATCTGTATTTTATGTTTCAAAAAGACAAATGGCATAAATGCAGATTATAGGGTATTCCTTAGAACTGTCCATCACACAGCGCTCCTGGGGACAGCAGTCAGGCAGGCACAACCGGATGGGGGAGCCTGGCTTGGCTTTGGGGCGGCCTCCAGGGGGTCGGCATATTTAGGTCATTGTCTCACGGACTGATTCAGGACCAGCTTCAAAGCCAACTAGTTGGGACCTCCCTGGCAGTCGAGTGGTTAAGACTTCGCCGTCCAGTGTAGGGGGCGCAGGTTCGATCCCTGGTCGGGGAGCTGAGATCCCACATGCTTTGCGGCCAAAAAACATAAAACAGAAGCAATATTGTAACAAATTCAATAAAGACTTTAACAGTGGTCCACATAAAAACATCTTAAAGAAAGAAAAAAGCCAACTAGTTTTCCAAATGTTTCATCTTACAGGCGCACTTAAAGTAAAAGCCATTTCCATTTTCTTGGGTTTGCTCCGCACTGACCAGCCTTCAGCTTCTTGTTCCACTTGTGGGATTCTTTCTCTTCTGGCTCAGGAACTGGCACATCTGGCACCTTCCACGCCTGCCTTCCTTCAGTGTTTGGTGCCCATTTGTCCTGGCTGTGCTGTCGTGGATTAAGGTCCATGGTGGAGAGGGGTTGATAAGATTTCTCGGCCTTTCTCCTTTCCAGTCCGCCATGATGGCCAGTATGGCCGTTTTTCTCTCCCAGGAAAGATTCTTCAAGTACGTGTTTAGGGAAGGGAGCTGTGGCTGTCCGGTGCTTAGAATGGTCGGTGGGGCTGCTTCTGTGGCGCTGTGGCTCTATCACTAGGTGAGGACTTCTGGGCCTCACAGCTCTAGGCGCCTCTGCCAGCTTTTCATGGTCTGTGCTCTGTGTGATTTGGATCGTGGTCTCCTGGAGAGAGCTGCCTTCAGCGTCCCCTGTCCCCTGTAAAAGAGAATGGATTCTTCTCTTTAAAGTTGTGGGCCTGCCTGAAACTGGGTGTTGGAACCCAGCCCCCTGCGTCCAGGTGTGGGTTCTATCCCTTCCTCGCTTGTTGACCTTGCGTGATAACAATAAATATTTCTTGAGCATTTGCCATGGGCCGGCTCGCCTTAACTCCACGAAGTCCCGTTTAGTCCTTACGGCAACCCGATGAGAAAGGTTTCATTCCCCCATTTTATGAGCCTTCATGAGGCCCAGATACACGCAGCCAGACATGGTGGATCAGTGTCCAAACACGTGACGTCTGCTTCTCGATCCCACACCCTGACGGCCGCTGCACCCTGCAGCCCTAACCGCTGTGCTGTGATTTGCTGACTCTACCGAAGGCCTACGAGACGGAGATCCAGTGTCAACACTGCAGGGCTCCTTGGAGGCGAAATGAGATGAAATGTAATAATGACTCAGTCCCTGACACATAGGAGGAGCCCAGCAAATGTTAGTTCCCTTCTTTTGTCCCCTTGGGACAAGGGGGTGGGGCACGAGAAACAGAGGGACATTCATGCCCTGCTTGGCAGCCTTGGTGGTACGGAGGGCAGGACCAGAAAGGGAAAGCGTGGGGGTCCCCCTCCCTGTGGCCGGCAGCCTTCCGGGACATGGGGTGCAGCAGGACACTTCTTCCTGGAGAAAAGTCTGTAGTCGGCAGTGTCGCCAGGTAGACACTTGAGTCTTATTGGAGTGGAGATTGGGTGCTGGTCCTTCTGACTCTGGGCCAGGCCTGGAGCTGGGCCCTGGAGACTGAGCGTGTGCCCCTTTGCCGAAACTCCCGGTGTCCCAGATGCCCTTGTCGGTGCTGGCAGGCCTGGCCTCTGGTCAGTACTGTCATGTCGGGCTGCTCCCCACGAACCTGCCAGGAGGGGACCTCAGCAGGAACAGGTTTCTCCTCTGAACCTGGATTTGCATTGCTCTACCCCAGTCTGTCCTGAAGGTGCCCGGGTGGGACTGAGAAACTGGTGGTACACTGTGGAGAGATTCAGGGGCGACCTGGGGGAGCGTGGAGTTCCGGGCCTGGTGTGAGGAAGCTCCTGGACTTTTTCCCAGCCCTCTTTTTTGTTCTTCCAGGTGGATCAGGTAAGGAGGTCAAGTCAGGACAGAATCTGGAAGGTAAATGGGGGGGAGGGGGGGCGGGGAGAAGCCGGGAGGGTGACCCCTGGAGCCTGTTAGAATTGCAGAGGCTCAGACCCCACCTCAGATCTTGGAGTCAGAATCTGCATCTTAACAAGCTCCCCAGATGATTCCTGGGCACCGGAAGGTCTGAGCAGCCCTGCTCGAGATTTTCTTTGGAGCCGTGAAGAACTAGGATTGTACTCTTCCACACACCTACCTTAAAAAACATTAAGAAGTAATAATGCGTTTAGAAGATTGAAATCAGTTCAGCTTAACTAAAACGAAGGAAAACAAGATACAACAAAGCACCACCTGGTGCCTGAGTGAGAGGTGGAGTTGGGTGCTTCCTTGCTTGGTCTTCACACCCTCACCTGGCTGGGGACCTGCACCACGTAAGGCCAGAATGCTGTCTGTCAGTCCTTCTCTGTTCTCTTTCCGTGGTACATGATGTGGATGAATGACTTTAGGGAGAGTGTTTGTAGCAAGTGGGAGCTCTGGGTAAGCTGCTCTTTGGGCCACGTTTGCTTTTCTTGCTTGTATTTCAGACCTTAATGTGCTTTTTCTTTCCTTGCTTTGTTTTTTGGGATAATGGCAAAATCACCGCTCGTGGGCACCGCCACAAATATTACACAAAAGCCCTTTGAAAAGAGCTTTATCTGAGCACAAAGTACTTAGAATTGAAGACCCCCAGGGATCGGCCTCCGTGGCTTCTGTTTTCCCTCTCCTCTCCCTCTTCTTCATCTCCCCACTCTTCTCACCCCCTCCCTCCCTGTCCTCTTTCTCTTTTCTTCATTCAAACTTGCAGTGGAACCGGAGTGAGCTACAGATTGCCCTATTTTCAGCTGATTTGCATGTTAGAGAGAGCAGAGTAATTGGTGTTTAACCAGAACAAAAGAGGATCTGTTTTCTAAAAGAAAAAGAATTTTTGAAGTAGACCCTACTGCATCTATTGCCTTTGTCTTTCCTCTCATTAGGAATTGAATAGGATGGCCCTGAAATGAGGATGTGGGAGATACTGCTTTGGTTGTCATGCTTTTTGAGCTAATTGGTTTGAAAATTATATTTGATGTGGATCTGAGGGATGTTGGCAAAACACCTCATTGGGACGTGGACATCCTATACCCCCATCCGCGGGAGGATTGGGCTGTAAGAAGTGGTGTTGAAATGCAGTTCACCTTCTGAGTTGAGTGCTCTGATGGGCCACCCCGGAGCTGGTGATCTTTCTCCAAACCTTTGGATTGGACCTCTGCCCTCTGGGTTTGGAGGAAGCCCATGGGTATTGTCAAGGGGAGCCTCAGAGGGCAAGGTTCAGTAGAACCTTCCTTGGCTGATGTTTGACTTCTAGTGAAGAAATGTCTAGTCATTACTTTGTGGTATTTTAGTGAGGAAGTGAAGTTGGAAAATGCCATTTTACCTTGGTTAGAGGGAGAAGATCTAAATCTGGACTAGGAAATCGGCAGCGTATCTGGTGGAAACCTCTAGATCCATTTTATACGTAGAAATTGTTTCATCAACTCACACAGTTATGTTCTCCTCATTCGGGAGTTTACCCGCATCTGGTGGTGTCATATAGTTGTGTGAAACTTGAGTGAATTTTGAAGACTTTCAGTAATGTCTCAGTGACCACAAAAATATCTTTAAAAAGTAAAAAAGTGGGCTTCCCTGGTGGCACAGTGGTTAAGAATCTGCCTGCCAATGGAGGGGGCACGGGTTCGAGCCCTGGTCTGGGAAGATCCCACATGCCACGGAGCAACTAGGCCCGTGGGCCACAACTACTGAGCCTGCGCGTCTGGAGCCTGTGCTCCGCAACAAGAGAGGCCACGATAGTGAGAGGCCCGCGCACCGCGATGAAGAGTGGCCCCCGCTCGCCGCAACTGGAGAAAGCCCTCGCACAGAAACGAAGACCCAACACAGCCAAAAATAAATAAATAAATTAATTAAAACAAACAAACAAACAAAAAACTTCCTATTTAAAAAAAAAGTAAAATAACATAATATAAACTTTGGAAAATAGAATGAGAGAATGAGTTACAATTGTATCACTCTTGACAACCACCGGTTTTAATTTTAGTCTATTACCCAATCTTTTGTCCTTGCAGTTCTCTCTCTCACACACACACACACACAGATTTTGAAATGATCCTAGGATGTACATCGATGACTGTGGGGATTGTGTTTAGGCAAGTATATATTTTAAATAATACTAACTTAAGTGTTCTGTGACCTTGATTCTTTTTTGAGGTCACCCAAATTAGCAAAAAGTTCAATATTAAATCTCACAACATCTGATACCAGATAAGAAAGAGATACAGATCCTAATGCTCTCCCTCAGAAAATGGGATTAAAATCATTCCACTGTCTTTGTACGTTTGTTACTTTATGTTTCTCCAAAACCTGTGAGATAGGTAAGGGTTAAGCCATCTGGACCCACTTTACAGATGAGGAAACGAGCCCGTCTTAGATGCAGGGGTGGGTGACCTGAGACGAACTGGATGCTAAGCCAGTAGGTACAGTCCCCGGGTTTAGCCACCAAACCATCCACCCTCCCTCTCTCCATTCCCCTCCCCCTCCTCTTTATTAGGGAATGACTTAAAACTTACAGGAGAATTTTTAAGAATAAGTAGGGAGGACACCTAGTCAATCTTTTGTCAGCATTCTTCCCCCCATGCTCCATCAGTTACTCTCTTTCTCCTTGTAGACACACTTTTTACCCTGAGTGGTTTGGGAATAAACCTGAGTGGTTTGTATACATCATGACCCTTCACTCCTAAATAATCCCTGTTCCTAAGAACGGGATGTTCCCTTACATAACTCCACTACAGTTATAAACTTCAGGCAATTTAACATTGATACAGTGCTTTTATGTAATCTACTATCTGTTCTCCAGTTTGTCAGTTGATCCAATATGTCTTTCATAGAATCCTTCTTCCCTCTATATAGGGACTAAGGCAGGATCAGGTATTATATCTAGTTTGCTAATGTCTCTTTAGTCTGCTTTAATCTGGAATATTTCCACAGCTTTTCTTTGCCTTTTATGATATTGCCGTTTATGAAGAATATAATCCCATTTTTCCAGGAGAACATACTTGCCTAATATTTCTTCATGATTAGATTCAAGTTACGCATTCCTGGCCAGGACACTACACAAATGTGTTTGTGTCCTTCTCAGGGTGTCACATCTGGAGGCACTTGAGGTCCATCTGCCCCTCTTTGCTGATGTTAATTTTGATCACCTGGTCAAGTGTTGTTTAGTTTTCACCACTATGTAGTTGTGATGTTTTCCCTTGTAACTAATAAAAACGTCTGGGGGGGGAAGCCCTTTAAGACCATGCTTCTCATTAGAATTTCCACTGAGAGTTTGCATGCGCTGATGATTTTTGCCTGATCTAGTCTTTATTCTGGTGGTTGCAAAACTACACTCCCTCCATGCTTACCACTTGGCACTTTTCTGCTGTAAGCAAGAGCCATTCCCTCTGTCAATCTGTTTATTATGGGTATGGACTCGAGGAGTCCTCTTTTTTCAATGGCTTCTTATTCATTACGGTACCTAATTATTTGGTGCTCAAATTGTCCCAGATTTGGCCAGTGAGTGGCCTTTCATTCTGGTTCCCAACATTTTTTCAAGCCCTTCTTTACTTTCTGACACAAAAAGATGTTCCAGGCTCACCTTGTGTGTACCCCATCCCAGCCCTGGAGTTCGTCATTTCTCCAAGGAGATGGTTTCTTTTTCCAGGGAATGGATTTAGACACCAAGCTCTGAGTGCTGGGTGTGTTCATTGCTCCTAGAGTGCCTTTGCTCATGGTTACCGCGGGTCTTTGCTTCTAGGTCTTGTCAGTGGAGACTTCTAGGAAATATATGAGTGTAAAGATACGTATGCACACACACCCATACACATATGGACGTATACATGCATAATACCCATAGGTATTTTAGAAATCGTGAGTTCATACCATACCTGCATCCAGTGCACCTGCACAGGGTTCTTTCTTGCCTCCTCCATGCCATCCTTGGGCAGCCGTCCCTCCGCAGTGAGAAGGCTGGCTCTCAACATCAGCCCACTTTTCTGGTTTGCTCAGTCCTGAATTACATTGAAAACAGAACCAGAATTGCTTGCCCCTCCACTACCAAAAAGCTATTACAGAGTTCAGGATTTGTTTGCAGTTCTTTCCCAACTCCCACCCCACCCCCCAGCTGGAAACTGAGGTGTATAGTCAAAATTGTCAAATAACAAGTGTTCGTAGATTACTTGGATTTTGTAGTTAGGGTTTGCCACTCCCATATTTTATCCCTCTTGCCTCCATCTCCCTACCCTCAGAGGTAACCAACTTTATTTTCTGGTTTGTCTTTCCTGTGTTTCTTTTTGTAAAGATAAACAAATTTGTATGTTTTCTTATTTCTTCTTTTTTATGCAGAATGTAGCACAGTATATATTCTTAAAAGCATCTTATTTTTAAAAATGAACTAAAGTCCACACTTCAATTTCTTCAGTTTTTCTTTTCTGCCTATTTTTCTGTTCCAGGATCCCATCCAGGACACCACATTACATTTAGTAGTCTTGTCTTCTAGGCTCACCTGGGTTGTGACAGTTGCATCTTACTTTTTGAAATATATAGGTGGTGGATGGAGAAGGAGAAAGAGGAAGGTCCAAGGTGGGAGATGAAAAGTGTTAGGTCTGTATCTGCCAAATGTTATTTATCACCTTCATGTTTTTGACCATATCCTCATGCTACGTGTATTCCTGGACTTAATACTTTTAAAAAACATTGATTCATTTTTTGAACATAAGGGCATTTTATAAGAAAACTTTACATCAATACCATAGATTGTCTTATTATTACTTGGCCTCTTGCATTTCTTGAGAGTTGCATAACAGTTGCAACCTTTTGAAGTTTAAAAAGCATAACAAGTAAAGTAGCCCCTTCTGATATTTATTCTTAACAAGACTTGAAATGTAAATAATAATATATATATTTTTGGATCTCATTTTTTCTTAATGAAGATGCAAAGCCATTGAGTTCATCAGTCCAACCCATTGATTGAATATGTGTGAGAAACTGAGGCTGGGCCCCTCAGGGGGTTTGAGAAAGAGTTGTTTCTTATAGGGGCAGAAAATAAAAACATGAATAACTATAGGCCAAGCTGAATGAGTTAAATGCTTTTTTTTAATTTAACTTTTTATTTGATATTGGAGTATAGTTGATTTACAATGTTGTGGTAGTTTCAGGCGTACAGTGAAGTGATTCAGTTATACATATATCCATTCTTTTTCATGTTCTTTTCCCATATAGGTTATTACAGAGTATTATGTAGAGTTCCCTGTGCTGTAAGTTAAATGCTTTTAAGACCAAGTATTCCTTTTGTGGTTGTTTGAATCATTAATTAAACATATGACAAAGTGTCCCATTTCTAACAAAATTTAAATAGAATATACAGAGGGTCCAGAGCATCCGTGTGTGCGTGCCCACGCGTGCACTTTAAATTTACTCTGATTATTTTTAAGACAATGCCTTAAAGGTTTTGGGCCACATCGTAGTCTTATCAAATACACACCAGTTGTGTTTCTGTCTTTGTCATGGAGTTCCAAAGGGAAAACTTGCCAGCATTTTACTATAGCAGATTCCTTAATTAATCAGCCAGTGGTCAATACTCCTGTTCACCATTGTTCCTGGAAATGAGTTACGACAGTCCTGGCCCTTCCCACTTGTTCTTATATTGGCATAGATGATAATGATGTGATGTGTTCTGGACTTGCATTCTAGAAAGGAAGTGGGAATTAATGGATTACTCCACAGTGTACCGTCTTATCAAAATTTGAATTATGAGACTTTATTCCAGAATAGCTCTTCTAAAATGTTCTTAACTATTCCTGTTTTTAAATAATGAAGGCAACATTATAGCAGCCCTTTTCAAATCTAAGAGAAGAAAAGGAGACCCATCCTCCCCGTGGGTCTCCTTGCTTTGCACCGTGTCCCCATCGGGACAGACCCACCTGTGTGGGTGTCGCTGTGCTGCAGATGTGCGGTCTCCTGTCCCTCTCTCCCCACCGGGGCTCTTTCATTGAGTTGTTCTGTCTTCATGGTTGTCAATGGCATGTTCAGCAAGGTCACCTCCCAGGGTTTCTCCCTCTGGCACCTGTACCCCCTGGGAAGCAGAAAAGTGGGATTTTGTCCTGGGGTCTCTCTTGGCAGAGTAGGTTCTGCAGGGTTTCCCACATCACCTGCTTCGGTTCCTCCTCAGGTTGTCCAAGTGATCCTTTAGTCTTTGTCAGGACTTTGGGTTCAGGACATGTCCAGCTGTCCTTTCCTTCCCTCATTCACTGACGCTCTGCCAGGCCCTGGGCTAGCTGTGAGGATCCAGCGGTGAGCAGGATAAGCGCATTTGGTTTCTGCCTTCTTGGAGCTCGTGGCTCATTTGTAGGATGCGTGCACAGTTCCTCTGTGCTTTGCTGCGTGTCTAACCCTTTCTTTCCTACTCATGGATGCACACATTGCAATAGAAGGGGTGATTCTTCTCTAGGAGGAATCTAGAATCTGCTGTGCCTTTTTTTTTTAGCTGCACTGCACAGCTTGTGGGATCTTAGTTCCCCAACCAGGGATTGAACCTGGGCCACGGCAGTGAGAGCTCGGAGTCCTAACCACCGGACCACCAGGGAATTCCCCAGCTGTGCCTTCTTAAATGCTCAGTTCCTTGCGCACTTCGGTGCTTTACTAGGGGCACAAGTGACTTTCGGTGCATCTGACAAAATGGCTTGGACACACCTGTGGTGACGAGTGTGGGGATGGCTGGATGGAGGGGCTGAGATGGGGGAGTCTGGGAGCTGGGTGGGTAGTGACAGACGCCTGAGCTGCCCCATTGGACTAGAGGCCACCAGTCAGACTCCGGAATTCAGGAAGATGACCTGCAGGGGCATGGTGGGTAACATTCGTCAGTTACCTCTGCTCCCCAAGTCACATCCCCTCTAAGGATATTTTGCCTTCTTAGCTTACTGCCTCACCTCAGTTAGGAAAGATCTGATATTGTCTACATCTGTGCAGGTTAACTCTGCCAGGTAAGCCTTTTACCTCAAATTATGGACCAAGAGGCTTTGTCTCTAGTGCCAAGGCTTGGAGTCCTGGCCTGCAGGCTAAGGAGATATTGGGGGCACACAGACGCCTTCTTGAAGTTTCTGAAGTAAGAGCAGTGTTGGGCTCGCCATCCATCAGGGTTCCTGGCTGGCCGCTCTTTTCCTCTGTCTGGTGTTGAGAGGCCCAGGTTGAGGGGTCCAGGCTGTTGTCTCTGAACCCTCCCTCCTCCTAACTGTTGGGCTTCTCCTCTCCCCATCATCCTCCCGCTTGTGGGGTGTGTGTGTGTGCGTGTGTGCACGCGTGTGTGTGTGCGTGCGTGTGCATGTGCGTGAGATCAGTGGAAGGGGGTCTGAAGGAGCAGACCTGGAGAATGAAAGCTCACGGGAAGAGCATGGGAAACTCAGAGCTTCTCAATTTGGCACAGTTGGGGAGTAACATTTAAATCTTCTTCTTAATTAACATTTATGAGCCATCCTGGCAGTGATTAAAGAAGTACGGGGAAAGCTCTCAACATTTGAGTCCATTATATGCACTGGGGGAAGAAGAAAGAAGAAACAAAGAAGAACAAAAATGAAACATTTGAAAATCTGCTTTAGAAGCGTGAATTGTGTACATTAGTATCTAAGTGCCATGTAGTGAGTAACAGTGGTATAAATACTCTAATAGGCTAACAGATGACTTTTAATCAGTTGTATTTCAGTAGCTGATTGGTACACATGTGTGCTTGTGTTCCGTCCCGTCTGCTATGACCCAGGAACAACAAAAAGAGTGAGAACACCGGTCACGGTGAGCTTATCAAGCAGATGGACTTTAGAAGTCATTCTTCTTGAAGCCTTTCAAAGCCAATTTTAGGAATATATATACATAAAAACCCAAAGGAGGGGGGTGGGAAGCCAAGAAGTAGTTTTTTAACCCAAGAATATTCTAGAATCCAGTGGTACCTGAAAATCTCTTGAATACACCCTTTTGGAAGAATAAAAGCACATCTAGTGACTCTAGTAGATGTCATCTGAGTGGATGTTTGCTGACTGATGCCATGTGAATTATAAATGAACCATGTGGAACCACTTTATATATTAAGTAACCTGTGTGTTCCAATGATAGTTATTTAGGTTGTAATCTCCTCAAAATCTGTTGTTAATGATTGGTGTGTTTTCACCCGAGGTGGTTATGCTCCAAAGCCTGTTGTTAACAGTGCCAGGTGTGTGTGTGTTTTCATAGAAGGAGATTACTGTGCATTATATTTCATGGTCTGATTGCTTTTATTTTTTTGCCTTAGATTTTAGACACATTTCTCTGGAATACCCGTTTTAGGGATTATGTTTATTTGTCCCAAATGGATGCCAGTTTTCAGTTTGTCTAGGGAAGGGATATGTCTGGAAACACATGGAGTATTGGATGGAATCACCATGTGATTGGCATTTGGAGCCTGCCCATTGCTTCAGGGTAAAGTCCAAATGCCTTAGCATTGTTCCGAGTTATCTGGTCCCCCCCTCCTCTCAAGCATTGTCACTTGTCCTGCTCACACCCCACTGTACGGAGCTGCTGGCAGTTCCCTGACACTGCTGGCTGCTGCTGCTTCTGTTTTGCTGATGGGCTGCTTGGCCTGGGATGGTCTTGCCTCCATCTTGCTTATTCTGCTGAAGTATCGCCTTGTCTGTGAGCTTCTGCTAATCCTGCTTCCCTTCTCCTCCCGCACCTGGAAGGCTGGGCTTATCTCTGTTGACGCGCACAGCACTTCAGACTTTTTGTTCACCCACTGAATCATATCAGCCAAGGTCCCTGTAGGAAACTGATGCCTCACGGGAGGGGGTCATTGAAAAGATTGAATGAGGGGTCTATTTACAGAAGTGTAGACAGAGTTAAAGGTTCAGCGCGGAATGATGAAGCACCCGGGGATCATGGCAGCCCAAGCAGTTCCTGCCTTTCTTTCCAGAGGGGCAGAGGAGGGAGCAGTGAGTGGAATGGAGCCATGGGAAGGGGTCCCCTACAGGAGCTGTGGCAGAGGAAGGAGGATTAGGCTCACCATGCAGGGACGGATCTCCAACTTCTCTCTTCCCACCTTCTCCTGACAGTGTCTTCTCTTGGCCAAACCCAGGGGAGCCCAGGAGACCCATCCTGCAGAGATCAGTCTTGCCAGGCACCAAGCAGAGAGGAAAAGAGCAGATAGTGATGGTTCTGGAGAGTCAAACAGAGCATAACCAGTACATGAGTACATTCACCAGTGAGAGCAGAACCTCAGGAAGGGCAGCGGCCACGTTATCCTCATTTCCTTGTCCCCAGGGCCTCTTAGAGGTGGGGCAGGGGCTTTGTCCCCTCCCCCAGTCTCCATCAATGCCTCCCAGCCACCACAAACAAGTGCACCATCTAAGCAGGAACTGAGTGCTTGTGTAGCCTTAGGACAAATCCATGACCCCTTCCCCTTTCCCACTGCAGAGGTTGCAGCTCCGAAGCCCCTTCTGTCTATAAATGCTGGAGCTCTCACTCCCCTAGCTCAGTGCCTGACCCAAGGTTTGTGCTCAACACAGAGTGTTGATGGGAGGATGGATGGATGGATGGATGAGTGAGTGAGTGAGTGAGATGGTAAATGAATGAGAAGGCATGTTGTGTGGAGAAACACTGAGGGAAAGGTGTGATGTAGGCTGTCTTCTCTTTGTGAGCCTTTCAAATCCATAGGGTACATGAGGTGTCTGAATATAAGCCCAGGAAGGTAGGGGATTTCTTGTGTTTTGTTTACTGTTGCGTCGCCCGCACAGCACCTCCACGTAGTAGGCGCTCAGCAAATATCTGTCGAGGGACGTGGGTGTGAGTTCGTGGCGGGTTTCTTTTGGAATCTCTGAGCTGCACCGGGCATGAATCTTTGGGGACCTAAGGCCACTTTGGTATTTTTTTCAAAGTAGAGAAATCTGTGGCTGCCCTTCCTATTTGTTCTTTAGAAGTCTGGACTTCAGAAGTTTGAATAGAGGACTCTTAAGTTTGCTCCTCTTGTTTTGGAGAGGAAGAAGGGGAGAAAATAGGATTTGAAGACATTGGTGAAAAAAGAAGGGAGGCAGATGAAGGGGGGAGCTCCTGGTGATGGTGGCCAGAACCCCTGTTCCTACTGTGCGTATGTCTGCGTGGCCTTGCCCAGTGCGGAGCTCCAGTGTGTCTTCTTGACCTTCCAGGCTCACAGGGATCTTGATTCTAGGAACAGGTACCGAGGGACCCTGCTGAGAGACAAAGGGAGGGTTGGGAGTAGATGTCAGCTGATCCCTGAATACTGTTACCTTGCAAAGGCTGTACCTGGACTAGGTTTTAGGTCTTGAGGGAGTTGTTTTCACGTGTTCAAGCTTCTCGGTGTCTCACTGGGTGGATTGCGTTTGGATGGGGTTCCTTAGGCTACCAGTTTGCCCTGGCCAGGAAGGCTCCTCCTCCACCTCCTCCTATGTCCTCTCGGGCACAGAGCAGTTCTGCAGGGCGGTGTTAAGGATCCGGGTGTGGAAAGCAGGAAATTAGTAATGACTGGACTGGGTGAGGGTGATTCCTGTAATTTTAAAGAAATGCTTAAAAATTAATTGGTTCTCTACTCTGCAGCGTTATTCCGTGGAAGCCAGAAAGAAAAGTCAAGATGGAGAATTTCCCACTGTGAGGCCTCTTATTTCTGGAAAGTTGAGTCATTTAATGATGATTTGAATATCAACAGCCCACTGGCCCATCTTTGCCCAGACAGTCCCCTGTCTATGTGCTCCCTTCCAGGGAAGGACACGGTTCTTTCCTTCACTATTCTGGCAACTCAGGTAGAGTCTGGGCTCCTGTGTTTCCCAGACCATTATTGCGCTTTTGCTGGCCAAGATGGGAGTGGGGTGGAGCCTTTGCCTGTTTAAGTCATCCTTGGACCAACTGTGGGGTGCAGTGGGAGCAAGCACAGCTGTGCCTTCCACATTGGATGGAGGTGTGTTGATGGATTTGACGGGCTTCCGAAGCGCTGGGTTTTCTTGGGGTTGTCCTAAGGGCGTCTGTGTCCTGTAGGATCTCCGGTAGCATATGGCTAATGGCAGACTCAAAGCACTGGTGCACAGTCCAGTTAGGAACAAAGAGAGACTCTAAGGTAAAACGTGGACTGTTATTTCCTCAGTTACTTATTTAGCGGGTAAGTGGAGATGGACGGTGGCGCAGGTAATGTGGTCATTTCTCTTGTAGGGGTGTTTGTTGAACCAGAATGTCTATTTCCTGTCGAGGGTCTTTGAATTTAAGAGTTTTCTGTACGTCAGAGACTTAATCTGATTTTTTTTTTCTGGGTCCCAGGACATTAAGAGCAACTTATGACCTGGTCTTGTTTCCTCCTTAGCTATCAGTCCTGGATGGTGCCATGGTTGGACTGACGTGTAACTCTTCTTTTTCCCCTTGATAAATAGTAAGTCTATAGCAGGGGTTGGCAAACTTCTTTGGTAAAGGGGCCAGATGGTAAATATTTTAGGCTTTGTGGGTCAAGAGGCGATATTGAGGATATTAGGTAAGTACTTACCATAATGAGAGAGAAAACAAATTTATACAGATTTTTTACTGATGAAATTCAAAATGTAATAACAGTAACAGTACAGTTTTTTGTAATACAGATTTACTAATGAGAAGAATGGAACTGAGTTGGAGTTCAAAGTTACTGTTTTCTCTTATCAAATCAGTTAAAGTATTCATCTGTAAAAACCATTCTTAGTTTACAGATTGTATTAGAGCAAACGGGAGACTGGATTTGGCCTGCAGAATGTGGTTTGCCAACTCCTGGCAATAGCATAACTCTGATGATCTAAGTTTCGGGGTGAAAAGCCTGAGGATATTAAATGGCCCAGGATTCCATGCTGTCCTTATTTGAGGTGTTGTGTGGATGCCATAGGACTGGAATTTTCTTTATTTATTCAGTAAATAGTGGCAGAGAGGCTGGGCTCTGGGGATGCAAAAGTGAACAAGATGATTTAGGTCACTGCCCTGTTGAGAGAGGCAACAGCAAATGCGTGTATCTTTAGGCAGGAGCAGGCTTGGGGGTGGGAGCGGAGTGGGTACGATGGGGAAGGGGTGGGATGTGAGTTTGAAGAGGGAGGCAGGGGCCAGATAAGAGGAACCTTGAAGTCCCTAAAAAAGAGATTGTGATAGGACATCCTTGGAAGGATTTGAGCCAGAGAATGATGTAATATGATTAACTGTTGAAGAAGATTACTCCAGCTGCTGGGTCGAGAGTTGATTCTAGAAGGCAAGAGTGGAAGTGGTTTTATGGGGCCACAAAACTGAATATTGAAAACAGAGGTTGTTTGAAAAACGTGGAGTTTGTGGTCAGTGTATATTTAACATTGTCTTATGTGTCATAAGTCAGCATCCTTTTGGTTTCAAATGACCCCACTCAAACGAACTCAAGGAGAAAAGGGAATGTATTGGCTCATGTCACTGTAAAGTCCAGGAGTTTTCCTGGCTTTGTCACAGTTGGTTCCAGGGGCGCAAATGATATCATCATGGCCCCCTCTGGCCCTCATCTCTCCCCTTTCCTTCCCTCTGTGGGTTGCCCTCACTCACTGCTTTTGTAGATAAATGTTTTCCTTGAGTTGTGGATAAGATGGCTGTTGGGATCTTGGATTCACATATTAACTTGGCAACTCCAGTGGAAATGTTACTGCTTTCTTTCAGCATCCGCATGCCACTCTCAGGGAGGTTCACTGATTGGCCTTGCTTAGGTCACAGGCCCGGTCCTTGGACCAGTCTCTGATTGCCAGTCCCGTTAGAACTGCATGGGGTGAGGAAGGGTTGGTTCCCCAAAGGTAGTAGGGGTGCTGAGCAGACAAAACACTGTATGTTTATGACACAATGGTCTGTCCCCTTTGGTCTCCCATATTTTTCTTTTCCTGGGACCTTTCTGTGGGGGAGCATGGCAAAACCCAGGTGAAACCTGTATTATTACCCTCAAAACACAAGACTCTTGAAGAAGTACAATCACAGGCCGACTCTTGGTTACCGTTGTTGAGACCACATGATTCTCTTGTTCCAAAGGCTGGGCCAGAACCCCTCCCTTGTTCTGGCAGTGCTATTTTGAGAAGCAGTGGGACAGGCAGGGCCTGGCTGGGTTCCAGGCTCTGGTCTGTCTCTTACTAACTAGCTCTGTGACCCTGGATAGGCCATTTAACCTTTCTGAGACTTAGTTTCCTTATCTTTGTGTTACCAAGTTGCTGTGTGCATCAACTAAGCTACCCCACCCAGCGCTTTGTTAAGATGTAAAGCGCCATTTGGATGATAGCTGTTAATTGGTCTTTTTTAATCCCTTGCTCAAGGGAGAGAGTGACTGGGGGAAAGAAGGATGTTATATTTTAATTCTGGACTTTGTTACCTATACATACCAGCTCTCCCCTCTTTGTGTAACTTCTTTTCCAGTGGGCATGCTTCTTCATTTTTATCTTCCTGTTGCTTTTATGCCCTGGCTGGGCTTTTAAGCAGATAGCCTTGGGTGGGCATGCTGGCATGGGAGAACCAGCCCAGATTAAGACAAGTGTGTTTTGTCTGACAGCTGCAAGCACCCTTAGCAATGTGACATAGACATCATTTTAGATTTGCGGAGAAGACAGGACACCACGTTCTGTATTAATAAGATTTCAGCAAGACTCAAAACAAAGTAAACCAAAAAAGGAAAGAAAGAAAACACAAAACAATACATCACTATGTAACGCCTTGGTTCCTAGTTTCTTAGCAGAGTGCATGGTCTCAATACACAGATGGTTTTTATGTAAAAAAATTTTTTTCAAATGTTAATTTCCAGTGACTGATGTTCTCTGCCTAAATCATTTTCCATTGTTTGTATTTGATAAGAACTCTGTTTGAACTGCTCCTTTATAAGTTGAAGTCTTTTGTAATGGGATTTAACTTAGTGGTTTTACAGGTGAATGAAAATGTTAAGCTGTGTATTGTGCTTGAGAGTTTGGAAATTCTTCGTTGCAGCTAATTTAAGGAAAAAAAAAAAAATGAAACAGGTGATTAGCAGCTGCTTTCGGTTTTGAATGTCCTCGCTTTGGGGTTTTGTGTTTGCTCATTCGTGTGCAAATCGGTGTGGTTATTTTGGAGCCCTGAGATGCGCCAGCAGCGAGCCTCCCGGCCAGCTGCCCCTCCGTGCAGCGGACCCTGCCCCAGTCCTCCAGGCTGATTCGTTCCCTGCTGGCCCACTCAGCACAGGCTCTCTCCCTAATGATGCAAGCCTTCCTGGGCAAACAAAGCAGGCTTGGCCCGTTTCTTCTTGAGGACAGCCTCCTTCAGTGCCACAAAGGCCCCCTTCACCCCTGGCAGAAGAGTGGCCTCTCAGAGCAGCCAAGCACTGCAGACCCAGGCAGCCATGCTCCTAGCATCTCTTGGGAGTCCTGAACTTCTGGTCTCCCGAGCGACAGCTTCTGGGTGGCTTTCAGCTCCGGGACCCTCCAAGGCCACCAGAGTCGGGGGCTGTGACTGGTGGGAGATACAGTAGGAAGTGGGCGGCTGAGGTGGGGCTCGTTAAGGGTTCTGGGTTCAGAGCGGGATGGAGCCCTCCCAGTGTCACTGGGACACCTCCGTGCTCCCGCTCAGCCCCAGCCCCCGTGCTTCTTTGGCACCACGGGCTGTGCCCGCTCAGCCCGGTTGGCATGCTTGCCAGGCCAGGCGAGCTTTGCACAGGCCACTGCCGCTTACTTATTAATGATGACGCCAGTGGGAGCTGTGCCACCAGCTCCCTTTCCAGCCCTTTGTGGCCGCATACTGTTCACTCAAAGGTGAAATCACGACCTGCTGGACTAGATTTTTCAGTCGAGGGGCTTTTGTGTGTGTCTTTCTTTATCCAGTAAGAGGGTTGTGCTTTCATTCACAAAGATTTGATCAGTAAATATGGAGAGAGAATGCTCAGGGAGAAATGCTTGCTGTCCAGATTAATAAATTAATTTTTTTTGGATCAGCCAAAGGCACTTTGCTGTTTCTCCTGACTGAGTCTGCCTTTGATCTTACCTTTGACCTTGGCTGACTTGGTAACTCAGCCAGGATTCCTGTCCATCCCCATCTCCTATCTGGGGTCAGTTTTCTTGAGTCTTTCTTGAATGGTGCTTCCATGTACCCCTGTACCCTCAGGAGGTAGCTGATGGGGGCTGCTGATCTAAGGCCCCAGAGCTTGGCGGGCTTGGCTTCAAAGGGGGTTCTGAGGCTCCCAGTGATGGACCATGGCAACTTTTTGCCCCTGAAAAGCATCAGTGAAAAATTGAGGGCAAAGGGAAGAAGAGAAAGTCTTTATGGTTTTTTTTTTTTTTTCTGAAGAGCATGTTGTACCTGTAAAACCAGAATGACTCCTTTGGGCATTTTTCTCCAGGCTGGTTCCAGTCCTGGGCTGAAGTTGGCTTTTCTGAAGGCTGCAGGGATGTTTAAGGTTAAGTGTTTGCCAGGTAACACGTTTAATGACTCAAGTCTATAGCTGGCTCCTCATCCATGACAGTCTGCCTTTTCTTGGAAACTTAGAGCTCTTCTCCGTATGTGGGTGTTTGTTTTTCTGTGTGTGTGTGTGTGTGTGTGTGTGTGTTGTAATAAGAATGTAAAGGCCAGGATCAAAGGCCAGGAGTTTAGAAGTGGTCTATGCTGACCATTGAAGGCATGTCTGCTACAGAATCCTCAGTTGCAGTTCTGATTTGAGCTTCTCAAACAGGTGGGAAGGTAGCATTACCTAGGAGTCAAGAACGGGGGTCTGCATTCAGACAGATCTGTGTACAGAGTCAGGCCTGCCTGTAAGTGCCTTGAGGGCAGGATTGGGTCTGCCTCCTTCATGCCTCTCCCCTCAGCCACACTGCCTGGTTAATACTGATTGCATTATGACTTTTCATCAGTTGAGTTCGAATCCCAGCTGGGCCACTAACCAACCACGCAGCCTTGGGCAAGTCATTTAACCTCCCGAAGCTGAAGCCTCAGTTTCCTCATCTGCGGAATGGAGCCATTACTATCCACACTGTCATTGTTGTGAGTGGTGAATGGCAGCTTCAGTACTGCAGCTGCCTGCAGCAACACCGATGACTCACTGACTTAACAGGAGAGAGACCAGCAAGCCTAGAAGAGGCCTTGCACTCTGATTCCTTTTACGTAAGTCCAAAAATATGCAAAATTGATAGTGGCGAAATGCTCAGGAAAAGCAGGAGAGTGGTATATACAAAATTTAGGGTAATGCTTACCTCTGAGTAAGGAAGGAAAGGGATGCGATTAGGAAAAGGCAAAGTTAATATTTTGTTGTTTCTTAAACTGCCTGAT
This sequence comes from Eschrichtius robustus, assembly GCF_028021215.1. Classification (NCBI taxonomy): domain Eukaryota; kingdom Metazoa; phylum Chordata; class Mammalia; order Artiodactyla; family Eschrichtiidae; genus Eschrichtius; species Eschrichtius robustus. Next base: position 40,289,076 of record NC_090843.1, read on the forward strand.
AGGTGTATGGGTGTTGGTTGTTTGTCTTTTTTTTAATAATTTTTATTTTATTTATTTTTTTATTTTTGGCTGCTTTGGGTCTTCGTTGCTGCATGCGGGCTTTCTCTAGTTGCAGTGAGCAGGGGCTTCTCTTGTGGCGGAGCACGGGCTCTAGGCGCACAGGCTTCAGAAGTCGTGGCTCGCGGGTTCTAGAGCGCGAGTAGTTGTGGCGCACGGGCTTAGTTGCTCCGCGGCGTGTGGGATCTTCCCGGACCAGGGCTTGAACCCGTGTCCCCTGCATTGGCAGGCGGATTCTCAACCACTGCGCCACCAGGGAAGCCCCTGGTTGTTTGTCTTTATAGTGTACATATATGCTGTTAATGTTTTTGATGTCTATTCCATAGCATTTAAAGCAAAAAGAAGTTACCACAGTGCCTGATACGTATAATACAATCAACAAATATCAGTTGCTATTTTTGTTGTTATTGCTGGCACAATTGAGTGCTGAGGCCCCAGTAATGTTCAATAGAAAGGTACAAGGCTGCCATGTATGGTTGTTCAGGTGGTCCACTAACAAGGCTTCTGATTGACTGAGGGCTGAAAGCCAAGTTTTGCTCCAAGGTGAGGCTGTGTCTGTTTGGAGGAAGTAGCATATTTTTCTAGTTCACACAAAGACGTCATGTGAGCTAGCAGTCACCCTGGAAAGGCATCCCTCAACACAAGGATCTTTCGGAAAGGTGAGATTGGGTTAGGTTGAACATCAGAGTGGTGTACCAGAAGGTGAACATGGGATGTGTGGTCCTGACTGTTAGAGTTTGGGGGGACCTTGGAGATTTCTTAGGTCAGAGCTCTCATTGTGCACATGAATGGACTCAGAGAGGTTAAAGATTGAAGGTCACACAGTGATTCTGTGAATACAAGAAGTATGAGGCTTGAGGGAAATAATTTTAGGGCAAATAAAAGAAGTACTGATTTCCACAGCACTTCTAACTGTTGTGTAGAAGTTCCTATACCTGCAGTGTTGTACCAGTTGAAGTGGAAGCATGCTCAAGGATGCTATGACTAGGGCTCTTTGAGGGCTATTCCTAATTCTTTGAGATTGGTTTTATGGAAGGCAACTCTGTTCACCCACAAAAGTCCCCCAAGGCCACTGTCCGTCAGAACCTGGGCAGGAGACTGCTTTTCAGATGGTTTAGCAGGTGGTCCTGCCATCTTAGTGGCAGGAGACAAGGCTTTGCCCCTAATCCACCCTCCCTATTTCCCAGAACCCCGGAATCCCACTGCTTGCGGTGGGAGGTGGGGAAAATCTCAGCGGAGAGCCTCCAGTCAAAAGCTTTTCAGGCCCCCACTGTGACAGATCTTTGTTCTGACTCACTGTCGGTATTTTAATGTTATTATGAATCCAGCTGTAAGGGCTGGTAATTGAGAGCGTGGGCCTCTAAGTTACGAAGACAAGGGCTCCAGATCTAGGTAGCAGCTTGGGTAATTCTGAACAGGGACTTACCTGCCTGAGCCTCAGTTTCTTCATCTATTAAATGGGCCTCCCAGTACTTCATTTCCCCCAGGGCTGTGTGAGTCAACGAGAAAAGCCGGTAGTGGCAGGGTGGGTGGGGGAATTGTCTGTACCACCTGCAGCCAGTGATACCCCAAGCTACAGGGCCCCGCCCCGGGAAATCCCTGTTGTTGAGTTGCTGAAGCCCTGTGGGGCCCTGGGGGACCACTGCTACCATTTACTCTATAGTTGACTTACTCTGCTCTCTTTTGCAGTGAATATCATTTTCAGTTCCCTTGTTATTGCTCTCCTAGTCACCCCCCAGTTTGTCAACCCCATGCTAAGCTCCCCACCCCATGTGCTGTCACTCAGCACTTTTATTTGTGACTTAGGGTATTCTGGGAAACTCCTCAGGGAGCCTGGCCCTGTTTTATCGCATAGGAAATCCCCTCGGGGTGTCCCAGGGTTCAGTACCACAGAAGAGCCACAGACACGATTTTCCAGAAAGGTCTGTGCCCTCATGCATGCTGAAGAAGCGGATGCTTGAAGCAAGTGAAAAGGTACAGAGGTTGGACCCATGTTTTGTTAGGAGCCGGGTGCCTGCAGCCCTTGGGAGCCAGCCATGAATCTTCCATAGACTGAGGTTTCAGGGTTTGGGGAAGGAGCTGGGTGGCTGCTACAGGCTGGTGCTTACATATTTAATTTGAATATCGGCGTGATTTATACCCTGTCTGACTTCCCAAGGGATTTGAGGCCCAGGATGCAACAGTTGAAACTTTTTCTGTTTTACCATTTTGCTTCTCCCCAGTTTCTCTCCGAGCATCTCTCATCTCTAGCAGGGCCACTCAGAGTAGGTTTAGGGTCTCTCCTTGCTGGGTTTGGCTTCACTGAGGAGAATAACAGGCTGAGGAGAGGTGGCTTGGTGATCAGTGAGAGGAAACCTGTCCAGGGGCCGTGAGTCCCACTTTGCTGCCCCAGAGCTGACTTGCCCCGTGTCCCCGAATCTCCCCCAGCCCGAGAGGGGCCGCTGGATCCCAACTCGTTTAATCTGGTAGCACTTAGGTCAGTGCTGTCCCTGGATGTTCTTGCGAACTCACAGAGAGAAAATGTTAGAACTAAGCTTTATGCCCATGGAGTGATTCTTCTCTGATTTCTCAGTTCTCATAAATTTTTAATACACCTTACTGCATCCACAGAAGACAAATTTTAGAATATAGGAAAAGTGAATATAACATTTTGTTCCAGATGAAAAGTTAATTTAAGACAGAACCAGAGGCCATGACAAGTGTCTTCATTTTCTTCATTCGATGATGTAATTGACCCTTCATACCACCGTAGGACTTAATATTCACGCGGCAGAGGCTAATTACAGGGTGCGAAGGTGCAGCTCGACTAAGGTGAAGATGCGGATTTCTGTGTGAACTGCTTAATTCTGATGGCTTATAACTTGTCCATAAAATTTGCTATGGATTGTAACAAGTAGAATATTAACTCCCTGTGGGGGGAGGTCCAGAGTATCTCCCATATTGCTTCTCTTCTGAAGGGAGCTCAGTTGAACTAAATGGGGTGTATGTTGTAAACAGTTAATAAACTTTCTGAACCCCAAACTGGAGCACATGGCCTAATATTAGATCCCTCCCCTGTGTCAATCTGTTTAGTCCTCCTTCCGTATCCTTGGGGGATTGGTTGCAGGACCTGCCTCGGGTACCCAAATCCATGGATGCTCAAGTCCCATAGTCAGCCCTGTATCCTTGGTTCTGCATCCAGGGATTCAACCAACTGTGGATGGTAAATATAGTATATGACCTGTGATGGTTGAATCTGTGGATACGGAGGGCAGACTCTGTGCGGTTGACCCTTGAACAACATGGGTTTGAACTGCACGAGTCCAATTATATGTGGGTTTTTTTTTTTTTTCAATACATAGGTACTACACGATCTGAGGTTGGTTGAACCTGAGGATGCAGAACCTCAGATATGGAGGAACCTCGTAGATGGAGGGCCAACTTCAGAGTATTATATGCAGATTTTTGACTGCACGCCTCACCCCCATGTCATTCAAGGGTTGACTGTGTATGGTTAGCTTTACAAAGGTGGAACCAATGAAATTCCATTCTCTTATATAGTCTGCAAATTATCTTTACTAATGATAAGAAAACATATAAAGTCTCTTAGGGAAGCCAGAATTTATCTCTGGTGTTGGTTATTAGGAAGGGAGTATACCTTGGTGATCTGTGATCCTGATTTTCCCTTCTGGAATTGAGCAAACCCTTACCTCTACCTGGGCCTGTGGAACAACATGAAACTGCATGGAACCCAAGGGCGGCAGGATCTTTGTAAACAAAATGAGGTTTGACTTTCAATATTCAGTGAATGAATGTGGAAACCAAATTGCAGTTTGTAGAAGCAGAGTTGGATTCAGACATTTACATTAAATGTAAATTTCCATTTCCATTTTGCTCTATAATATTGTTATAGAGCACTATACTGGGAAGTCTTTATTTGCTTGTATTTGGTGGGGGGCTCAGGCTTGATTCCCTAAATTGAGGACCTAGGGCTTTCTTGAGATGAAAGCTCCCTGGATGATCTGAAAAGGGAGATGGTGAAGTAACTTGTCTCTAGTTACCCTGCCCTTTGTGGAAATTAATACCTGACCCAATTCATTTGCCCTGTGAGTTTATGGCTTGCATAAGCGGCTGTCGTAATGATCCATCGACTGTTGCAACTGCATTTCCTGAGAAATTTATTTTATAGCTGAAGTTTTAGTCCATAAATCTTTTGAACTTGAGGTTTTGAGTAAGAGGAGCCACGCGCCGAGTTCATTTTTCACACCTGTTAGCTTTGCCTTTCCCACCTTCTCTTCCTTCTGTACACGCCCGCCCTGCTCTGATATTTCCCCCTTGAAGAAATCCACACTAAAGTGTTCGTCTTCGTGTAATGCCACTTGCAGAATATTTATATTAAAAAACAATCTGGAGAAGGCAGTGTCCACCCCCAGTGCATGAATTATCATTGTGAAGTGTCCATTTAAAAATGAAGGCCCTTGTGCACTGCTGGTGGGATTGTAAAATGGTGCAGCCACGATGAGAAACAGTGTGGTGCTTCCTCCAAAAATTAAACCTAGAATTACTGTATGATCCAGCAGTCCCACATCTGCTCACATACCCAAAAGAACAGAAAGCAAGGACTTGCACAGTTATTTATACACCAGTGTTCATAGCAGCATTATTCACAGTAGCCAGAAGGTGGAAATAACCCAAATGTTTATTGACAGACGAGTGGATGAACAAAATATGTGTGTACATATAATGGAATATTATTTGGCCCTAAAAATGAAGGAGATTCGGATACCTACTATAACATGGATGAACCTTGAAGACATTATGCTAAGTGAAATAAGCCAGGCACAAAAGGAGAAATATTGTATGATTCCTCTTATATGAAGTTCCCGGACTAGTCAAATCCATAGAGGCAGAAAGCAGAATGGTGGTTTTATGTTATGTATATTTTGCCACCACAAAATAAATAAGTAAATACATGAAGGCTGCGGGGAAGCCTTATGTGGCTGGGGGTCGTGGTCTCTCTGAAACCAGGCAGGTGAGAAACTGCCCTCTGGATGTCCCTTGACAATTGCCAGCATTGGCAACTGTAGCCTTGCCCAGGCTCATCAGTCAAGATTAGCCAGCTAACGTGGACCCCAGGTCCCAGGCTTCCCTCGGGCGTGGGGTCCGTCCCTGGGCTGACCTGCATGCTCCTGGCTGGGGACTTTGGGAGCTGAAGCAGCTCACATCTGAAGCCTGTGTGCCTGGCTGCTTTCTGTGATAGTTAGTGGGTTCTATTTTAAGCCACTTCTTCGAGTTTGGTAACCGTCTGGGATTCTGTTTTGTTAACTCTCTCCGTGAGACGCAGTGAAAGGACAGAGAGACCCAGTGCTGCAGGTGGTCCCGTCTGAAGGCTCTCCTGGCTGGGTTTAGAGACACGGTCTCACCTCTGCAGCAGGAGACTTGATTCCCTTTGGGTGAAGACTGAGAAAAGGCTGAGGCTTAAAAAGAAAAGAAAATACATATTTTCCCCCTGCTCTGGAAACGCGCTTGGCTCCATCACAGCAGGTGGCCGAGGAGCTCAATCTGTGGAAGGCATCAGCGCTTCAGCGCAATCAAAGTTAAGTGCAGAAATTTAATTAAACGGCATCAAGGATGGCAGAAACTTTGTAAAGCTGCAGTGCATTGTCAGATTCAACAATTATTTCAAGGAACACAATCCACAGATGGCGTCTAATTGATAAATTAAGGCTCTGCTTCTCTAATGGGCCCGTTTTCCACCCATACTATAACCATCACCTCCCTCAACCCTGCGTCACGCCCCCCAACACCACTCGGGAACCCCTGGGACCGGAGGATCCGGTCTTGAATATTTGGTGTGAACAGCCTCCGGCTTCTTTTACTCTGAACCCCAGAGCCCTCATTTGGGATCGAGTCTTGTCCTAAAAACAGAGACCGTAGGGCTTCCTTGGGCCTGTACATCCTTTCTGCTCTGTGAACCCGGATGTGTTGCTCAGGGATGCCTGGGCTATTTCTTTCTTTTTTCCTTTTTCGTATTGCTGGCTTCTATCCCTCGTAGCACGGGGTTTTGCCCAAAACAAAAGTCTGTATTTATTCTTAAAAAAAAAAAAAATAGAACCTCTGTTTTCAAGACCTTGTGGTACTTCCTGTCTGTTAAGAGTTGATACCGAACTTATTTTTATTTCATAAGAAAATATTTGCTGCCTCTAAAGATCTAGCCCTGTTCAGAGAAACGTATCCTGTGTTGAGACTTAATTTAAAAAAAACTGAAGGTCTTGGATGTTCACGGCCCTTCATCTTGCAGGTGAGAATGCTGAGGCACAGTGGTTTCATATGCCTTGGGACTAGTTCTTGGAATCGTGTTTCTAGAGGTGGAGGAGAGGCCTTCAAAGACACCTGGACTACCTCCATTAAGTGGTTCATTCATTTGTTCCACCAACAGATATGCATTAGGTACCTACTAGTGCTTTCCTAGGTGCCAAGGGGGAATTCAGTGGTGAAGGAAGAGGCCTCTATGGAGCCTACAGGAAACTGGGGGACAGACACGAAAATAATCTCGCAAGTAGGTGCATCAGAACAACTTGTGACGAGTGCTGTAGAGGAAGAGTAGAGGGTGACACGAGAGCAAAGTATCAGGGCATCTGTTGGGAGGCATCCAGGAGTGACTTAGCATGAATGGAGTTAGGTCAGGAGGGGTAGAGCAGGAGAATAGTCTGCTCGAAAGCTCAGTGAGGGGCTTCCCTGGTGGCACAGTGGTTAAGAATCCACCTGCCAATGCAGGGGACACAGGTTCGAGCCCTGGTCTGGGAAGATCCCACATGCCGTGGAGCAACTAAGCCCGTGAGCCACAACTACTGAGCCCGTGTGCCACAGCTACTGAAGCCCGCATGCCTAGAGCCCATGCTCCACCAACAAGAGAATCCACTGAAATGAGAAGCCCACGCACCGCAATGAAGAGTAGCCCCCGCTCGCCGCAGCTAGAGAAAGCCCACACGCAGCAACAAAGACCCAATGCAGCCGAAAATAATAATAAATAAATAAAAATAAAATAAATAAAGCATTAAAAGAAAAATCTGGTGAAAGCTCAGTGAGCTAGAATAGCCAAAGGAAGGCCTTGGGAGGGAGGAAGTGGGGTGAGAGGCCGGAGATGGGCAAACAGAAGGGTCATAGCGGCAGGGTAGCCCCATGCACGGAGCACTTCCTGTACTCCTGGTGTTGTTCAGAGCATCATATAGCCCATCTTGTTTAACTTTTAATTTATTTGTGAATGGATCTCAGCATTTTCTGTGGTACCTGGCACATAGTAGTGTCACAATAAATGTTTGCCGAATGAATGAATAAGTCCTGCCAATGATGGGTATTATCTTCCTGACCTTATGGTTAGGAAACTGAGACTGATAGGGTGTAAATCCATTTGCCTGAGGTCCAAACCCTCTGATAGAGTTGGTCTCTGTGCTGGAGTCTGACTCCCCAGCTGGGTCCTTCTCTGCTCCTCTCCCCTACCCTTCCCTCCCCTGAAGGGATGAGGTATATGAACCACCTGGTGAAGGGATCTGTAATGAATAACTGTTACCACCCTGTACTCTAAATATTTCCATCTCTTGAAAGAAAGAAATTAAAATAACCCTAACTTTTATTTCCACACATGTAGTAGTTGGTGGTGGAGAGGGCCAGATTTCAAACAGAACCTTTGCAAAAGCAGAAACATAGGGTCCAAGGCGTAATTGAGTAACCTTGGCCTGGTTCTTGCTCAATCAATAATCCATTTGTCCTAGACTGGGAAGGTGTGAGGGTGGGGTCTTGCAGAGAGCCAAGGAACAGATCATATTTACTTATTTGTTTGTTTATTTCTAAAGGATAATTGCGGGGATTGCTGTGGCAGAACCCTTTCTAATTGCCTTTTTTTTTTTTTTTTTTTTTTCATTCGCGTGGGTGGCTTTTGAAATTCCCTGTAGTTTACAGGCGAGGGTTCTGTGCCGGGGACGCCAGATGATGTAGTTGAATGGCTGCTGGCTGTTTATTTGCGAGTCTGTCGTTACCAACACAGTCTTCTTGAGTTCAGTGGCACAACAGTGTTTTATCCCCCTCCTCCCCCGTATCTAAATATATCCAACTAGTCAATCAGACTTGGCAGCCGTCAGGGCTGTGGCTGTCAGACCGAGTTTGCCTTGGATCCTCTGAGCTATTGGCTTGTTTTCTGAGCTACAGTGTGTATTCAAATAGCAATATCAGCATTAACCTTGCAAACGCACGCCCAGGTAGGGGCTTTGGAGGGGGAGAATGAGGCAGCAGTTTGGTATAAAAAAAGGCATCTCTTTCTCCTCCACTGGCAGTTGTAGAGTAGAGACAAAGCCACATGGGGGGAATGGCTTCACGCTCGGTGAGCAAGATGCGTGGGTGTCGTTTCCTGAATTGTGGGGGTTTTTTTTGAAGTTTTCTGAGGAGAGAAAACGGGAAACTGGCGGCTGGTAGAAAATACTGTGTGTGTAGTAGGTGGAGGTGGGGGAGTGGCTGGAAGAGGCAGACGGAGTTTGGGGCATTTTTCTAGGGACCTTTCTAGGAGGACTGGCCACCGTGGTGATTGGTCTTAGCTGAGAACTCAGGGAGAGTCTCGGGCCTTACAGAGGCCCTTGGTTCCGTGGCCTGCCTGCCCCGCTGGACCCGAACAGCCGCTTTCTCGGTGCTGCCTGAGCTTCTGTAGCCTAGGAACCGTGGGACCCAGCTCCTGGGTCCTTCCCCAGAGGCTTGTTACAGGGGATCGGTGGAAAGCAAATCAGAAGATTTAAAATCCCCACCTGAAAGGTATCCTGCGTTCTCCAGGGAGCAGCCTTTTGTAAATAAATGTTATGAACGCTCACCTCCCGAGTTGCGTATCTGCAGAGAAGCTTCTCTCTGGGAGAGGGTCAGGGTGACCCTAGCATAGGCCTGTGCCCAGAGGCACCCATGCACCTGCCAGACCGCCCTCTTCCAGCTGTGCCGCGTCCTGGAGGCCTGGTGGGAGATGGGGCGTGAAGCAAGGTTGCCTCCGTGAGGGGAGCTGCGGTGGGTTTTGCAGGGTTCCAGGGAGCGGGAGGTTAAAGGAATTCACCAGTGTGGGCATCAGGACACAGGAAGACGTAAGATAAGGCCCTGGCTCGAGCAGCTTCCAGAGTAGGAAAACACATGGCAAAAGCAGCTTCCAGAGTAGGAAAACACATGGCAAAAGAATGCACTAGAACAGCGGTTTTCAAAGTGTTGATTGGGGACGCCTGGACATCCCTGAGACCCGTTCAAGGAGTCTATGGGGTCAAAACTTTTTTTTTCATAATAATTCCGAGACTTTATTTGGCTTTTTCACTCTCATCCTTTGCATGAAAGTACCGTGGAATTTTCCAGAGGCCACATGGTCTGTGTTGACATCTTTGTTCTGATGGCTAATGGGATGTGTGTATTCTTGTTTAGAAATGTCTGTTTTAATTTCTAATAAAAATGTCTGTTTTAATTTCTAATACAGTAAACATTGATAGATACAAGATGCATAAACAAAAATGCTTGGGTGATCCTTGCTTTTTAAGAGCGTAAAGGTATTGTGACACCAAAAAGTTTGAGAACCACAGAATTAGCAAATAGGCAGATGAGTGGCATGTTGAAGTTATGTACTAGGTACTGAGGTAGCACAGCTCCAGGGGTAGATGGCAGGTGCCAGCGGGTGAGTCTGGCAGGGAGTTGTCAGGGAAGGTCTTGTTTGAAAACAGGGTGAGTTGTTTTCTTACCTGGACTTTGGACCTGAACTTTGAAGGATGAATGGGAATTTTCCAGATAGACAAGGAAAGGAAAAACATTCTAGAAAGAAGGAACAGCACGTCTGAGGGAATTGGAACAGCAGACATCATGGCGTGTCGGCCTTTTTTCACCCATCTGTGGGGGAGAAATGGTTTCATACTGGCCTCACCATCTTTGCCAGTGATTTCAAAATGAGGCTGCATCTCAGAATCACTCAGTGAGCTTTATGGAAACACTGGTGAAGCTGGTTCTCAGGCCTGCTTTTGACCCATTGATTGGTAGCACTGTTTGCTTCTTTCCGGTGGTGGGAATGACTAAGTTCCATTCTTAGTTATTTCGTCAAGAGTGACATCACCATTGCCCCTGCAGCAAGCCTAGGCCATGCCATACAGTTGGCTCTGTGACACAAGTGTAGCAGGCCTCACTGGACACATGCATTACCTCGTCACCTCACCCATCAGCCTCCAGTGGGGAAACAGATGAGTAAAAAGCATAACAAGAGGGGCCGCCAGTCGTACATAGTTCAGGGACCATGGGTTCTGAGACCTGTTTGCCTCTGGCTGCTTGATCTGTGTGACCTTGAGAAGGGCTTTGGTATCTCTGAGCCTGTCTGTTCCCCTGGGGATAAAGCATGTTGGACAGACCTTATTTAATAGACTAGCCTAAATCTGCCATTGTAAAGGACCCTCCCCTATTGATGAATAATTCATCCTGGTTTTGTTCCTAGAAAGTATTCCACGGGGCACGCCACCTTCTCAGCTGCTCTTGGTTTCGCAAAGGAAGATGTTGAAATGTTCAGCTTAACAATTTAGACAGTTTCTGAACCACCAAGGAAGGGAAAAAAGGGGCCTGAGGCTCTGGGCGCTTACTCTGTCAGGCGCTGATCTGAGGGGTTTTTGTGGGTCATCTCATTAAATGGACACACTAGTCCTGTGAGTTAAGTACCGTCATTCCCATTTGATAGACGAAGAAACAGAGGCACAGACAGGTTCCCTTAACTTGCCCAAGGCCACACAGAATCCAGGCTTTCAGGCTTTATGCCTTCTGTTGTTAACATCATATCCTGTGTCCCTGGAGAGGGCGGGGGCTGTAGTCTGGAGGTGTTCAGAGGAGACCAGAGCCTGAGTAACCACCACTCTTTCTGAATAAGAATAGAGGACAGAATAAAAGCACAGGAATAAAGTATCGTTAACCAGACTGGTAAATCAATAGACTAATTAAAAATCAAACATCTTTAAAACACTGTTGCTGCGTTAATTGTAAACCAACATTGAAACGTTAAAACTTGCCCAGCCCATGGGTTTGAATTATTAACCAAGGGAGTTAATTTCAAGCCATCAGTTGGGGTAGCAGCGAAAGCCACCATTGGAAGAAAGGAAATTTGTGTGCCCTTTGTGTGCCTGTTTGGACCTGCCTTGGCATCCAAGGTCATTATTATTGCTGCTGCTTTCATTCTTAGTTGAAATATCTTAAACATTTAGGCAGACTTCACAAATTCAGATCGATTGTGGAAAAGGGCAGTTTGAATCAGGAAGGGGTTGGATTACATGTGTCTTTCCAAATGGAAGGAAGGCCGTTCTGTTTTGCAATAAAACAGAGTCCTTGGGAGAAAGGGCCCATTTTAAAGTTCTTTTGGCTTCCGGTGTTCGACGCGAGGCTGGTGTCCCACCCGCTGCCTTCATTGCTCTCGGTGTTCCTTTCTGTCCAAAGACACCGAGGTGCTGGGATGGGTGTCGTCAGGATTTGGTGCTAAGACAGTCTGTTCTGCACTGAGACCTCTGGGGTGTTCAGTGAGGACCAACTGGCCACCAGCTCTTTCTGCTAGGTTTGTTTTAAATAGAGGGAGACCCTGCTGGACCTACTTTGATTATAGATAAAATTCATTAACAGCCAGCTGCATTGATTTCCCTTCTGTGAACTGTATTTCTAACCTATCTTGGGTCATGGATCATGCTGGGACCATTATGGACCCTTTACCAGAGAGATGCTGGATGCACAGTCCCAGGGAGCTTTGCACGGAAGGCTCAGACCTTACCTCACTAAGAGTTAAGAAATCCTGTGTCAAAGTCACCAAACAGCTGGACTTCAAGCATATTAATAGTATTTCAGTATTACCAAGGCACCCCCTCCCCCCAAGTTCTTTACCAGACAATCTCACTTGACCCTCATGGGACTCCTGCAGTTGCTGTTTTATATGTGACACATGGGAGTGGGCACAGTAACTTCCCTGAGTGTTGCTGTTTTCTTGTTAATTTGCTAAATGGGCTTTAAAAAGGGAGATAAATGTAAATTTCAGCTCCATAAAATAGTCTCATTTCAAATGCTTGTGACTCAAATTAATTAATTAAAAAACAGCATAAAACACCACGCCAGCCACAAACATGGCAGATGAGTAATGTCTGTCCATTCAGACAGTTGATGGAGTAAAATTACAAGATTGGCCTGTGATTAAAAAAAAAACGCTTTTGACTCCAATTGGGCATTTACAGAAAGGGGAGAGACTTGGGCAGTTTGTTTATTTAGGACATTGATTACTGCTTTGGCCCTATTTCTCCAGTTACAAAACTTGGGAAGTGTGTGGAAAACCGCAAGAACTAAGTAAAAATCTCCCTAACTCTACTATTTACCACTTAGGGATGACCATTGTTAACATTTTGGTGCGTTTTCTTTCATCTTTTCATGGCAAAAAAAAAAAAAATGGGAAAACATACACCCAACACATGCTATTCACTAATCTGATTTTTTTTTTAATTTTTTTTTAATTAATTAATTAATTAATTTTTTATTTTATGGCTGTGTTGGGTCTTCGTTTCTATGCGAGGGCTCTCTCTAGTTGTGGCAAGCGGGGGCCTCTCTTCATCACGGTGCGCGGGCCTCTCACTATCGCGGCCTCTCTTTGTTGCGGAGCACAGGCTCCAGACGCGCAGGCTCAGTAATTGTGGCTCACGGGCCCAGCTGCTCCGCGGCATGTGGGATCTTCCCAGACCAGGGCTCGAACCCGTGTGCCCTGCACTGGCAGGCAGATTCTCAACCACTGCGCCACCAGGGAAGCCCCCTAATCTGATTTTTTAAAAATGATTATTACTTTAAAAAAAAATAATAAATTTATTTATTTTTTTATTTTTGGCTACATTGGGTCTTCGTTGCTGCACGCGGGCTTTCTCTAGTTGCCCCGACGGGGGGCTATTCTTCGTTGCGGTGCGCGGGCTTCTCATTGCGGTGGCTTCTCTTGTTGCGGAGCACAGGCTCTAGGCACACAGGCTTCAGTAGTTGTGGCGCACGGGCTTAGTTGCTCCTTGGCATGTGGGATCTTCCTGGACCAGGGTTCCAACCTGTGTCCCCTGCACTGGCAGGCGGATTTTTAACCACTGTGCCACACGGGAAGTCCCTCACTAATCTGACTTAATAACTGTATCATGAATATTTTCCCTTTGTAATTTACTGTTTTTTTTTTTTTATGGCATGGTGTTTACTGTCTCCATGGTATTGTGACTTATAAGTATAGTTTATTTTACCAAAGCCTACTGTTGAATAGTTAGCTTGTTAACGATTTATTATAATTATGAATAACACCGTGGTGAACATCCTTGTACGTGACCCCCTTATCTCCATCTCTGATTGCCTTCATACAACATACACCATGATGTGGAATTTTTGGGTTACAGACTATGAATATATTTTTTTTTTTGGCCACACCGTGCAGCTCGTGGGATCTTAGTTCCCCGACCAGGGATTGAACCCGGGTCCCGGCAGTGAAAGTGCTGAGTCTCAACCACTGGACTGCCAGGGAATTCCCATTAAAGGGCATGATATATATGGACACACACATATAAATAATTATAATCTTTTAAAAATACCCATAATGTATTATATATATTTACATATGTAATCTCCTTATAAAATATATTTTTATCTTGATTGATCCTATAAGGAGGATGCAACTACTGTATACCCTCAACAGAAGTTTGAGAGATTCAACTTGATTTTGAAAAGTTAACTAGATTTTTTAAAAAATGTGTTTATAATAAACAGTTTTATTTGTGCTACAGGGTAAGGCTTAATTTTTAAAGGACCAGTGTTTCCTGACTCAACTTGGACTGAATTTATTCTTTAAACTTGCCCCTTCTTCAGTGCAGTTTGGCCCAGCTTTCTCTTTAGTGTTTGTTTGTTTACCTACCCACTTATCTTCAGCAGGCTGACCTAGCCACCTGTCTATCTTACTTGGTTAACATTTATCCAAGTTTGAGGATGGAAATAGCTTTCCTCTGAATCAGAACTTTCGGAGTAACCATTCCAAGGGGCTGCCTGCAAAGACGAGGGAAGGGGAGAGAGCACGGAGGCTCTTTAATGTCCTTTTTACCCACTAGGTTAATAAATGTGGCCAATTTGGAAAATGTCCTAAAGTACAAAAATGAAAATAAACGTTCCTGAAATCTCACCGCACAGAGATAATCATAATCAACATACTGATCTATTTCTTTTTTTTTTTGGTGGAGGGAGATAGTACATATGGGTAAACAGAATTTGAAAGCAAGCTATGCCTGTTTTCTATTTGTTTAATTATACAAAGAATTGATGAGTACTTTCTGCTGTAAAAAATTATAAACAATGAAGAAACCAAATCTACCACTTCCCATTCTAGGACAAACTATAATGGAATATTATTCACCACCCCTACCCACCTGCCCCTACCACCCATTTCTTCAAAGGAAATGTTCAGCTTCAGGTGAAAGTGGAGTTTCTCGGCCTGGAACCCTGTGTCCCAGAACATGATTTGAAAGCCACCACCCTATTAAGAATGAGGACTTTTTTTTTTCTCCTTACTGAGGGGCATTGATCTGACTGATTGCGAAAATAAATTCAGAATTACGAAAGTAAAGGGCATTCGGATTTAGAATCACTGAATGTTAGGCTTGTTAGGGACCTTGGAGGTCATCCTGTTTCACCCTCTCATTTTATGGATGAGAAAAACTGTGGCCTAATAAACATTAGTAAATGCCTTGTCGCAGGCCAGTCAGCCAGTTCGAAACTTAACTGAAATTACAGGGTTCTGGTTTGTGTCTTCTTTTTAAATGAAGATGTTGATCTACTTTTAAAAACAAGAACAAAAGCCAAGTTTTGGTCTGGTTTCGGTTTCAGAGAGCTGAATCCGCTCCTATCTAGTTTAAGCAGAAAGGAATTTGTTGGAGGGCATCGAAATGCTTACAGAAATCATTGGGTGATCTAGAAAAACCTCTAGGTTGTGCTCTCAGAAGCGGCTCAGAGCCTTGCAGCAGATCTGGGTCTCCAAGTAGCTGCTACATCTTCTGTCATCTGGGAGCCACCTAGCAAACTGGGAAGCTGATGCTACAGCTGCAGGGTTCAGAACCATGGCCGTGTTGCCTGGTCAGAAAGCACTGCTGCTGCTTTGCTGTGATCTTCACCAGCAAAGTAGATTCTCCGTGAGGAGTCAGCTGAGATGCAGGATGTTGCTGCAGAACATCCAAACACCTCCCTGGCCATTCTGCCAGAGCAAACAACAGAAGCACAGAGTCCCCTATTTCCCTTTTCACGGCTAGCTGCAAGGGAGTCTGACACAGTAATCGTCAGTTTCTCAGTTCTGTGTAACAGAAAGGCTTGGATTGGATGATGGACACCTATTTACCGTGTGTTCTCAGCAATAGGAAACAGATCAAATGATAAGAAATATGCTTGAGTTCTGTATTATGGTCACGGAAGGTAGACTAGCAGAGAAGCAAAAAAACAGCAGGAGAATTGTACAAAATATAAAAGGACAGATCAAGAAAGAAGCTATATGTAGAAACACATTATCATGGGGTGACAGTACTAACTTGTATTGTTTTAGGAGATGTCATTTGAAGTTATATTGCATTTTTGCAGCCATAGGCGTAGTGTGGTAATTTAGTATTTGACCTGGCTAACAGTAAATTCAGGGCCATATCCAGCCAGAGGATTGAAGGTGTTTCCCATCCAGCTCTTGAACTTGTATCCTGATATTTGTCACTAAAACTTCAACATCCTACATATTTTCCCTGCCCTTTTTCTGGTTTTATTCCCTTCATACTATTGAGGAACCCTACTTTCCCTCTCAAAGTCCATAATTTAGGAAGATGTGTACCTCCGATCTATCACTTAGCATTTATGCTCTGCACGGTTGACATTTGGGAAGTGCTTTAGACAAGGTGGCAAACAGATTGCAGGTCCTGCACGTTGTTGGAGTGATCATCTTGCTTTTCATATCTTCAGTATCTTTACTGGGACTTCACGTCACTCCCCAAATTCCCCCGTCATTCTTTGCTACTTCTTGGTCATTGCCAGCTTCCTGGTGGGGCAGCTGAGTGCCTAGTGTTTGCAGCCCTGAGTTTAGATTTGGCTGGGTTAATATGAGGTTTATTTAAGAACATCCAGCGATGATTAAGTTGAAAATGAGACATTTGGGAGAGGAAGGAGGGGATAAATAGATAAAGCGTCAAAAATTCAGAGATGGATGGCATGACGGGTAGTGGTTAGCAAGTTTAATTCCCTGGCAACAGGTGACCAGCAACCTTCCCAGGCCTTGAGCTGCTCAGGTGGGTCAGCTACTCCTACTGAGTGGTTGCCTGTAGAACATTCTGCTTGGTGGGGTATAGCAAGGAGCAAGGGAGAGGCAACCTAAGAAAGTAAAGCAACGATTCTGTCTCCAGAGGAGTTTCCTTTTCTGCTCAGATGGTTAAGCCCTGCTAGGAAACAATCTCTGAGCATGTAGAAACAGTGATGGCATATGGGGTCATGTGTCCAATGACGTAGTGGATTTCTGAGCAGCAGTGAAGGCAGGGGGTTCATGGGGTGAAGACGGGGGCTGTTAAGCCAGGCAGGGCTTCTTGGAACAGCAGAGGTTTGGACAGACTTGAAAGAAGGAATCACCTAGACTGGGAGAGGATCAGTGGGTGCTGTCTTCATTTTTGGTCTTTGTTCCCAGTCCAAGTGCCTTTGACGAGGACTTGGGAGCAATCAAGCAAGCTTTTGGGGCCATCAACCCTTGAGGTGGCCTTTCCTTGGGTGGCAGTGGATGCATCTGCTGACCATGAATGACATCTTACGGCCAGGCCTCTCCTCATCTGGAATGTCATCTGGGCACCTAATTGTCTTCAGTTTTCTCTTTGCACTTCTCACCTCCTGGACATGAGCCCTCCTTGCTTTGTGTATTCTAAGGATGCGTGGCTTGGGGTTAAAGACATCCTGTGCTCTGTTCATCCATACGCGTGGCTGGAGGACAGTGGGTACCATGTGATTAGGGAAAAGTCATGTAGATACTGTTTTTGGACCAGGCTGGGTAGTTTCAGCTCTGGTAGATATCTGGCTTTGGGCAAGTGATTTAACAACTGGAAGCGTCAGTTTCCTCAAATGTAAGATGGGATAATGATGACCCTGAGTTCATAGAGTTTTGGGGAGGATTCAGTGAAATAATGCACATAAAATGCTTAGCCTGGAGCTGGCCTCGTGGCCCACACACAGTACACGGCATCTGTCATGGCTGCTGCTGTTGTTCCTGTTTTTCCGACCTTTACCGCCTCCCACTCTTGGCGGGGGTCGGGGGTTGGGGAGGTGGTAGTGGGTGTGGGACTCCTGACTCCTCTTGACACCTGCCTAAATAGGAACCCGGTTCTAAATTCCTGATCCCGGGACTCACAGCCAAGACGTGACACCCCTCCTCCCCGCTCTCTCCTCTCCTTCCTCTTTTCCTCATCCTGTCCTCTCAGTCCTTTCCCTTCCTCCTCTTCCATTTACCGAATCTGTGGAGTTTGTTTCCAGTACTTGCTGGGTGCTTGATAAGAAGGGATACCCAGGCGTTGCATTCTGGGAGAAGATGAGACACACCATGTACTACCTTCAGAGGAGGTAGTGTAGACCAGCCGGTGGGGTGTAGGCTTGGAACCATGTTGCCTGGGCTCGTGGTCTAGCTCATGTCCTTGCCTCTGCATCTCTGTGCCTCTGTTTCTTTTATCTGTAAAATGGAGATAATGATAATTCCCACCTTATAGGGTTGTGGTGAGAGTTAAACAGGTCAGCATGTGTCAGGTGCTTGCAACAGTGCCTGACGCGGAGTGAGGGCCCCAGCAGGTTAGCTGATGTGCTGCCGCTGCTAAAGATGCGATGATGTAACGTTATCAACCCTGCCGCGTAAGGCTTCCACAAGGACCGGGGGCAGTGCACCTGAGGTGCGCCCAGTGAGAAGAAAGGTGCTCAGGCCCCTCTGAGTGAGTGTGTTTGGGGGCCTCTGGGATGAGCAGCCTGGTGGGAGTGGGGCGCCGGTGGAGGGCACAAAGGGATGCGTTGAGAGGTGCGCGTGGCCGTGCTCCCGCCCCTTCCTTCTCCCCTCCACGTGGGTGGTGGCCCTGATGGTTGGAAGGTACCCGTTCCCCCAGCAGAGGCACCCCAGACCCTGTCTGCCCCGGCCGCCCAGGAGCAGCAGCTGAGCAGGGCTGCCTGCTTTTGAACGTGCGCTCACCTGCCTGCTTTAATTAGATGATACGTGGTTTCCCTTATCTTCCTGAGAGAGGATTTCTCCTTTCAGGTGATTGCTGCTATTGATGCCAATGAGGGATTAGAATTCCTGCTCCCATTTTCCCTCAGGCCCTGTTACTGGACATCTGAGGTAGAAAAATCACATGTCTGTGATGGGTGAGTCACTGGGAGGGTCCAGGAGACTGATGCCTCCAGTGCCTTTTCAGGCCAACAAAGCACTCTCACATACTGTCTGATTGGATCCTCATAGCAATGCTGTAAAATACCGGGAATATGGCCCCATTTCATAGATGGGGTAACTAAGGCTTAGAGAGCTGATGTATCTGGCTGAGGGTCAAACAGCTAGCAGCAGGCAGCAAGCTGGGAGCGCAAACCAGGTCTGGATCCAGTTTACTGCCCTCCCCTCCGGGTCATGCCAGAGTCCATCTACACTTGCTTGCGCATAAAGCTTCACTGTTGGTTCAGTACAATTCAACAAGCATGTTCTGAAACCACGTATTACTTCTTCAACACCACACAGTACAACACCCCACCCCACGATAGCACTTGTCTACCTGCCAGCCCAGCCCTCAGACCCCTTCCCCTCCGTAGGGAGTCCCTGGAAAGCCTCAGGAATGGGCGTGTGAGGTGAGATCTTGACCTCTCCATGACCCCGTGTTCTGGAGTTGGAGAAACTTCTGTTACATGAAGTCACTGGTGGTCTAGTTTTTAGTTTGTGATTTTTTTTTAAATTTATTTTTTATTGAAGTATATAGTTGAGTTACAGTGTTGTGTTAATTACTGCTGTACGACAGAGTGACTCAGTTATCCTGGTATATACAGAATGGATAAACAACAAGGTCCTACTGCAGGAATTATGTTCAATATCTTGTGATACACCATAATGAAAAATAATAGTTTGTGATTTTTAATTCTCCTTAAGTTTTAGACAACAGAAATCAAAGCTCTGAGGCCCTTCTTTGTCTTCCTAACCCCCTTGAGGAGTGGGTCTGTTGGTGAGCAGCTGATTGGTTAAACATTAACATTTCAGAAACGGTATTTTAATCTTTTGGGAAAATGTGGCCTCCCTATCTCTTTCCACAATCTAGAATTTCTGCCTTTTGCCTTATGACACATTTGCTGCTAAAACCTCCGTGTGAATGAGATTCCACCCTCACCCTGGGGAGGGGAAGCACATGGTCATTCTGGGGGCTGTTTTTAAGGGGCTTGGGACGGGGTCAGAAAGGAAGGAGTGTACCAGGCCTGACTGCAGGTACTACTACTAGTCTGGTAATCGTTAACTCGGCCTGGAGTCGGGATGTCCAGTTCTCCAGGGCATTTGCTTAGAAACACTCCCGGCTGTTACATCACCCTCTGGTGTCACATCGCTGGGGCTGACTCCTGAGTTGGAATCCTGTGTCAGGGAAAGGGCAGGGGCCTGTCCAGGTTGAGCGGGGCTCCCATACACTCAGCCGTGTGTGCAGAGGGTTTCCGGCCGGTTCATCTCGGTGGCCACTTGTCCCTTGAAAGTAGTTGTCTTACTACAAGGCCTTCAAATCTATTTGACCACAGATCTGTTTCTCTGGATTCTGCAAACGGCATAATTTGGAAAGAAATACATTCATTTCTTTCCCTGCTCGTCATCACTTAAAAACACCCACGAAGCTAATTTGTTTAGATGAATCAGGCAGAGGAGAGGCTGGAACTAGATAAAGACCCCTCATCCAGTCACTCCTCCCACCTCGCAGGCTGAGGCACTGGAGGAACATCTTAGTTCCATTCCCAGTTCAGGGACGGCAGCGTGTCGAGCTTTCAGGGTGAGTAACTTGGGGAGAAGGTTCTGGAGTGACCAGTCTTCCTTGAGGAAGGAAGGCCTTCCTCCAGCTGAAGCCCCCTCCCTGACTCTGCGACAGAATTGGAGCAGGGGGGGGGCCGGTGAGATGAGCGGAAGTGGCTTCTTCTGCCACCACGTGGGCCCACCGTGGTACCTGTGGCAGTGGCTGGGCTGGTTTCATGTATTAACTGGCCGCTGATGCACTAACTGCTGGCCCCCAGTCTGATGTTCCTCCCGTGGGGTTCAACCACGGCTGCTTCTCCTCCTTCCTTGCGTCTGACGCTTTTTGCAGACCCATCCCAAGTCCTGATTTCACTCTTGACCCCCTCATCAGACGGACCCACCCCACACCCTGCAGAGCAAAGCCCTGCCCGACGTGTTTGTTCTCCTCTGTGCTGTGTTTACCCCACGTCTCTCCTAGCTTCTAGGTGCCCATGTTTTGAGAATAATGGAGAAAACCCACCACCCGTCTCTACTGCTGAATCTCCTTTCCCCCAACCCTTCTCTGTCTCAAAGTCGTTTTCCCTCCTGGCCACCCTGGGCTGGGGGAGATGTCCAGTCTCTCCCTGTTACTTTACAGAAGGGTGTCTATTCAATTTGACTGTTGCTATTATGTGGCGAAACTTTCAATAAAAGTCGTGATTTATGAGATGTGTGTGGCTGCGGTTGTTTCTTCGTTTTCTTGCTTTTTGCATGTTCTGCTGCTGCTTCTTTTTCTTCTGCTTTGTCATCTATCAGGGAGAGAAAAGCCAGGCCTGATCATTTCTTGGCATATCCTGTGTGCACTTCGAATGTCAGCTGTTGGCCTGGCAGGAAGTTGTTTCTCGGGTGGGTTTCTCCCCCTTTTACTTCTCCCTGCGGCGCCCCCCCTGCCCCCCCGTTACACAGGCAGAGGCCCTGCTCCATCCTGCAGGCTGGCGATAAGGGGAAGGCAGGGCGCTGGGGGTGGGGGGTGGGAGGTGGCCCCCGCGTGGCCCTTGGCCCCTTGCCCTCCTCAGCCGCCACGTGTCCACAGCCCTGTCAGCTCCTGATTGCTGAATAGCGAGAGGCAGGCAGGGTCCTTTCGGGAGGTTTCCAGAATTTTCTTTGTTCTGAATACAGCACCCCCCAGTCCTCTTAGTTTTTTTGGCCTGACCGCTTTAGAAATCCTTCCCTTTTTCTTTTTTGTCAAGTATGTGCCTGCTAGATAAAAGGCTCTTGAATAGAGGGCCTTGCCCGCATTGGGTCTTGGCCCTTGGCCGATGAAAATAGGCTAATTGGAGATAGAAGCCAGTTGTCACAAAGGTGCCTGTGGCGGGGTGGGGAGGAGGAGGGTCCCTGGGAAATGCCAGGTTGACTTTTCCGCCTTTCCCCCTCCTCCTGCTTTTATTATTAGCTGCTCCCGAAATGCATCCTAGGCTTTGTGGAGCCCTATAGTAGCATCACCCAAGTTGTGCCCTGCATCTTCACCACCTGCTTAAGGCCTCGTGCTGTGTCTGGAATTGTTCCACGCTGAGCCCCCAGAGGGTGCGTAAATGCGTCTTTAACTCACAGTGGGTGGCCTGGGAGGGACCGAGGAAAGCTGGCCTGCTGAACTTGAACAGAGGGTGGACCCCTCGGTTTCCCAGCGGCAGCTTCTGAGGCCGAGCCATCCGGACTTGCGTGTTGGTTAGTCTGTGAACCCCCCAGCCCCAGACTCTGAGCAGATGTGGGATTTGCCTTCCAGCTGCTTACAGTCTCAGGGGGACTGTGCTATTGCGAGCTCCCTGGACCCTTTAAATTTGGGTGTTCCATCTCCCCAAGGGTCATTGGTGGCCTCATCCCTGGCCTGCTACGGCCACGTGTCCGTTCCCTCATTTCTACTTCTGCTGCCATCATCCATCAAGACCTCTCATCTGGTTTCGAGTGGCTTCTCTCTGGTGGCCTGTCTCTGACTCCAGACTTACATGCCCCCTGCTCCCGACTGCCCAGGGGGTCTGGAATTCCAGAGCTGGAAGTCCAGCCTCACCTTCTTGCGTCACGTCACGCAGGTCCCCAGGCACCTCTGCTCTAGGGAGTGGGCCCTGGACCCCTCTTGTGTGTGTGTGCTCCCTCTCCAGGCTTCTGGAATGACCTTCCTTTCTCTTGCCTAGAAAAACTCACTCATTTTTAGAGGGTCATCTCACGTATCTCCTCCCCTCTCTTTTTTTTTTTTTTAAATTTTTATTTATTTATTTATTTATTTATTTATGGCTGTGTTGGGTCTTCGTTTCTGTGCGAGGGCTTTCTCTAGTTGCGGTGAGCGGAGGCCACTCTTCATCGCGGTGCGCGGGCCTCTCACTATCGCAGCCTCTCCCGTTGTGGAGCACGGGCTCCAGACGCGCAGGCTCAGTAGCTGTGGCTCACGGGCCCAGTTGCTCCGCGGCATGTGGGATCTTCCCAGACCAGGGCTCGAACCCGTGTCCCCTGCATCGGCAGGCAGATTCTCAACCACTGCGCCACCAGGGAAGCCCCCTCCTCCCCTCTCTTGAAGCGTCTCCCACTTCTTCCTTTCCCTCAAGCAGTGACAGCTCTTACCTTTCCGCTCGCAGCCCTCTGCTGGTTCCTGTGTGACTGGTTCACATATTGTTTCCCTGGTCCTTCCTGTACCTGTCCTGTGTGCCCCACTAGAGGTTTAGACGCTGAGGACCGGGACTATCTATGTCACTGCCGTCCAGTGAAACTCTGTTCGACGAGCTATACGTTCTGTGCCATCCAGTACGTACGGCCCCCGCGCATTTGAAATGGGGCTGGTCACATGTGGCTAGTGTCTATCATGTAGGACATTGCACGTGCGTGTCTTGTTTATCTGTATTTTCAGAAACCCTAGCACTGTGCTCTGCACCCAAGACAAGCCTCGTAAGTACTGCTGAAGGATACGAGAATCATTTAGGTATAGAGTTACATTAGCTGTGTATTCTTTGCCCATTTTCCATGCAATTTGATTTTTAAGTTGGATTCAGTAGATTATAT